>NW_013952529.1:802887-806256 GCF_001266775.1 Austrofundulus limnaeus | reverse complement strand
CCAGGCTAAACTAAAAACATTTCTTTTCCAGTTTAACAGATTTTTATGTTAAAACGTGTTTTACTGTGATGAAAAAACTGGACAGAATCAAAATAAATGTTTTTTTATTATGTTTTTCAGATTAGAATCAGAAACATTTTAACTCCAGAGCTGCAGTTTGTTTGGTTTAAATGTTTGGTTTTTATTTGTGGATAAACTCTTTAAAGTCGATCCAAGACTCTTTTACTGCTTTTCTCTCTTTATTATTGAAACAAGTTAATAAAAAAGTTAAAAATGAAGCAGCTAAACTGTACTTTTTATCAAAAGTTACAGTTTTCTCCAAATCTTTGCTTTTATTTTTCTCTTTTAGAGTTTAATGCTACATAAAGTTTTCACTTAATTACAAAAACCTTGTGATCTCCATTTTATATTTCTGTTTTTCATGTTAACAGGACAAAAACCCACAGGTAAAAAAGTAATTTTATTCCTGTTGAATTCAACTTTCCCACTTCTTTTCCTAAACTAAGTTAATCTTATGTTGATGAAACAACATAAAAGTTCAAATATGCATCATTTTAAAGGTAATTTTAGTTTAGTTTTGTTGCTCTGAAAGCAGTTTGATGATGTCAGAAGCTGCAGGATCCCAGAACTGATCCAGGTGACCACATGTGAAAGAAACGTGTCTCTGCTGTCAGGACTCAGGTGCAGCTCCTCGGCTGTGTGAGGGTCTGAGCTGACCTACCGCCTGCAGGAATGTGAGGTATTCCTGCGGTTTCTGGGTCCACGTTCCCGGGCGCTCGCGTCACCCGGCCCGTCGGCTGACGGACGCTTCCTGAGCCGTGAAAGAAAAAAAAAGCAGATGTGGGTATTTTTAGTCCTGAAATGAGACGGTTTAGTTTGGTTTGAGCCTTTTTAGTGGAGTATTGTGTAATCAGTGATGGGGGGTCAGCATATCACTTCCTCTGGTTCCAACACATCATCCACCATCATTTGGACTAATATGGTGAAAACTGAACATCTGAAGTTACTGAATTTATTACGTCTGATCAAACTAAGACTGAATGATGAGGATTAACAGATACATCCAGGGGCGGAGCCAAAGGGGTGGCCGGACACCTGATTGGCCACCCCAGGTGCCACCTCCAAACTACATAAGTGGATGGAGATCTTGGATTTTATATTTACATTTTGATTTTGTTAAAGATTGTTCTCTGATAACATGGTTTATACATTTCCAGATGTGTCTGAACTGTAGCCCTGAATAAGATTAGCATTAGCATGAGTGGTTAGCTTAATTTGGGATTAGCATTAGCAATCAGCAGGTGATCATTCTTAATGACTCCACAACAAATTACATGTCAATGTCTTAAAATGGTTCAATAATAGCCTTTAAATGTCAACTGTGGCGGCCATCTTGAATTTTTGATTAGCATTTGGAATTTGGTAAAGATGGTTTCGGCTACTAGCATTCAGCGTGTTTTTTGATCACTGAAAATTTTAGCTCAATATTTCTTCGAACAGCTGAATTAAAATAATTTGGAATTAGCTGTGGCGGCCATCTTGAATTTTTGATTAGCATTTGGAATTTGGTAAAGATGGTTTCGGCTACTAGCATTCAGCGTGTTTTTTGATCACTGAAAATTTTAGCTCAATATTTCTTCGAACAGCTGAATTAAAATAATTTGGAATTAGCTGTGGCGGCCATCTTGAATTTTCAATCCAGAGCGCCCCCCCCCCCCAAAAAAAAAAAAAAAACTTCAATTTTATGTTAGCTGAAGATTTGTATTGTTTAAGTTTATATTTGAGGGAAAAAAAGGGGCAGATATAAGATCTTTTTCTTCTCTGTTTATTTTCATTTCATTGTATTTGTTTTTTATCTTTGTACATATAATTAATTTGTTTTAAAGAAATTTTAAAAAATTAATTAAATTAAAAAACCCTTGACCACCCCTTGCAAAAAAAAATGTTGCTCCGCCCCTCGACACATCAGCATTTTTTAAAGCAACTGTTATGGCAATTATTTATTTAACAACAGAGACAGAAATACGCTGTCCAAGAATGAGGGTACTCAGTGAGATGATCAGCTGAGTTTTATTGCAACAGCAGGAAACACAGACAACCTGGCCTGTCTCTGTGCCTCTGCTTCTCTCTGTCACTCCACACTACTGTTGAACACTGTGTCTCGAGAGGCCTCATATATACAGTATATTAACATTCTGTCATCTTAGCAAGATTTGATACAAGGTCAATGGAAAACACAACAAAGATAAACACAAGTGATATCTAAGAATGACTGTTGTTAGCAGACCTTGTTCTGACTTTAATCATTCTGTCTGCAGATGAACAGCATGTCATGAAAACCTAGGTCATTAAAGGATGTCATGAATCACCTGCTTAAACATAAAAGTATTAGTTCTATTACAGCAACTGATAAAGAACTGCAGATAAAAACACACTAGAAAATTTAAGAAATTTAAAACGGCCTTGCCCAAGTGCTGTATCCTCACACGTAACGAACGTCTCCACGCTGAATGCTAACATCACGTCTGTAGAGAAACCATACTCCTGCTCACACCTTCAGGTGGTTTCTGATTGAGCTGCGAATGTTGGGAGACCAGTTGGTGACTCAAAGCTGTGAGAACATTGCAAGAAAATCTGTGAACTTTCAACAGTCTCACTGTACTCTGAGTGTTTGGGACCAAATGAAGCATAGAGTCCTGCAGGGCTTCATGAACTGTATTACTGGCTGCGCACATTATTTTGTTACCCAGAACAACAAATTTTAAGATTTAGACCAGTCTGTTTTAACAAATATTCATTCTCAGCATGGTTTTTAGGCCGTCAGGTGTCAGAATACAGCTCTTGAGACACATACAAGTACCGGTAAGTTGTGCAAAATTGCGAGACAGTCTGGCGACATCCACACAAACATCAACTCCTTACAGCCCAGACTCCACCTCAGGATGAATCAAAGATTAAAAATCTATTTACAGTCTGAACTCTGGTGTTATTTTCTGTTTCTTTAGACACTTAAACTCATCCCTGCAGCTTCCAGCTGTTTCCTGAGCCCACCTCCACCTCTACAGACTCTCTTCCACCTGCTCCCTACTCTCACTGCACATGTTGTTCATGAACACCACAGGAGCAGATCCCTTTCCTGACCTCATTTATTAACCTGTTTAACGGAACTGCAATAAAGAAAGGAGACAAAACAGAACCTGGAGAGGAGAAACTGGTAAAAATAAATACAAATTAAAATTAAGATAAAAAAAAAGAAGAGCTCAGGGCAGATCAACTCTGCGCTTTTAAAGTTTGAGACTTTTTTTTAACTGAGAAACAGCTATAAAAAAGAAACAAGTATGGTTGAATACAATAAAATAAAATAAAATA
>NW_013952529.1:799461-801927 GCF_001266775.1 Austrofundulus limnaeus | reverse complement strand
GGTAAATACTAAAGCTGAGGCTGTGGCGACCTCGTGTGGAGGCTCATCTCCAACATCAAACCTCTTTGATCAGATGTCCGACGGTCCGTGAACGCAGCACGGCCGGGGTTGTGTAATGTGGTTGAAGCAGGTCTGAATGGAGGACATCAGGAGGTGACGGACAGGTACGGTGTTTCTGCTGAACAGGTGTTTATTAACACGTTATTGTGACGGGATTAATCCCGTTTTTATGTAACACAGATTAGATTTGTTGTGTTTAATCTGCTTCTTCAACCGTTAGAGGAAAGAACCCGTTTTTATTGAGACACCGACTGTCAGGACAGGAAACCATTTGTTTTTTTTAAATAATGTAAATTAATTCAGGAAACCGGCAGGATCAAAGTGTTTATTTTATTTCTTTGTTTTAAACCTGTTTAACGGTTCAGCTCAACTTCTTCCTGTTTTCTGATAAACCAGGAAGGTCACTTCCTTCTTATCTGTAAACTTTCAGATATCAGATCTTTTTATTTCATGCTTGGCCAGAGTTCTCTTTAAAATACAGATTTTTAATCTCAGTGAGATTTACCTGCTGAAATAAAGCCTGTTCAGTTTTTACCAGCTGACAGGTTTACAGTTCAGAGCTCTTTGAACTCCACAGGAGCTGACTGGAGAGCAGGTACAGGTGGGACAGGTGTTACAGGTGGGACAGGTGTTACAGGTGTTTCTGGTTGTGGATGCCAGGAACCATTGGGTTCTTTCAGAGATCCAGGGCCCTCCTGAGAGTCTCAGGAACTAAGACCAGACCAGAACCTTTGGGTCAGCCTCTGTCGGTTCCTGAGTTTCTGAAGGTGATCTGTGTGTTTTCACAGGCGTCAGCAGAGATGGAGCTCAGTGTGGTCACAGTGGTGCTGCTAACAGGAGGGGTGCTGCTTCTCCCCGTGCTCGCCTTCTTCACCACCCTGCTGCTCCGACCCGGAGCCATCCTGAAGGCCTACAACTGGTAAAGAGCCCGTTAACTGGAGCAGAGCACAGGCACAGTTTGGCTCACGTGTCTGTAAATCATTTTTCATCACAAGGTTTAAAAAATGTTTCAGTTCAGCTTTGAGGAGGTCTTTCAGACGTTTTCTTTGGACGCTTTGTTTAATAATCTGTAGAAATTAAGATTAAAGGTTGAACGTAGTAAATCTCAAAAAACTCCAGCTGATAAAACAGTTAAAGTCCAACCCATCCAGAGTCTGGTCTCGGGGTCTTCTACAGGGTCTCCTCTGAGTTGGACCGGTCCAGAACTCCTGCCTAAGGAGGAGTCCAGGGATCAACTGGTTCCTCTCCTTTGGACTGGATCTGAGTTCTGGTTCTTTCAGTCCAGAGTTCCTGATCGCAGGTGAAGGGAGGAACGTAGACGAATGAAAAATAGTTCAGAAGGTGAAAAGTGAAACCTGTCAAAATAAAAGCCTTGAACAGTTCCAGCCTGTATCTGTGACGTCTCACCGTCTCTGCTGGACTTTGAGTTTGCTAAAACGGTGCTTTATTGTTGCTCACACGGTGACTCAGCACTCTCCTGTAAGAGCTGATCTTTTAGCAGCTGCATGAATAAAATATTAAACATTAAATAAACAGAAGCTCTGGATGAGTTTGGGTTAAAGCAGTGGCGTCACTAGGCCTATTTTAGGGGGGCTGGAGCACCCTTAATATATTTTAAAGCCCCCCTAAATTATTTTGGTGCAAAAAAATATTTAATTTTTTTTACAAAAATTCAATATGATGTGGTCAGAATAAATAACCATTTAATATTTCATTATTAACTAAAATATATGATCATAAATCTGTCAGTTTCCCTTTAATTAATAATGTAAGGTAGAGATCCTCTTTGGTGCGTTGTTATCCAGTCCATTCCACTTGTTCATACAGAGTACTCCCACACTACATGAAATCCAGTCCACGTTTTTCCTGCAACCTTAATAGCAACATGCTAGCAGGTTTACACACAGAGCCAGCTCAGTGCAGGAGAACGCTCAGTGAAAACTGGATATACGAAAGTTTTTCAAGAAAGTATTAATCATCACTGCTGGTAGTAACCATAAACATAAAGAGTAGAAAGGCGGACTGCTAATGCTGTTGTCGCGCCGCGGGCCGCCATCTTCAAAAGTCATTTGCTCAATGAAGTATCAGCCTGTTTAATCAATCATAACTCGCTGAAAACTAAACTGTTTTACACACTTTTTTTTTTTTTGCTGGAAACCCTAAACCTACAGCTAAAGTCTAAAGCAAGGGTCACCAGTGCTGAGGAGAAAGGACCAAATGAGTAGAGGCACGGTATAAAAGTAGTGCCGGTATTCACAGATCTACCTAAAATAGTTTTAATGTTCAGTTTTGGGGTATTTTTGAATTGATGTTAAAATATTATTTGGCCTTGAATGATTTAAAAATAACTATGGAAAAAAATAACAATCTGAAAGTGTAGGTATTGATCTCTAAATGTAGGTATTG
>NW_013952529.1:798086-799386 GCF_001266775.1 Austrofundulus limnaeus | reverse complement strand
CACACACACACACACACACACACACACACACACACACACACACACACACACAATACAAAAATATAATATGCAAAAATTCTGTGCGTCTCCTGGGGGCTAAGCCCCCCTTGTCTTTAAAACCTAGTGACACCCCTGGGTTAAACCGCTCTAATGTAGCAGCAGACGTGGAAAATAAACTTCAAACTGATTATAGCTGAAACACTGAGCTGAACTGTAGTTTGGCTCCGGGACGATCAGATGTCTGACATCTGGTCACGCTTTTGCACCTTGGAAAATAAAAGTTTAATGAAACGTTCAGATCCTGTTTCTGCTGCAGCGAACCTGAAGAGGATAAATATGAACATTTATTTACAAGTGAATAAGAGAGACGATAAACTAATGAAACAAGAGGCTGTCATTTTGTAATCAACATATTTTCCTCCGTGACAAATTAGATAAAAGAGATGAACAGAAAGCAGGGAGTGAGACACCAGTGGACGTTAGCCACTGATAAGAAGAAGAAAACTGGAGAACATCAGAAATAAACAGACGTGACCAAAACTGGAGGCAGATCTGATTTTCTAACAGTCCTCTCCTTGTTCACTTCTGGTTCTTGGTCACAAACAGGATTCCACTGTGAGTTTTATTTTGAAAAGACTTCTTTTCATCCAGTTTTATTAGACGGCTGCAAATAAAAGTCTTTATTATATCTGAGACACTTTGGAACTAAAAATAAAACTAGATTTTATGTGTTTATTCTGTGTCTGCAGGGTGGTTGTCTCATAAAAACGGTGAAAAACATTTTTAATTTAATTTCATCCTGAACTGTGTCGACTAAAAACCTGCTTGATCTCTGAGTTTCAGATGTCTCTGTCCTGTTTGTCTCTCTCAGTGGTTAGTCTTTGAAATATTTTCTCTGAAAATGTTCAGAACTGAAACAAAATAAAAATCCAAAGAAGTCCTTTAAAGGAACCCCATAAAGCCCACAGAACTGATCCGGACCACTTTGAGACTACAGGAGGTTCTTGTTGAGCACAAGGATCCTCTAAACCTGAGGTTCTTAACCTTTTTGACCTCGGGGCCCAATCTGTTGAACATATGAGACACGAGGCCCAGTCACACATTACCACACAGATCAACATGATAATTATTATAAATCTTGGTTTAATTTGTATTGTATTTGCTTCATAACTAAATTAAATACACATATTTTAAAAGTAAAACTCCTGTCAAATAATCACAAGACATAATTATGACAATTTTTTTATATTGTAACCTGCCCATAACAATTATTTGAACAAATACAAAGGTCAGTCAACAG
>NW_013952529.1:794172-797677 GCF_001266775.1 Austrofundulus limnaeus | reverse complement strand
ATATTTGTATCTACAACTGTATTTGATAATGTTTTGAACTTTTAAAATATTACATGGTAAAAGCAGAAGCTGCTCTTCATATTAGTGACAAACTTCGGCCTTTTTTGATGAGTTACTTTCATTTTTGCTTCTTCTTTTCATTTAAAATAAGTTTCCATTCTCAGCAGGTTTCTAAGGTTCTTCTTCTACATATTAAAAAGTTGTTAAACATCTGAGTGGTGCACTACTGCTACTAGTGGTGAGAAAGTGTATTGCACCTTATTCAAAATCAATGCAGCCCTCTGCAGCCCAAAGTTAAAAACTGTTCTTTTGAGGCCCCCAAGGTGGCGCTCGCGGCCCACGGGTTTATAATCTCTGCTTTAAAGAGTCTAAACCTGTATCAGGAGTCCTGAACGGTTCTGTAAAGCTCCTGTGAATCTCCCTCAGGTACTGGCGCCGCAGGCTGGGGATGGGGGTCCGGTACTCTCAGAGCGGGAGCTACAGGTTCTGTTATTCCAGCCGTGGGACACCGGGGGGCGCCGCTCCATCGCTGCTGCTGCTGCACGGGTTCTCCGCCACCAAGGACATGTGGCTGCCCGTCGTCAACGTAAGGAATGAGGGGGCGGGGCTAAAAACCAAAACATAGACCCTGGTGGTCCCGCTGATGAGGATCAGTAAAAACATAAAAACTTCAAATAAAAACTCGTTTTGTTACGATAACGTGTCGTTTCCCTCCAGTACCTCCCTGAAGACCTGCATGTAGTCTGCGTGGACATGCCGGGTCACGAGGGGACGAGTCGGACCGGTCCAGAGGACTACAGCATCCAGGGTCAGGTCAGCAGGATCCACCAGGTCAGTACGACACGTTTCAGGACTTGTCAGAAACGTTGTGAAACACACGGTTCCGACACTCTGTGTGGTCAGTTTGTGCAGAGCATCGGTCTGAACCAGAGACCCTTCCACCTGGTCGGGACTTCCATGGGGGGAAACGTCGCAGGGGTGTACGCAGCCCGGTACCCCTCAGACCTGGCCAGCGTCACCCTGGTTTGTCCAGGAGGTAAACTCTGAGCGTCTGAGGGAACTCTCGTTGTCTTTTCCTGTCAATCAAACGGGTTCCATCCTGGATCTGGTCCCGCAGGTCTGATTTACCCGACGGACTCGGAGTTCATCAGTCGTCTGAGGGAGCTGGAGGACCGCATCGAGCAGGAGTCCTCCATCCCCCTCATCCCCAGAACCATGCAGGAGCTGGACGACATGCTGAGGCTCTGCTGCTACAAACCCCCTGCCCTCCCCCGACAGGTGCGGGACTCCGCCCCCTCACCTGGTCCAGAGTTTTAGAGCTCTTCTGGTCTTTCTGCTGCTGCATGATCTGTGTTTGTGTCGTCAGGTCCGACAGGGTCTCCTCACCAACAGGATCCCAAATAATGACTTCTACAGAGAAGGTCAGTCATCATCATCATCATCATCATCATCATCATCATCATCCAAACTCTTCTTCCTCTTTATTTAACTAAACTCTCTTTCTACCATCAGAGCTAAAAATCAAACCTGTTCATTTGACATTTAAGAGCTGAAATAGAAACATTTATCAGCGTGACGGCAGCTGAAAACACATCTGATTAAAGATCGGACTGTTTGTCCTCAGTGTTCGTCCAGATTGTCGGGGAGAAGTCTCGTCATTCTCTGCAGGAACACCTGCATCTGATCACATCACCGCTGCAGGTCATCTGGGGCAAACAGGACCAGGTAAACAAACCAGAACCAGGTAAACAAACCAGAACCAGGTAAACAAAACAGAACCAGGTAAACAAACCAGAACCAGGTAAATAAACCAGAACCAGGTAAACAAAACAGAACCAGGTAAACAAACCAGAACCAGGTAAACAAACCAGAACCAGATTAATAAACCAGAACCAGGTTAATAAAATAGGACCAGTCACCTCTCTCTCCTCTCTCACCTGTCTCCTCTCTCACCTGTCTCACCTGTCACCTGTCTCACCTGTCACCTGTCTCACCTGTCTCCTCTCTCACCTGTCTCACCTGTCTCCTCTCTCACCTGTCTCACCTGTCACCTGTCTCACCTGTCACCTGTCTCACCTGTCTCCTCTCTCACCTGTCTCACCTGTCACCTGTCTCACCTGTCACCTGTCTCAACTGTCTCACCTGTCTCACCTGTCTCACCTGTCTCCTCTCAGGTGCTGGACATTTCAGGTACCACAGCGATCCAGACGGTGCTGCCCGGCTGCCAGGTGGAGCTGCTGGACGACTGCGGTCACTCTGTGGCTCTGGAGCGGCCAAGAAAATTTGCTAAACTCATCTCGGACTTCCTGTGGGCGCAGGACGGCGGCGACGCCAAGAAACGTTCCTGAATTCAGGCGAGGAGGTTTTAAAAACAAGAATGATGACGTCACGTCGGGGATGAAGCTGAGTTTTAGTTTGATAAAGAGCTTTGAACAAATGCACAAAAATATGAAATATCCGTGGGAAGTAGGGGTGCAGAGGGTGCTGCAGCACTGCCTGATAAATGCCAGAGTACATGCGTGTATAAATACACGCTTAAATGAGCACATTTCTGATTCCAATAATATTTTGATATTACTGAGCTGAGTCAGTCCAGTTTAATTCTGTGTAAAACTACACAAAACGTGGTCAGATTGGGTCCATGTTCAGATAAAACAACTTTCCACTGCACCCCCCTACTGAAACACTTTCCCACGGTTACGACAATAACTCTGACTCTGAGGTTTTCTTGATGTTTTATGCACTTGGTTTTTATTTAACAGCACATTTCTGTTATTAATCAACAGTATTTGTAAGATATTTACACATTCCACTTTCAGAAAACTGTCCCGGTTTCTTCGTCGTCTCCTGTGTTTTTTTTTTAATGAGATTAAAACTTGAAGAATAAAGTGGAGGCAGGTTTGATGAATGAGATGATTTAAATGTTGTAACGGTCACTCTGATGTGTTTTCATGAAGCAGAATTAAAACGGTTTCAACTTGTTTGATTGCAGTAACACCCTCTGTCCTCTGGGGGGCGACATGTTTTCATCAGTGTGATCAAAGGTTGGTTTGAAGAATTTCTTTAAAAAAATCATGAATTTTATTTATAAACCCAATGCAGCTCCGGTTTGAATCTCCATCATCTGCAGGTCATAATCTCTACAGATTAATATAATCTGTAGAAGTATCTCAACTCAAAGGCTGAAAATCAATATTATATGGTTGTGATTTTTTTTTAATCTTGGTTTTAATAAACTATACATGAATGACTTTTGGCCAAGTTCCGCCCAGAACATCAGAGAGTCTGATCTCAGAGAGACGAGGTGAGATTTACCTTCATAACGTCTCAGGCTGAAAACTGATTTAATTTAAAAATAAAACAAATTCTGTAAACAATAAAAAAATACAAGTAAAATGAAAGGCAGCAGCAAAGAGAAGAAAAAAACGTATGTCTGCCCGTATTTTCCAAAAGATAATTTCAAACAACAACAATGATCAACTGAACAAAACAAAAACTTCAACTC
>NW_013952529.1:781497-783470 GCF_001266775.1 Austrofundulus limnaeus | reverse complement strand
GTCTGAAAACAAGATGATTATTCTTACACAATCAGTTCTTGTTTAGTAAATCAGTCTGAAAACAAGATCAAAAAGACTTTTTGGCTAAAATAAGGTTTTAAAACTTGGTAAGATGGACAGTTTTTGCTGTGTAGTGTCTGAGTTTGATTGGTCCTGGTCCAGACCTGCTCCTGATCCTCCTCTTGTCCGGGCTCCGTGTGATGGGGGTGTGTGTGTGTGTGTAATTAGCCCCCCTGCAGAGATGACGGCTGTCAGAGGATGAATGGCTCAGAGCAGGTGATGCTGCAGCTCGTCTGAATCATTCATGTCCTGCGTGGGCTCAGATCGGGTCAGACGGGTTCTGTGACCCAGCGTGCCCTCGTGTGCCAGCCAGCGCCACATGTCACCATCAGACCCTGACACACACACACACACCACCCCCCGTGGTGACGCTGTTTGCTCAAAGTGGTGTTGAGTTAATGAGTGACTGTTTTTACTGAACTGGGAGTTTAAAGAGTAACGAAGCTGAACGATCAGTGGGCTCCACGCAGGGGGTCTGCTCACGTTTTATTTGGATCAAACAACACAAAGAGCGTGTCACAACTTATACAACTTAAAGGGCCTGTGACATCAATTTTTTGTAATGAACATGAACRCATTTTTATAAAGAGGACATTGATAAAATTTTGCAAAACAAATTTCACGTCRCTGAGACGAACAGTTGTTGAGATATTTGCATGTGAAGAAACAGGAAGTGATGTCAAAGGGGRATGTCWGCMTGTRAACAGAGCGTTGTTACAACAGAGACTKTAGAGAAGAATCTTATGTTTCTTTAAATTATTTTGAGTTTCTATCAGAGAGATGAAGAAGAGTTAAAGTTTAAATAATATTGTTTTAAAAAACAAAGACCAGAGGGTTTATTTTATTAAAGAGTTCCCCTTTGATGTCACTTCCTGTTTCACTTTGACTGAGCCAAATCCAAAAGAAAATAGGCCATTTATGAGACAAATGTGTAAAATCATGAGTATTATTCCAATTTTCTTAAGTTTAAAGATGTTTTCTTTGACGTTTTGTATTTGAAGGACAGGCATGTCACAGACACTTTAATATTTAGAYGTGTTTTGAAATAACTCAGTCAGATTACAACCAACATAGTTTTATCTTATCTTTATATGAAAATGGACACAAATAATCTTCCTTATTAAGTTTTCACYTTTTATATATTTGACTCTTTTTTTAGGTTTATTTTTGTACAAATGTGGGGTCGCAGTGCGTTATTTTGTGTGTGGAAATATTTGACAGCTGTAAACAGCAGCTCAGAAAAATTTTGTTTCTGCTGCAAAAGAATAAACCTGATTTCTTTACAAATAAACCTGGAACACCTTCAGCTGATGTGTAAACAGCTGGAGCTGCAGCACTTCCTGTGCGGGGTCAGAGGTCAGCGGGAGGACCCAGTGTTTTTMAATGAACAGGAAAGTTTCTTACTTGCTGATCAGAGGTTCTGACGGCTGAGGGTGGATCTGTGGTGTTTCTCTGCAGGCCATGGAGCTTATCAAGGAGCTGAGGGAGCAGAAAGAAGCACCGAAGGAGAAGCTGGAGGAGCTCCACCAGCAGCAGGAGGTGAAGCTGCTCAGACACATCCTCACTGAGAATAAAAGGAGTTTGTTTTATTTCTGATGCTTTAAAGGTTTCTCAGGATCTTTTAAAAGTTTCTCAGGATCTTTTAAAGGTTTCTCAGGATCCTCTAAAAGTTTCTCAGGATCCTCCAAAGGTTTCTCAGGATCCTTTAAAAATTCCTCAGGATCCTCCAAAGGTTTCTCAGGATCTTTTAAAGGTTTCTCAGGATCCTCCAAAGGTTTCTCAGGATCTTTTAAAGGTTTCTCAGGATCCTCCAAATGTTTCTCAGGATCCTTTAAAAATTCCTCAGGATCCTCCAAAGGTTTCTCAGGATCTTTTAAAGGTTTCTCAGGATCCTTTAAAGGTTTCTCAGGATC
>NW_013952529.1:772693-774005 GCF_001266775.1 Austrofundulus limnaeus | reverse complement strand
TCCACTTGGGGCAGGACCTCCTCCCTGACCCGGAGGAGGCACCCTACCCTTTTCTGGCTCAAGACCATGGTCTGGGATTTGGAAGCACTGATCCTCATTCCGGCCACTTCATACTCGGCTGTGAACGGCTCCAGTGAGAGCTGGAGATCAGGATCTGATGAAGCCAATAGGACCATATCATCCACAAAAAGCAGAGATGTGATCCTAAGGTCACCAAAAAGGATCCCCTCAACACCTTGGCTGCTCCTAGAAATTCTGTCCATAAAAGTTGTGAAAAGAATCTGTGACAAAGGACGACCTTGGTGGAGTCCAACTCTCGTTGGAAACGAGTCCGACTTACTACCGGCAATGCAGACCAAGCTCTGGCACCGGTCCTACAGGGATCTAACAGCCTGTATCAACGGGCCTGCTACTCCATACTCCCTGAGTACCCCCCACAGGAGTCCCTGAGGGACACGGTCGAATGCCTTCTCCATGTCCACAAAACACATGTAGACTGGTTGAACTCCCATGAACCCTCCAGGGCCCTGCTGAGGGTGTAGAGCTGGTCCACTGTTCCACGACAAGGACCAAAACCACACTGCTCTTCCTGAATCCGAGATTCAACTATCTGATGGACCCTCCTCTCCAGAACCCCTGTATAGACCTTACCAGGGAGGCTCAGAAGCTGATCCCCCTATACTTGGAACACACTCTGCAGTCCCCCTTTTTAAACAGGGGGACCACCACCCCGGTCTGCCAATCCAGGGGAACTGTCCCCGATGTCCACGTGATGTTGTAGAGTCGCGTCAACCAACACAACCCCACAACATCCAGAGTCTTGAGGAAGTCCAAGTGAATCTCATCCACCCCCAGCGCCCTGCCACTGAGGAGCTTTTTAACCACCTCAGTGACCTCTGCACCAGAGACTGGAGAGTCCCACCCAGGATCCTCAGGTTCTGCTTCCTCATGGGAAGACGTGTCGGTGGGATTGAGGAGGTCTTCGAAGTATTCCGCCCACCGACCCACAATGTCCCGAGATGAGGTCAGCAGTGCACCATCCCCACCATAAATAGTGTTTGTGCTCAAGGGCTGTTAGGCTCATAGACACAAACAACAGTCAGGACCCGTCCCCCCGCCCGTAGGCGGAGGGAGGCTACCCTCTCGTTCACCAGGGTGAACCCCAACGTACAGGCACTGAGATGTGGGGCAATAAGTATGCCCACTCCTGCTCAGTGACTCTCAGCATGAGCAACTCCAGATTGAATCTGAATGTTCATAATTTGAAATTGAATGCATTGGTTTGAAAATGAATTTCACTAAATTGAAACTG
>NW_013952529.1:764155-766382 GCF_001266775.1 Austrofundulus limnaeus | reverse complement strand
CATCTGCATCTGTCCTAACATCTGCATCTGTCCAAACATCTGCATCTGTCCTAACATCTGCATCTGTCCAAACATCTGCATCTGTCCTAACATCTGCATCTGTCCAAACATCTGCATCTGTCCAAACATCTGTATCTGTCCAAACATCTGCATCTGTCCTAATATCTGCATCTGTCCAAACATCTGTATCTGTCCAAACATCTGTATCTGCATCTGTAAAAACATCTGCATCTGTCCAAACATCTGTATCTGCATCTGTCCAAACATCTGTATCTGTCCAAACATCTGTATCTGTCCAAACATCTGTATCTGTCCAAACATCTGTATCTGTCCAAACATCTGTCCAAACATCTGCATCTGTCCTAACATCTGCATCTGTCCTAACATCTGTATCTGTCCTAACATCTGTATCTGTCCAAACATCTGTATCTGTCCAAACATCTGTATCTGTCCAAACATCTGTATCTGTCCTAACATCTGTATCTGTCCAAACATCTGTATCTGTCCAAACATCTGTATCTGTCCTAACATCTGTATCTGTCCTAACATCTGTATCTGTCCAAACATCTGTCCAAACATCTGTATCTGTCCTAACATCTGTATCTGTCCAAACATCTGTATCTGTCCTAACATCTGTATCTGTCCAAACATCTGTATCTGTCCAAACATCTGTATCTGTCCAAACATCTGTCCAAACATCTGTCCCTTTATTTGACCTCATGTTGCTACATTTCCTTCCACACAGAGGAACTTTGTGTTGGATCAGAACTCTGAGCTGTGGGTCAAACTAACATCTGGAGCAGTGTGTCTCTGCCTGATTTATGACTCTGTCAGGTTCAGGAGGTTCTGCTCCTGCAGCTAGAACCATAACAAACTTTTCTTTCTTTCCACAGCGAGCGTTTCTCTGAGTCCAACTACSTGGTGGTGCCACGGAGCAGCGGGGGGGTTCACACCGCCACCCCCATCAGGCTGCGGCGCAGCGGCCTGCAGCACAACAAGCTCCTCCCCCAGAGCGAGGCGGACGGCGTGAGTCAGGTGAGACAGCTGCAGGGATGTGTGTCTGACCGAGCTCAAACATGTTTGTGTTTGTGTCTTTGTGTGTCTTTGTGTTTCAGTGTTTGTGTTTCTGTGTTTGTGTTTGTGTGTTTGTGAGTTTGTGTTTCTGTGTTTGTGTGTGTTTGTATTTCAGTGTTTGTATTTCAGTGTTTGTGTTTGTGTGTTTGTGAGTTTGTGTTTCTTTGTTGTGTTTTTGTGTTTCTCTGTTTGTGTTTGTGAGTTTGTGTGATTGTGAGTTTTTGAGTTTGTGTGTTGTGTGTAGTGTAATTGTGTGTTTGTGTTCACTGCAGGAGTTTGGTATCATCGGGACAGACGGGTGTGTTTACAAAGGTCGGCTGAATGTCCAGGACATGAAGCAGGCAGACAACAAATTACCCACAATCCCCAGCAGAGACTGTGAGGAGGAAGGTTAGGACTCCTCTTCCTTAGCAGCTGGGTCCTGTCATAAAGACCTGCTGGACCTGGTCCTGGTCTTTGTCTCACGTGGATTTCTGCTGCCCGCAGGTGTGTTCAGGACCAAGGACAAGACCAGGAGCTCCGCCCCCCAGAGACCTGCTGCATCTCCAGAAGGACAGCACACACCTGTCCTCCCCCTCAGTGCCAAGAGCAGCAGCCGTCCAGGTGAGTCTCAGAGTCCCTGATCCTATCTGACCCGCCTCTGAGACATGGACTCAACTCTGCATGTTGGAGACTGAAGACGTCCACTGATGTCATCCTGTCTGATCCTGTCATCCTGTCTGATCCTGTCCTCCTGTCCTGTCTCCTCCTGTCCTCCTGTCCTGTCTCCTCCTGTCCTCCTGTCTCATCCTGTCCTTCTGTCCTCCTGTCTCATCCTGTTCTTCTGTCTCATCCTGTCCTCCTGTCTCATCCTGTCCTCCTGTCTCCTCCTGTCCTGTCTCATCCTGTCCTCCTGTCTCATCCTGTCTCATCCCATCCTCCTGTCTCATCCTGTCCTCCTGTCTCATCCTGTCCTCCTGTCTCATCCTGTCCTGTCTCATCCTGTCCTCCTGTCTCATCCTGTCCTCCTGTCCTCCTGTCTCATCCTGTCCTCCTGTCTCATCCTGTCCTCCTGTCTCCTCCTGTCCTGTCTCATCCTGTCCTCCTGTCTCATCCTGTCTCATGTCCTCCTGTCTCATCCCATCCTCCTGTCTCCTCCTGTCCTCCTGTCTCA
>NW_013952529.1:760413-763059 GCF_001266775.1 Austrofundulus limnaeus | reverse complement strand
TCTTCAGCTGAAGAATTCTATTTTATAACAGATAGTACATTTTCTTTCATTTAAAAAGTTACTGAATGTTTTTGGTCATTATTACCTGTGTGTTATTGTGTTGTGCTTATTTTGCTGTAAACATCTTCCAGGCCAATAGGGGGCAGTAAATACATTTAATTTTAACAACACCACCCAGTTCTGGAGCTTCAGCAGCACCAAATGGAAGCTGGAGATGTTCCAACCTGCAGCTCAGCTGACCAGGTAGGAACTGATGGAGAGGATTGTAGAGGAGCAGGAACTACCAGGAACCTGGACTCAAATCCTCATGGAGACAATTGCAGCTCCTCAGAGACTGAAGTCAGTGAGGATGATGAAGGAAACAACCCCGACTCTCATCTGAGACCTTTCTCAGACACCGGGTCAACAAGTGAACCAGCGAGTCCAAGGACCGAAGACCAGATTGAACCCAGCCCGACTCTGAGAAGTTCTTTTCAGGAAAAAATCTGATGCACCCCATGGAGGTAAAGCTGACTGCTCCAACCTGTCCTGCCATCCCCAAATTGACAGAAAATGCCACACCACCTAATCAGAAAGATAGGTCAGCATATTAGAGCATTTTATTTTTATCACCATCAATTACYAATCAATATTCTTAATCTGTATAATCAAATGTGGCTTTTCTTGCAAATTCCTATTAAACTGCTTACAGCATCATAAAGACAAATTCATGACTGGACATTGATTTTTAAAGTTGTCCTTTAAAGTTTTTTTCTGATTACATGAGAGTTTTGTTACTTCAGAGCAGCAAGGTATTAACATATTAAAGAGTATGGTTGCTTTGGGGCCAAGAGGTGATTATATGAGGTTTTTAAATCAATAATAAGTTCATTTTTAATGGTTATTAACCTGGGGAGATAGGATAACTCCCCTTAACATTTCCCTTGAGACCTACTGCCCAGGTCACTAAATGTCATCTCGGTCACAATAAGAAGTGCACATCCTACGAGGGAGCGGCTACCAGTGAAACTGTGGTGACCGGCAACTGGAGGCGTCCTGAGCTACTATGCCGACCCAGAGGCCGGGGTTCGAGAAGGGAGCGACCACTGGAAGGAGGGCAGCTGGAGGCCGAGCTAAAGGCTCCCGCCCAATGACTCCCGGAGGAGACACGTCAGACTCAGCCACACAGGTCACCCCCAGGTGGCTGTAAGTCTGGCCCATCGCCTCCAAACTAAGTGGGAGACATCGTCTCCTCTCCAAGACCCATCGGTGTCCTTGTGGGTAAACTGGGGGAGGAGCCACACAGGAATTCAAGACACACACAATAATCCACACTGGTGAGAAACCATATGTGTGTGATATCTGTGGACAAAAGTTTAGCCAGCACACGACATTAAACAGACATATGAGCATTCACACAGGACAGAAACCGTGTGTTTGTGTGTTTTGTGAAAAACAATTAAACCGAAAAACAAATTTAATTACACACATGAGGATCCACACAGGACAGAAATCCTTTGCTTGTGAGTCACGTTTATGGACAAAGATTTACCAGAAAAACACATTTAAACAGACACAAAAGTTCACACAGGACAGAAACCGTTTGGTTGTGAGGTTTGTGGACAAAGATTTCGACACGGGACGAGTTTGGACAGACGCATAAGAATCCACACAGGACAGAAAGTGTTTGCTTGTGGGGTTTATGGAGAGAGATTTAGTTGCAAACAAAGTTTAAACAAACACATGAAAATCCACACAGGAGGACAAACTTTCAATATACAAGACACACACAAAAGTTCACACTAAAATAAAACTACACCGTTTGAATTTGTTGGTCAATTTTGCAGAAGTTTGCTGTGTTTTAAATTCACATGTATGTATTTCAGAATTTATCTTAGCTCTTCTTTTGAACTGTAATTTATTTATTGTTAAGACAAACATTTCCTGAAATACATTTTAGACATTTTCAGTCTTACATAAGTTAAATAAAATGTTAGTTTTAGTTAGTATTTGGCTGTCGAACAAATGCTTTTTGTGTAAGAAAAGAGAAATGATCTCTAAAAAGAAACTAAAAGGATTTGTCAAGTTAAAAGACCTTCTAGAACCTTCTACCTCGAAGAACTAAAACTAAAGAAACTGCATTTCCTGCGAAAAATGCTAATGTGAATGCTTCATGCTGAAAACTCAAGTTGAAAGCTGCTGAAATTGAGCTGAAAATATTTAATAGGAATATTGTTAATGTGAGCTCACTTTGAAAAGCTGAAAGAAGCAAAAAATAAATAAATAAAAAGCCTAACTTTGCAGAAAAATAGTGAAAAGGAGCACAAATCGAGTTGAAAACAGAAAACAGCTAAGAGCTAATATAGCTGAAAACATCTGTAAGAAGCATAAATAGCACTAGATAGCAGAAAAAAGCATAAAAAGCAGAAGAATGGCAAAAAGAAGCAGATCTATATGGTAGCATAAAATAGCTAAAATTATCATAAAATAAGCTAAAGGGAGCAGCCACTATTTGAAATTGGCACCCATTTGAAATAGTCATAGTTGAAAAATAGCTAAAACAGAAAAAGGCAGGGAAAATTTGCATAATTACATAAAAGTGATAAATTGTTGTAAAATAAATAAAACAGCTGAAATTTTCAGTAAAACAGCTAAAATGTATTACTA
>NW_013952529.1:758365-760073 GCF_001266775.1 Austrofundulus limnaeus | reverse complement strand
ACTGTATATATATATATATATATATTCTGATATATTCTGATATATATTCTGACCAAGTGTGGATTTAAAAAAAAAACTGGAATAAATTCAAACTTCTGCACCAATTTCTTGTTTTCAAAGGTCATTGAAGTTTGTTTTTGTGCGCATTGGAAATCTTCGCGGACGATCGCTGCTGTTGATGAAGTGAACTCTCTTGTTGGTTTAGTCATCTTTGATGTGAGCACGCATGCGCCGTTGAGTGTTCACGCATGCGCATCGGTGAACATCTGCATGGCGGCGGATATGTTGAAAACACGCTTGTGTCGTCTCCGTACGTTGCTTTAACTGGTGAGATAAACACGAATTTTGAAGGTTAAAATAGCCAAAATCGATGTTTTGACTTTATATGTGTTGTTTGAGTGAATATTTATCAATTACGGTGGAATTTTTTACCATTTTAACAGCATTTAAACCAGTTTTAGCTCACAAGCTAACGTATTTATGTAGTCAATTCTGATTAATTTGGTTTGATTTAGCCCAACTCTTCCTCACAAAACATTTAATTTAGCTCAAGAAATACTTATTCAACTACATAATACTGCTGGTACGGGTGTAGTTTCAGTGAAATAAGTAATTTTAGTGCATATGAGACCACAGTTTTGTGGAAAAGTTTTGTGGTCATATTTGTCATCACCTTGACCYGCCATATCTGAGCACGGAGGTGGAAACATTATGGTTTGAGCCTGTTTTTCTGCTACGAACGGTTTCTGACCGAAGGATGAAGACGTGAACCGGAGAGTCCTGGACRAGAACCAGCCGGGTCACTGAAGATGGGTCCAGCAGGACACGGACCCATAATTCTTCCTGTTTTGTTTTCAGTCCGCAGTCAGCTGATGGGCGTTGTGTTCCTCACCTCAGGAAGTCGCTGATGTTTTGTTAGAATGACATCTGTGGAAAAGGAGGCAGAACCTTCTGGTTTCCAACGAGTCGTGCTGAAGAACGCAGAACCGTACCGGTACATGAAAGTCCGCCTGTAAGTTTGGTTCGTTTTATTSTGCGTATGAAACCAAACCTTATCGAACTCGGTCACTTCCCGTCTCGTTTGGACTGCAGAGTTCTGGAGGACGAGGAGACCAGACTGAGTGCGGTCCAACTGAAGAGTTTCATCATCGCGGGCCTGAAGAGTCTTCACGGGGAGGTGAGCTCGTCGGCACGGCTCGGAGCCAAAACCATGGGAAAAAAAACAGCTTTAAAACTGAAACTAACACGTGACGAACCTTCAGGTGGGCGCGGCGTTGAACTTCGACGTGTTGAAGTTCGATGAAGACTCTCTGAGCGCTCTGCTTCGTGTTTCCAGCAGGTGAGCTCCCTGATGGGAGGAAAGAGGAAAATATATTAGTTTGTTTTTAATGTTCTTGTTTCTCAGGGGTTTGGTGAAGCYGTGGAGCTCCCTGACTCTGCAGGGTTTCTACCAGAACCAGAACTGCGCCTTCAGAGTCCTGCAGGTCAGCTGATTCATCGTTTGGGGGGAAACTTTGCAGTAATTTATGGTTACTGACACATCCCTGCATGTTGGGAAGAAAGCTGGATTATTGATCCTTAAAGTAAACTACAGATTTAGGACTGTTTACACTTTGTAGTTTCAACTCATGCTTAGTATTTTTTTAAGTTAAGTTTTCAATTCAATTAAAATGTTTTATTAATTTCATTTAAAAATACTATATATAAT
>NW_013952529.1:755682-758267 GCF_001266775.1 Austrofundulus limnaeus | reverse complement strand
GAATAAATCTTTTTTTGTCTGCCCCTTTTTGACCCAGAATATATTCAAACGAAACATAATTTACAAAACAATACTAAATAACATTAAAAATAAATAAATAAAAATAAAAACAACAACAACAACAACATCAAAACAAACTCAAACAAAAAATCAAATAGCTTCACCTTTTACTTTTCATATTTCTTCAAAAAACTTGCTTTTTTCTGTCTCCTAAATATATACATTGATTTGGCATTTTTAAGATCATCTTCCAGACCTTTCCATAATCCTATACCTTTAATTAAAGCACATCTTTCTTTCAAGCAAGTACAAAAATATGGCATTATAAATATTTCCATCCTCTTTACATAATAACATCTGTCTCTCTTAACAAAGTTTACCTGAATGTTGGAAGGTAATATTTTTCTGTGAGCCTTGTACATAGACAGTAAAATATTATAATCAACCAAATCATAGAATTTCAAAATTTTCAGTTTACAAAATAATGTATTTGATGGACGGTTGTAATCTTTTCTAGAGATAATTCTTACGGCTCTTTTCTGTGAAACAAAAATCGGATTTGTAATTGTTTTACATGCTTTATCCCAGACTTCAATAGAGTAAATTAAATGTGGAACAATTATTGAATTGTACAACACAAGCAGAGCTTTGTCACTGAACAACTCCCTGACTTTAAACAGTACTCCTTTAGATTTAGATATTTTTGTTCTTAAATAATGAATGTGAGGTCTCCATGTCAGCTTGTCATCCATGATGACACCCAGAAATTTCACCTCACTGACTTTCCTGATCTCAATGTCATCTACTTTAAATGAAAAATCAACGCTTGTTTTCCTGTTACTAAATATCATATAATTTGTTTTATCCAAATTTAGTGACAATTTGTTTTGTTTAAACCAATTTTGTATTTTCTCAAATTCTTTCTGCACCATCTCAAACATTTTTTCTATATCTTTACCTAAACAAAAAAATGTTGTATTGTCAGCAAATAAAACACATTTGAAAAGTCCTGACACATTTACTAAGTCGTTTACATATAAAATAATAACTTAGGTCCCAGTACAGAGCCCTGAGGGACTCCACGTGTGATATTACCAAGTTTAAATCTTACACTATTTATCTGTACAAACTGTTTCCTATCTTTCAAATAACTGGGTTCCCATTGTAGTGCTGACCCTCTAATACCATATTTACTTAATTTGTCAAGAAGAATACTCTGATCAATTGTGTCGATTGCTTTCTTTAAATCTACATAAAAATTCAGACATTACTATTTTTGATCGACAGCAGTTGTTATTAAGAAAGCAACATAAATTCAACAAACAACAAAAATATAAATCATAAATTAAATGAAAGGTAGCAGAAGAAGGAAAAATCTTAAATCTGCCACTTTTTCTCAAATAAATAAATTCAATCAAAAATAATCATCAGATTACAAAAACAAAAGAAAAATAATAAAGGTTTAACCCCTTGAACAACAATTCAAACGTTATACATTTACATATTTCTCCATCAAATTAACCTTTATTATTCTCTTAAATATACTCATTGATCTGACATTTTTAATCTCATCCTCCAGATTATTCTATAATCTTATACACTGGAATGAATTACTTTGTTCCTTCAAACTGGGTCTAAATTTGGGTTTAACAAACATCTCTATCCCCTTGAGATTTGTAACAATTCTCTCCTTTTACAAAATGTAACTGGACGTTTTGATGTTAATATGGAGGACCCAAACTGACATAAATAAAAGCAGAAATGCATAAATGAACCAATAAATAAATTAATACACTTAAAAGGCTCTTTACCTCATGTTTTATGATTTAATTGACCTTCATATTTATCTTTCCTGCTTAGGCTAGTTCAAATAACTTATAGATTTTAACACATAATTTACATTTAACTGTTTTTAAAAATACATATATAATATAAGCGTGATTATGTTGAAAACTGTCAAGAAAACTGGATCGGCCCATAAACTGGCTTCCACAGCACAGATTATGGATTTAAAAATAGCTTTCAGCTATAATGAGAGAGAGAAAGCGACTTGCTCTAGGTCTGACATCATAACCTTGAACAGCCGTGAACAGCTTATTTTCAGCAATAATTAATGTTACAGACGTGTTTATAACTTCAAAATGACAGAAAACGACAAAATCTGCAGTTTTTTGCTATACTCTGAGCACCAATCAGCCATAAAAAGTCATATAATAACACTTTGTCTATTGCCAACATGAAGAAACATTGTTTTTCCACAGTTCACAGAAGATAATATTTTCATGAGAAAAATATTACGAGTTACCATTAAAAATGGACCCGTACGGTGCCACCAATACGTAAGAGTGAGCTTAAGGTGAATTAAGCTTTTCCCACATCTCTCATACACAAGGTTATGAGGAAACTTTTGCCGAAGTATTTCTCATTACTTGTTAATATCTTGACTGTGCGAAGTGAAAAGTGACACAATAAGTGAACGTTCAGACGAGTTCAAGTTGATTCATAAAAGACTATCCCCCCCATTATCTGATTAAGAGAACTGAGAAATTCTCTTCTAGGTTGAAATGACCTGTCATGGCCTAAAT
>NW_013952529.1:750786-754408 GCF_001266775.1 Austrofundulus limnaeus | reverse complement strand
TCCGAGGCCTGCTTCGAGGCAGTAAATCTTGTTTCTTCACTCGAGGTGACCCCTACACATGACTATGGTAAATTCGATTCTACCCGATTTTTAAAAATGGCCATATCTGCCACCGATACTGAGTAATCTGATCAGGACATCCCTACTATATTCTACAAAAATATAGTGTTTTAAAGTTTTTAAATGTCTTGACAGGATTCAAAGTTTAAATGCTTCTGTTGACTGAAAATGAGAGAAAATCGAAGAAAGTTTTTATTTTTAAACCGTGCTCTCGTGTTGCTTTCAGGTGTCTCCGTACCTCCTGGCGCTGACAGGAAACAGTCGGGATCTGCAGCTGGACTGAAGCCATGAGTTTCGTTTGGAGGAGGTTCCTCAACAAGCCCCGCCCCTCCTCCCTCGCAGCAGCTCCGCCCCTCAGGCGGCTGCTCCACGTGGGCCAGCGGGCCTCCCTCAGCAGAGCCTTCTCCTCCCAGGACCTGGAGCTGTTCGCCGCCCTGACGGGCGACACCAACCCCCTCCACTTGGACCCGGTCTACGCCCATGCCAACTCCTTCAATGCGCCCGTCGTGCACGGCGTCCTCATCAACGGGCTGATCTCGGCCGTGCTCGGCACCGAGATGCCCGGGCCCGGCTGCGTCCTCATGCACCAGGAGATCCGCTTCCCGGCGCCGCTGTTCGTCGGGGAGGAGGTGCTGGCCGAGGCGGAGGTGCAGAAAATCAAGATGTCGTTCGCCTTCATCGCCGTGACGTGCTCCGTGAAGGACAAGGTGGTGATGGAGGGGGAGGTGATGGTGATGATGCCCGCCGAGCAGCAGGGCTGAAGGCAAAGATGATGTCATCAGAACATTTATTTAGGTTTAAATCTGATAGGATTTATTTGATTATATTGAAAAGAGAGCATAACGGTCATACAGAAGATCACTTTATTGTTCAATGTGTTCAAATTTTAAATAAAGAAATTGAATCGTGTCGTTTTACAAAAATAAAACATCAGTTCAAACTTGAAATGTCCTGTATAATTAAAGATTTGAAGTGCCTGTGACGTGTATATCCTTCAAATACAAGAAGTTCAAGAAAAGATTTTAGGATTTTTTCCATGTCACATAACGGTTCAGCTAAGGTGAAACAGGAAGTGACATCAAAGGGGAAGAAAACTATCTTTGTTTATTGAAACTATATTCTAACTCTGACTCATCTCATACTGTATATATGGAATAACAGGAACATAAGAATAATGTGGAGTTCCTCAGGGTTCTATACTTGGACCAAAATTGTTCATCTCATGTGTAAATGACTTGCTCAATGTGTCAGGATTATTTAAATGTGTTTTATTTGCAGATAATTCAACATTTTTTTGTTTGAGTAAAGACAACAAATGTCAGAGAAAATGTGAACAGAATTTGAAAATACAAGACTGGTTTAAACTAAACAAAAATTATCATTAAACTTGGATAAAACTAATATGATAATTTACAAAGAGACAAAGAACTGTTAACATTCCATGTAGAGTTGGTGGTGTAGAGATAAACAGAGTCACTGAGGTAAAGTTTTTGGGTGTTATTGATAAGAAACTGATGGAAACTAGGGATGCTACAATTATTTTTATAATCGATTAATCACCGATTATTTTTTCGATTAGTCGACTGATCAGATCAAACGTTAATTGAAAATAAAACATACAGCTTATCGTGCCAGAATACAGCTGCTATTATATAACCATCGTTAGATTTCAGCCATATGCTAACTAAAAATAATAGCTGTGGAAGGTAAGTTCTGCTCTGCAGATATTACACAGGTTTCTCTTTCATTTTCTTAAAATGATGCCACACTTTGAGCTCTGTTGTCAGGTAGCCATGATACCAGAGCCTGTCTGTATAATGTCTTGTGACGTCCACGGCCTACCCCAGTTACCACTACTGTGCATGTGTGTCAAGGACAGAAAGGCAGACGTGGCAGTGGAAGGTGTCAAAGCAGTTTGGAGACAAAAACTAAGTAAAGAACAAAAATGAAAACGATTAATTGATTATTAAATTAGTCAGATTATTTTAATAATTGATTAGTTGTGGCAGCACTAAATTGGAAACCTCATTTGAATTATTTAAGAATAAAACGAGTTAAATTAAAGGCAGTGAAATGACGCCTTTAAAATAAAATCACGCGAGTTAAAATTTTCCAAAATATTTTTCTGCTCCGGACAAATGCGCCTCTCTCAAATCTGGGGGGGTTAAAAACATTGATACATATTACAATGATAATATATATCAAAAGGTAAACGTACCCCCACTTCCTGCGCCTGACATAAACCGAGACGATTCACTTTTAGTTTATAGTTTAAAAAAAAATTTTTTTGGGGGGGGGGTGGTGTAAGATTTGTGCGTTTCAATATTTAAATAAAGTTCACTTAAAGACGTTTCACAAATTTTTGAAGAAAACTAAACAATTCAGTCTGAAATGTTTTTTATTTCCCCTCACTTCCGCCTCCGGACCAGCAGGGGGCGCGGTCCTCCCGTCACGTGACTTCCTCACACCTGATTATTGATAAATCAGCGTTTCCAGGTTCCAGGCTAACGCCTTAGCTAGTCCTTCTCGGTTCTGTCTGAGGTTCTGTCTGGTTCCAGTCCCTCCCGGTTACTCCTCGGTGTCGGTGACGGCCTGACGGGTCTCCAGCGTCGGTCCTCCGGGGATGTCGTTCCTGGAGAAGCCGCCGGTCCCCGGCAGGCTGCTGCTGGACGACACGGTGCCGCTGACGGCGGTGATCGAAGCCAGCCAGAACCTGCAGTCCCACACGGTGAGTTTGGACCTGTAGACCGGTCAACCCAGCCTAAACGTTTCGGTTCGGTCAGAAACGCGTCTCGGTGCCGGAGCTTTCAGAAACTTTGAGGATTTTTTTTAAATGACGTTTTAATCGAGTTGGTGTTTCAAATATCGGACAGGGCTTCGTCTCTGCTGCTTTTTCTTGTTAGTTTCACGATAATTTTGTGTTTACAACGATCATATCAGTTAAAAACTTTATTACAGAACCATAAACCACTTTTTAAACATTATAAATATCAATAAATGGACTGAGTAATCTCCTTATCGGACATTTGACCCACCAGGTTCTGCCTTGGATTGAGCAACTTCCTGGAGCCGTTTCTTTTATTTATTTATTTTAGTTTTTTCTGCTGAGATAAAGAAAAATAAATGATCAATGAACGACTTTAAACCTTTAATAAAAAAGTCCTGCAAAACGGAGTCAGTTTGTGACAAATATTTATTCAGACGCTGAGTGCTGCTGCACACTTCCGCATCTGATTAAAACTGTTTAAAAACATCTAATATAAATTATTAAAAGACAATGACGGGCGGAAGTGACAGAGCCGTGTTTGCAAACCGAGTGTTCCGGGCTTCAGGTCAGTTTGTTGGATAAACAGCTGTCCGATAATGGGCGCATGTGACCGCTTGTTGACAGATCAGCTGAGTTAGCTTCTGCTAGCATGTGTTAGCTCAGAGTGCTAACGACTGGAATAAAACAGCCTAACATCCTGCATAACATCAACGATTAAAGCAACAGGATACATATGATAACTACTACAGTGATCTAATCACGTGTGTGTTTGTTTACACACACTATATATATATA
>NW_013952529.1:744643-750536 GCF_001266775.1 Austrofundulus limnaeus | reverse complement strand
TAATGTGACCTTGAACCACAGAGTTCCCACTTTCACCTCATACTGAAACTAACTGGTTTAGATAAAGTAGTTTTGTGTAATAATATTTGTATTTACTGTTTTTTGTCTCCGTCTCTCAGGAGTACATCATTAAAGTTCAGAGGGGCGTGTCTTCAGACAACACCTGGCAGGTAAATTCACCACCCACAGCCTGAAGCTTCAGGCGGCGGGGGTCTTTGGCTGTTTGACGTTGACAGGTGTGTTGTTGCAGGTGATCCGACGCTACAGTGACTTCGACATCCTCAACAACAGCCTGATGGTGAGTTTATTATCCTCACACTACAATCACACAATCAACCTTTAAAAGATAAATAAATAAAGACTTTAAGTGATTTTTTTTTTCATGTTTGTTTTTGTAGCCAGAGTATAAAACACACATCGTAGTTTTACTCTGAACCCGAAATAAAGGTTGGATTGTTGAAGAAATATATAACCTTTATTTTAACAGGTAAGTTAGTTCAGAACCAATTCTCATTTACAAAGATGACCTGGTGAAGAGGCAGCAGCACAACACAAAATGTCAGAAAGATGTTAAAACAAAGACACAACACACACAGCATAGAGTACA
Source organism: Austrofundulus limnaeus (assembly GCF_001266775.1). NCBI lineage: Eukaryota > Metazoa > Chordata > Actinopteri > Cyprinodontiformes > Rivulidae > Austrofundulus > Austrofundulus limnaeus. Next base: position 749,929 of record NW_013952529.1, on the reverse strand, counting down.
ATTAGACCAGGGGTGGGCAAATGTTTTTCTCCAGGGGCCACATGAGAAACTTGAGCTATGCTGGAGGGTCGAAATCAACAAAATACTGTATTTAATTCTATTTAATAGTATTTTTTTTCACCCACTGTCAAGAACAGTAAATTATATATTTTCATTAGCTGCTACTGCTAATTATAAGACAAAAATGTGCTGTAAATATTTATATAAAAATGTAGAATTGTGATGTAAGTTTTACAACAGTAAAAACCAAAAACAGTCAATGTTGTTTGGTTTTATTTTTAGCATGTCAGTCTTTTGCAATTTGGTATCAAACTGATACAAAACGCAATAAGTGCTTTTAATGCTTTCCATGTTTTACTTGTTCAATGAGAAAAATCTTGGGCTTTAACAACTGCATCGAAATCTGTCTGAATGTGTTGAGGTGACTGAGGATCTGTCTCTGGATTTACTGAACTTCATCACTGACAATGTCTGTTCACATATGTAGGGAGATGCAAAAAGGACTGATCTAGTTGATTTACGTGTTTTTCTTTCTAAGTTTAAAAAATGGCCGGGCGGAAGTCACTCGCTGGCCGTATGTGGCCCTCGGGCCGCCAGTTGCCTGCCCCTAAATTAGACAAACTGTAACATTATAAACCAGGAAAACAAAAAATAAAATAAAGGAAACTAAAAGCAAGTACAGCGATCTTTTACTATTGAGTGTATCAAACTTTTAAATGAGGAGAGTGAAATGAATGGGTCCAGTTTTAAGTTTCGTTGCAGATGGTTCCAGATGTGAAATAGTAAAATGTGCATTCATATGAACTGTTCTAGGAAGATTTTTGTTTTAACTGAAAATTACTACTGTTTGAATTTATACTTGAAGTAAAAAGGAGCAGACATAAGATTTTTTTCTTCTCTCTGCTGCCTTTCATTTCATTTAATTGTATTTTCTTTGTTTTTTATTGCTTATAGAATTTAGTTTTTTAAGGAATGAATAAAGTTTGAAAATAAAAATAAAATAAATACCAACAGAACATTATTAGTAAGTAAAGTTTTATTTATAAAACGCCTTTCACAGAAATATATTCAGAAGGTGCTGTACAATCATTAACTGTATAAAAATGGAAAGAATAAAATGAAACAGAAAAACATAATTAAACATAAGCATGAAAAACTGAAACATCAAATCAAGAATTAATTTCTAAAACTGTAAATCAAACACAAGGTCAATGCAGGTCAAAATATACAATAATACACAAAACATAATGAATGCGGGAGAGAAAATATAGTTTAAGTTCAATAATAAAAACACAGATTAGTGAGGCGTTCACTATGGAGTTCAGCTGGCAGTAATGGTGAAATGGTTAGTTAAACGCTTGAGAGAAAAAGTGAGTTTTTAGGAGTGACTTGAAAGAGACAATGTTATCAATGGAGCTCAGATTAACAGGGAGTTCATTCCAGAGCCTGGGGGCCACAGAGGAGAAGGACCGGTCACCACGGGTCTTAAAGTGAGTGAGGGGAACCATGAGGAGGTGTTGATCCTGTGAGCGGAGGTCTCCTCTGGGGTTGTATTAACTGGTTTATGTTTCAAAACTGAAGTAAAAGTTTAGATTTTTCACTCCGAGGTGCAGAAAATTTAACCTAAAGTTGAATCTGGGAGCAAAAACAAGGATCCTGGTAATTCTGATACATTTAAATATAAATTATTGTTAAATTTTGCTGAGTAGTTTGTTTTTAAATAACGGTGCAACAGAAAAGTTCAGTCAAACCAGAGTTTTCTGGATCTGACTCCATCGATTTGAGCTGCAGCTGATGTTCCAGGTTGTGTTTTTGTTTGGTTTTTCCCACACGTTATCAGGCTGCTGGGAAGTTTTCTGCTGAGGCTGATGTCACTTTGACCCCCACCTCCACCTCCCTCCATCATGCCGAGTCAGCAGAATTGTGGGAAACCTCGTTCAGTTTGACAGAAACGCTGCTTTATTAATTTTTTTAGGTGTGTGGCATCAGTCTCCCTCTTCCTCCCAAGAAGCTGATTGGAAACATGGACAGAGAGTTCATAGCAGAGAGGCAGAAAGGACTGCAGGCCTACCTTGACTCCATTACCCAGAATCCCCTCATCTCCACGTCTCTGATTGTCAAGAAGTTCCTCGACCCAAACAGCTACTCTGCCAACTACACGGGTCTGTGCACAACCAAACCACACGGCTTGTTTTAAAAGTTTTAAAGACGACGTAAAAAACCCACAAACTCCAGATTTGCTCTGAAGCTGTTTGTTGTTGTTTGTTTAGAAATCGCCCTGCAGCAGGTCTCCATGTTCTTCAGGTCGGACCCCAAGTGGGAGGTGGTGGAGCCGCTCAAAGACATCGGTAAAACCTTTCCAAAGTTTAAAACAAAAGTCTCGTTTGGTCTGTTGGCACCAACACGTCTCAGCGAAGCTCATTCTAGAAACAAATAATACAGAATAAAAGACTTTTAGCAGGAAAAACACAAAATAGTCAGTTTTATTTAAAATACAAGTCATGGACTTACAGTAGACACAAAGTGACCAGTGTTCAATAAAAATATAAATACAACTCCCAACTCTAAATACAATGTCAGAATAAACAGCTAAAATCAGTTAAAACCATATAAAAACAAAGTAGAAAACATTTAAAAACAAACAATAAAAAATTGTTAAATTTACTTGTGAATAAAAACTGGTGTTAGTTTGTTAGTTTGTTAGTTACGACCTGGCTGGAAGAGCCATAACATATGTGGAAACACAACACAGTTTTACCAGTTTTAAGCCTAAAGAGGCATTTATTTAAATGTCTAGGAGAAAGTGAGTAGCCGTCCGTTGTGTTGCTCCAGGATTTGGAGTCACCGGCAGTTCCTCACCAATCTGTACCACTGAAAGTCTGTGGTTTAGTACCAGTTTCACCGGCTGGTAAAACAAATCTGTGGTCGGGTTGTCTTTGGCCACCGTCGTGCTCCGAACGCTCCACACATCCACCGCACAGCAAAACTCTCCGGTAGCTGAAACGTCGTCCTCAGCACTGTCTTCACTTTCTTTTCTCGCCTTGCGCCAGCTCGACTCTCCACGTCACAGGTGCTGCTACAGAAAAGCTCAGGCGCGCTCCAGACCGCACGCTCTCCACCTCTGCTCTCTCTCGGTCCCGGTCCGCACGCTCTCCTCTCCGGCACGCTCTTAAAGGCCTAGGCCACACCCCCTTCAAGAAGACCTAGTAACAAGCACAATTAGACAGACGGCAGCTGTCTGCAATAAAGAGCAGCAGCAGCAGGGCCGTCACATTTAGTTAATTAGGGGGTGCAACGATACAGAAAATTCACGGTTCGGTTCGATATTTTAGTCTCACGGTTCGATATTTTTTCGATACAAAAAAGAGAAATGTCCATGTCCCTTTTAACTTGTAATTCTATTTATATTAATTATGAACATTTGTTTAACCTCAAAAGTACAGTTTTCAAATTAAATGTTGCTGAAACAACAAGTTTCTCAGTGGATCTGAGCTCAAAAATGCAGCCTAGGTGGAGTAGTCGAACACAGATCCACTGATCCTTCAACACAGAGCATCTTCAGAAGACAAGTTGATAAAATAAATTTTAAAAATCTGTATTGTTTCATACAAAGTGTGTGTTGAACCTAAAGAACTGTTCAATACGGGTACATGTGTTGTTGCAGCCCAGTTAGTTAGTTTATTTCAAACATGTATACAAAAAAAAAAGATAAAAAGTGATAACAAAATTAACATATTTGAAAAGGAATGGGAAGAAGTAAAAACAACGTATTAATCCCACCCTTCTCTGAAGCTTTATTAACAAAATAAAAGTAAATTCTTCTTTTTCCTCATTCGAAGTCACAATTTCATAAAGACTAAAACAACAATCTGTTTACCTACAAATTATATAACAGAATGTAAACATATGTACTTCTACATGCAGTGCATATATACACACATGTACGCACACATACACAGCCCCAAACATCTCCATATATTGCAAAATAAAAAATAATAAAAATTATAATCAGACACACTCAGCATCCCTATATCTTTTGAAAATAATATTTTTATTCATCTTAAATAATTTTTATGTTTGGACATTTCTTCAGTCACAGTTTGACTCCAACAGTCTGAACAATCCTTGATTTAAAGTTAAACTGACTCCTTAAAAAGAACTGCTCTTCAACAAATGCTTTCTGAATATTATCTGAGAACAATTAGTTTTTGCTTTAAATGTTGTTAGTGCTGTTTGTACCTCTGCAACATCTGTAAATTAGATTAGTTTTGACAAAGTTTAATGAATTGGTTTGATCCATACATTCAGCCTTGTGAATTATCCTTATAGCTTTCTTCTGCAGAATGAATAATGGTTGTATAACAGTTTTATAGTTATTGTCCCAAACTACTGCACAGTTATTTAAATATGGAACAACTATGGAGCAGTAAAGTTAAACAGTAAATTTCTGATAAAACTGTTTTTATTATGCAGCATTTTTATCTTAATATTATATAATCTGCATTTGTTTTACTGTCGGAGTCTAAAATCTTGTTTCTTGCAGGTTGGAGGATCAGAAAGAAATATTTTCTGATAAAGAACAAAGAGCAGCCTAAAGAGCGCTACGTCCTGAGCTGGGTGAGTCCGAGCCGGTTCTGAGCAGCCTGAAGCCCGGGCTCAACGCCTGACTCTGTGCTTCTCTCTTCCTGCAGGTGGATCTGGGTCCTGATAAGTTCTTATCTGACAAAGACCTGCAGTCGGCCCTGAAGCTGCTCACCAACCTGTCTGTAGGTTCTGCTCGGCCCGGATCAAAAACACAACATCAGGGTTTTACAGAACGGCTTTTTGTTCAGAAGCTTCAGACGTGGGTTCAGATCTGCAGCTCTGCGTGTCAGGACGTCAGACCCTCTTTGCTCTGAAGGAGTCGGACCTCAGTAGATCCTGGCAGGTCCAGCGCACGTCGTTTCTTAGAGCGGACGTCGCTAACAGAGCGTTTTAAAAGTAGCGCCCACCACTGTTTGAGCAATGAAGTAAACGGCTCTAATAAAGCTCGTTAGCGTTCAGAAAGAAAGTTTCATATAAACCGAGGCAGCGCTGCTACCCCACCTCCTCTCCAGAACATTAACCCCTTAGAGCCCAAACCAGCAGGATGCTCTACAAACCAGCAAAACATTGGAGAAGTTTTTCTTTTTCTAACAAAACTAATAATTTACAAGAGTTCTTCTATATAAAAACAATTATTAGTACAAATAGGATGGGATTTGATGATTTAATAGTTATTTTCTTTTAAAAATATTAGTTAAAAAC
>NW_013952529.1:740596-744366 GCF_001266775.1 Austrofundulus limnaeus | reverse complement strand
TGGTTGTAATGTGACAAAATATGGAAAAGTTCAAGGGGTATGAATACTTTTGCAAACCACTGTATCTGATGATCGACTCTTTTAAATGAAACCAGAGAGCGTTGACAGAGAGGAGAAGGTAGAAATGACTCAGCCTGGAACTGAAAATATGGATGGAGGACAACAGGTTAGCTTGTTTGTCTCGCTAGCACCGAGCTAATACATATAACCCAATATAGCGTCAGTGCTAGCGCAAAGGCCAACAAGCTAAGCTGAGGTTCTTCTTCCATGAAGCAGCTCTGTTGTCCTCCATCCATATTTTCAGTTCTCTGGGGAAACCCTGAAAGTGCAAACCGTCAGAGCGTTTGGAGAATAAACTCTGGCTGCCTGGGAGCAAAGCAGGAAAGAAACATTTAAGCCTCGATAATGTTCTGCTTTGCTCCCAAAAACTGTTTTTTTAGAGGAAAAACTTTTCAAAGTTCCCGTTTTAAGTTATAGATAAATAATTTCCCTGTATATTTGGATAATTTCCCCAGACTCCGTATCTCTGTCCTCTGGTGTTCTCCAGCACCAGCGAGTCTTCGGCTCTGCTCATCCGATCGTTCAGCGAGAGCGGCTCTCTGAGAGACCACCTCTGTAAGGTGAGAGAGAGCAGCTTTAACGAGACGACCGCCCGCCTCGTCGGGTTTCTGAGGTCGCTCAAATCAAACCGTCATCTCTGCAGGTGAAGCCCCGAGAGAACTACCTGAAGAAATACAGCAACCCAAAGAAAAGCCAGGGCCTGGAGCTGGAGCGGATCAAACTGTACGGCCGGCAGATCCTGGAGGTAAACGCACAGAAAACACTCAAATCTGCAGCTTCAGTTTGTAAGTAAGTAAACTTTATTTATATAGCACTTTTCACAGGTCAGAAACCWCAAAGTGCTTTACAAGAAGACATAAAAACACAAGAAATAAAACAAGATCGATAAAACAAAACAAACATGTGATTAATATTACATGTTGGAAAAATATATATATTAAAAATAAATTAAAAGCCAATCTGAACAAATGTCTTCAGCTGCTTTTTGAAAATTTCAAGAGAATCAAGACATCGCAAATTTAGAGGCAGAGCGTTCCACAGCCTGGGGGCCACGACCCTAAAGGCTTTATCCCCTCTAGTCTTGAAATTAGTCTGTGGAACCATTAACAAGCTTTGACTGGAAGAAGATCTGAGGCTGTGAGAAGAGAAGTAGGGCTCTAAAAGGTCAGAGATATGGACTGGGGCTTTGACCACACAGGGCTCTAAAGGTAAGAACTAAAATTTTAAAATGAATTCTAAAATGTACCGGCAGCCAATGTAAAGAGATTAAAACTGGAGTTACGTGTTGTCTTTTCCGTGTGTTGGTTAAAAGCCTGGCAGCAGCTTTCTGGACTGTCTGCAAAACGGTCGAGGTCCTTCTTCAAACACGTGAAAAGACTGTTACAATAATCCAGTTGATGAAATAAAAGTGTGGATAATCATCTCCATTTCAGCTTTTGACACAAGAGACTTGAGCCTAGAAATATTTCTTAATTGAAAAAAGCAGTTTCAGGTGAGTCCACGAGAATGACACTGCATTGACCTGGCAGAGTCAAAAATAATACCAAGGTTTCTAAGGCTTGGTTTAACAGAGGAAACTAATACACCAAGGTGTTTCTTGATTGTCAGAAGCAATAATTAGGGTTTCAGTTTTATCACAATTAACCTACAGGAAGTTGTCACTGAGCCATTGTTTGATACTGGCAAAACAGTTTATCAAAGAGGACAACTTGCAGTATTCAGAAGGTCTGAATGAGTAATATAATTGAATGTCATCAGCATAGAAATGATAAGACTAGGGTTGGGCAATATTGGCAAAAAAATTAATCACGATTAATTGTGGTATTTAGCCGATAACGATTAATTTGATGATTAACCCCCTGGAGTCCCTGGACACCTTTATGTCCCAGTCACATAACCAATTTAGTGGGAAAGATTTGCTCTAAGTAAAAATCTGTTCCAAATTGTGTTAAAATTACAGACTTCAGGCTATACATCAAATTTTAAATTGTATTAATAAATTACAGAACCTTTTTTTTTTTTTGTCATATTTGAAGAAGAGAGGAGCACCGAGCGGAGTGACTGGAGACATCTCCAGTCAGTCTGCCTGGTTGCATTAATCGTATTAATCGTCAAGTGCCAAAAAATAATCGATTAATGTTTTTCTGATGATTAATCGCACACGATACGATTATGCCCAACCCTAGATAAGACACATGTGAAAACTGACTTATTATTTAGCCAAGGGGGAAAATATCCAAAAAAAAAAAGAATAGGTCCCAATACTGAGCCTTGAGGCACCCCACATAGCAGGCTCTTAGTTTGGAGATGAGCAGAAACTCAGAAATGAATGGGAGTCAATCCACGGTCCCCACGGGGATATAAAAACAAACCTGTGTGTGTTCAGGGTCTGAAGCTCCTCCATGACGGAGGCGTGTTCTTCGGCCACCTGCACGCCTCTAACGTGGTCGTGGAGGATGGCGTGTGTCGGCTGGCGGACGTGGAGAACGGCGTTCTGGGAGTTCCGTCCGTGCTGCGGCCGGCTTTCAGCCAGTTCAGGAAGATCAGCGTACGTAATCTGGATTAAACTAGCCTGGATTAGTTGAACCGGGCTGTTTGGAGGTGTAAAAATTAAACATTTTCAACCTGCAGAGCACCGAGAGCATCGACGTCTTCTGCTTCGGACATCTACTGTACGAGATGACGTACGGCCGACCCCCGGACGGCGTTCCCGTCGACCGGTTTCCCGCCGCCCCCTGCAGCTCCGTGGGTCCGTCTAATCCCAGGAACACATTTTGAAAAATAAAATCTGTCATTTCTTAAACACGTCTTGTTTGTGCTCAGTGTCGGTGCTGCAGTCCATCCTGTCCACAGAGGCCTGTAAGAGCGGGATGCCAACGGTGTCGGCGCTCATCCAGACGCCGTGAGTTTTTTAACGGAAACAAATCAAATGTGTCCTTTCAGAATAAAACTCTTGTGTTCCGTCCTGCAGGCTCTTCAGTGACGTCCACCTCAAACACTCAGAGAAGCTGCAGATCAAGGTGGGAGCATCGGCTCGCTCCAAAGTCAGAATCCAGGGATAAATGAGAACCCTAATCCCTCCTCTTTGTCTGACAGGTTCCCAGCAGGTTGAAAGAGGCGCTGAAGACGGCTAAGGGCAGTCTGGAAAACAGGCTTCATGAAGAACAGAGGATGGTTGGTCGTGTTTTTGTTTTTTATTTTTTAAATTGTGATATTTATGAACGTTGAGCTGCAACAAGTAGGGTTTTTGTCGAAGTTATGAACAGTTAATATCTTACTTGTTGCAGATAGCCCTTTGAACAAACTGACGAGCTAACAGTGAGTTTAACCAAATATAATTTTCTGACTTTGTAAACTAAAAACATAACTCTCCCTCAGCTGCTGCAGATATGTGACCCATCACATCGAAATGAGGATTAGGTTGAATTTGGTCAAAATGACCTCATCATATTTTCAGATTCTGGCTTTAAAAGCTACATTTTGATACTTGGATCATCCTGAAATCATTAGTAGGTCCAGAGATATTATTTAATTTGTCTTGTTGGTCACAATAATACATAAATATTTGGTCTAAATCCTGATTTTATGTCATTTTAATGAGGATTTTTTATGTCATTTTAAAAAAGAAACCTCAAATAGTATTTGAATATTGAGATTTCCCAGCTGGAAAGAAAAAAAACTTTAAAGGGATCCATTACCTTATATATATT
>NW_013952529.1:732040-739512 GCF_001266775.1 Austrofundulus limnaeus | reverse complement strand
CGCCAGTTATATATTAATACATTTATTTCCAATAATGATAGGTTCTGTCCTCCATACACAGTTCATTGAAACGATACATTGATAACACAATTATTTGTTATATTTTGACAAAATGTAATTTTTGTAAGTGTTTTAATCAAAACACTATCTGCCTGTTTCTCGATGTGACGGGTCACATTTTTCCTCTGGTTTTATCTGAACGAGCTCATCAGAGGTTAAAGAGGTTCAAACTGATCCTGCAGCATCCAGTTTAGCTCCTCCCACCTGGCGGTGAAAACTGGTTAATAATGAGAATAAACATAGTTTGTGTCTGACCTCAGCTCCATCAGCACCGGCGGCTGACCCGGGCTCAGTCCCACTACGGCTCCGAGGAGGAGAGGAAGAGGAGGAAGATTCTGGCGAGGAAGGTCAGACAAACAGGAGTTTGGTTTCTCTTCTGCATCTTTTATAAACATGACGTTGAGCAGAGGTCAAAGGTCAACAGTTTGACTGTGTGTTTGCAGAAATCCAAACTGTCATCTTATGAAAATGAAGAAGACGTTTCTGTGAGAAACAACAACAACTCTGGTGAGTTTTTTTTTTTTTTTTTTTCTGTTTGACCTGAAAATAATTTATCAGATGTTTTCAGAACCTGAACTTTTAAATTTCCTGTTTCCTCTCAGGGTCTGGAGCCAGCTCTCCTCCCACCTGTCCCTCCTCGCCCACTCCTCCATCCACTACAGGTACACCTGTGTGTCTGTCCTCATCGTGTGTTTTCACACAGGTGTGTTTCCTCCCGTGGGTCTACAGGTAGCAGAGTTCAGGACTGTGGGAACAAGTTTTAGATGTTCAAACCAAATGTTTTTCAAATCTCCTCACGTAAGTCTGAGGAGACGAAACCGGATCAGGACTTTTTTGCTTTCTCAAACCCTGTTAGCCTCCTCCTCCTCCTCCTCCTCGTCCTTCTCCTCCTCGTCCTTCTCCTCCTCCTCTAAATGCTGATTGGTCCAATGAACGGTTAACGGTCATCTCCCTGTTTCTCTTCTCTTTGTGCCGTCTCCACCGTAGAGCATGCTCCATTCTGACCGTGTCTTTGGGTAAAGTAAACTATTTTAACCTCCATGATGATGATGATGATGATGATGATGATGATGATGATGAAGGTCTGCTGGTTTTTTAAAGGTGTCGTACATCCTGGACTCTCAGCGAGCTTCTGGTCACAAAATATTCAAGAAATTTAAATTAAATACATGCTAAATGTTTGATTTTAATTTTTCTTAAGCTGCAAATTAACATTTATGTGATCTATGGTGTCACTTTTTAAACAAATATTTAAATAAAACTTTTGTGCAATTTTAGAGTTCAAACTGCTGAAGTTTTTACTCCAGCTGTAATTTATAGACATTAAAAGTTTTAAAACTCAGCAAAGTCAGTATTTTACGTTGACTAATAACAAAACAGCTCCTCCAAAACCCCTACAGCCACCTTTTTGTATTCCTTCAAAATAAAAGCCTGTTTCAGAAAAAGGCTGATTAGTGAGTCTGTGCACACAGACCTCAGACTGATGACATTAATCTACAGATATTTATTTATTTATTGTTTTTTTTCTTCAGATAATTTTTAATAAAAACAAAAACAAAACGATCGATCAGTTTCTCTGCTCGTTAATCCTGGACTCAGAGTTTGAAATGAGACCAGAATAATAAAAATAAAACCCACTTCTTGCTCCTGACAGGATGTTCGCACATCTTTCTAAACACGTCACAATCTACAACGATTGCAGCCGACAGTGCCACTTCCTGTTTCCTGTTTTCATTGCAGATTGTGATTGGTCCGTTCTGTTGCTGCATGTTTGAGTGTCTCTGTTTGTTTTTTGTTTTTTATCTCCTTACGGTTTATTACAACATATTGCTGAGGAGCTTTTTTAATTTGCACTTTTTGGTTAAATATTTTTATTTGCGTGTTTGTTTTTCTTTTTAATTTAATGCTGCTGATCTCAAAATGACCAAATTAAAAGCAGATTTTAAGAATTTGTTTTTAAATTTGGTCTCATCTAAACTTCAGATTATGTCAGGTTTGTTTTTTAATCTGAGGGATTAAAAGAACATCTGTTCTGAAGCTGTCTTTAAAAACTAAATGTTTTAGGTGAAATAATAAAATTAGAGGAATATTAATCAGTTGTTTCTGAGATTCTTGACTTTTATTTTGTTTGTTGAGGAGAATGGTGCAGATTAATCACATTTATATTCATTTATATTTTTTTATCTGAATATTAGATGAAAAATGAGAAACGTGATGAAGTCAGTTTGTCCAACACTCGTCCTGGAGAGTCCACGTCCTCTGATGTCTGAACTTTGGACGTCATTAAATATATATATTTTTATTCCAATGTGACACAAAACATTTCCAGAGAGTTTCTCCAGGTCGGGTGTCCTCCGTCAAACTGCTACATGTTTTATTTTTTCATTACGTTGCAATTTTTGCTTCTTTTTCTTCGCTCCTCGGCTTTATTTTAATTTATTTCTATTTATTTCTGTTTCGCAGATGCAAAAGATCAGTTTCTGACTGAAACTCTTAAGTATTTCTTTAATATGAAAATGTTTTCTTTTGTAAAATTAAGTTTCTGAACTGACTGACCTGTGGGTGCTGCTTCCAACAAGGAAAATATTTACAGAAACTAACAGATGAACTCCAGACAACTTTTTTTATTCTAAATGAGCTGCAGGACCCGTTTAATATTTAATTTAAATAAAACATAAAAATGTATTTTATCTGTAATTAGGTTCGTTTTAAATTAGTGTTAAATTATGGTTGATCTGTTAACTTTAACCCTCCTGCTGTCCTGAGGTTAAACGGACTCATGAGGTCTGAGTTTTAGGACTGAGGTCTTGTGGGTCTGTTTGACCTCAGGGCAGCAGGAGGGTCGAGACAAACGTGGACTTGGTTTAAGTGGGGGTCTCTGCAGTACCTTGTCTTGTGGGCGGAGACGGCCCTACTCGTGATTGGCGAAGTTGGTGTGTGGGCGGAGTTTTCCCTAACTGTGATTGGTTGGATTGACATGTCTTGTGGGGCAATGTACAAGAGGACGTAATAATAGTAAAAAAAATATGATTTATTGACTGTTTAGGTACAGTTTAGACCAGAACAATGACTCAACTAAAAGTTACTGTGAAAATGTAAACATAATATGACTTAAAATTTCATGCGACAAGCTTCTTCCTGTCTCAAATTATGACTAATATTCATATTGATTTTTTAACCTTATTTTTACAGGCTGGTTAGGGATGTTTTGACTGAGCCAAAGTGTTACTCGTCCCTCCATATGTACGACTTTCAAATTTTGTGCAGCCAGCACCTTCATTTCTCAAGTTATGACAAATTAATCTGAAAAAACATGTTGCTTCCTGTCCAACACCAAGCTACACTACGAGTACGACTGTCTCCGCCCACATCAAGACCTCCGCCAATCACGAGTAGGGCCATCTCCGCCCACTTCAAGACCTCCGCCAATCACGAGTAGGGCTGTCTCCGCCCACATCAAGACCTCCGCCAATCACGAGTAGGGCCGTCTCCGCCCACATCAAGACCTCCGCCAATCACGAGTAGGGCCGTCTCCGCCCACATCAAGACCTCCGCCAATCACGAGTAGAGCTGTCTCCGCCCACAATACATGTTCTGCAGAGACCACCTTCTTATTTGGTTTGAAAACTTAAACACAACTTATTGGTTCTTCAGCTCCTCCTGCTTTGCTGTAGCTCCGCCCCCAGAAGCCCCTCCCAGTCCCTCTCAGCTGTGCTTCACATTTTCTGTTTCCTCTCTGTAAGTGGACCAGAACAGTCTCCTGGTCTTGGACCCAGATTGGAAGCAGTTTGTTTCGTCTTTTGTTCAGCTGTCTCCTCACACTCCTCCTTTCCTTTTCTCGTCTCCAGGACCACACACGACACCTCCTCCTCCACCTCCCCCCGCTCCTCCTCCGATGCTGGACTCGTCCTCCTGTCCTCCTCCGTCCTCCTCGGACGGAGCGGGCGGAGACCGGGCCGCCCTGCTGAGCTCCATCCAGTCCTTCAGCAAAGGCAAGCTAAAGAAGGCCGACACCGCCGACCGCAGCCAACCCGCCGTCTGACCCCGCCCACAACGCGGGGGGTGGGGCCAACGTCCCGCCACCTCTGCACTGTGCCCCCCCACTTCCCCTGGAGATGTGAAAAACAAGAAGAAATCCAAGTACCTGTTTTTATCAGTTTTCTGCTTCTTTTTAAACATTTTAACTTGCTGCTGCAGAGAAAGAGACATGAAGACGTCTCCGTCCGTCTTCAGCTGTCAGACAATCTTCAGTACCGCAGGGTCAGCGTCTTCTTCTCCAAACAGATCAGAGCTGGAAGAGTCTGAGTCTGTTGAGCTTTTCTTTGTTTCTGAGCTTTGAGACGTTTCAAGTAGCAGCTGGACTCTTTAGGTCCTGATCTGGATTCAGGGTCCTGCTGGGTGATGGACCCTTATGGGATAAATCTTGTGTCAGCAGGAACTGAATCTGAATCACTCGGATTGAATCTGAATGTTCATAATTTGAAACTGAGTTCATTGGTTTGAAAATAAAGTTCACTAAATTGAAACTGTATTTTGGTTTATTAAAAATTCAGTTTGACTACTTTCACTTTCAGTTCCATAATTCAGATTTTTGTGTCACATCCTGGTCCTTGAGAAAGCCAGGCAGAGTAATCAAACACAGATCCACAGATTTATGTTTCACTTTGGTGAAGTTTCCCTTCTGGATGTAACAGAGTTGATGCAATCCACTGTAAAAGTGACAAAAACACACAAAGTTATTTTATTGCAGTGATTAATTTTACCTATAGAAAATGTTACATTTACGTCCCGTGACTTTCTCAAGGACCAGGATGTGACACAAAAATCTGAATTATGGAACTGAAAGTGAAAGTAGTCAAACTGAATTTTTTAATAAACCAAAATACAGTTTCAAAGAAAATTAATTCAAAACTTTAAATTTGTTTTCAATTTAGTGAACTTTATTTTCAAACCAATGAATTCAGTTTCAAATTATGAACATTCAGATTCAATCTGAGAAATTCAAATTCAGTTCCTGCTGGCACAAGATTGATCCCGTAGGATCCTGTCCTGGATCCAGGACTCGATTCGAATCAGAGCCTTCATGGTTCTGATCACCTTCCTGTTTTTTCAACGTGTCGGTGTGCAAAAATAATCATTCAGAGAGTTTCTCACAAATAATCGGAGCTAGAAACAGGAATATGCAGAAGTAAAAAAACAAAATTAGCTTTTTAAAAAATGTAGAATTCTGTCTTGTTTTTAAGAAAATCCGACTTGAATTAACTTGAGGCATTTGTTGTAGCATTTCAGAGCATGAACCCAGCTCAAATCAGACTTTCTGCTGCGCGGTTTCTTCAAAATAAAATCTGTAAATATTTTTTCAGTTTTCTGCTCAAAAACGAGTCCGAATGAAAAGTCTGTTTGCACGTAAGGAAAACAGTTTGAGCATCCATGATCCCTCAAAATTATAAGTTCAGTTTAAGAGATAAAGATTTAATCATTCAGTTTTATTATCAAATAAACCGAACTGCTGTCTTTGCCCTCAGTCGTGTCTGTCAGGCGTCACCAACACACTTTTCTGTCAGAGCAGCTGAAAGAAGAAACAAACTGAGCAGCTTTTAAAGCACAAAATGTTTCCACCTAAAGCAGATCTGGTCCAGTTCTGGTCCCTGAAGACCACCATCCTCCAGGTTTTAGATGTTTCCCCACAACTTCTGCAGAATCGTGTTTAATCATGAGTCAAAGCAGAGGAACGTCTGAAGCTGCTCCACTCATCTAAAGCCTTAATTTAAATTTAAAAAGTTTTTTTACAGGAATAAAACTCTAGTTTTGATTTCAAGCTGTTTAGTTCAGGCTCACTAATTCTCCCTGAACTCACTACAAACGTTAAATTTTCCGTTATTTCATGATTCTTTAAAAACATTTTGAAACATTTGACACGTAAAATTAAAAAAATAAATTTTTATTATTGAGCAGTGACCAAAAAAATTTTTTTTGTGTGTGTGACACTAAATGTGTAACTGGATGGAAAAGTTCTTTAAAGATAAAATATTTATCACTAAAACTAGAACGATGACGCAAAAGTACCTGATTCAGTTTTTATATTTGAACTCAATTTTATCAAACCGCTGAGGAAAATTAATATCAGAATAATTCTTTTTTAAGTTAGGCTAAAGTTTTTTTTTGTGCCATATGCATCTTTGTGCCAATAAAAATTTGAATGTTTTTAATTTCATGAGACATGATTGATTTTTTTTTTGCACGGCTCTGAGGGCGACGACGCTTCAGCTCACAGATTAACGGTTTATCTGAAGGAGAACGTTTTATGGAGAGTTGGAGCAAAGGAAGAGCTAAAAAATATATTTCTTCAAACTGGAAAACCAAAAAGTTTAGAAATCTGTTCGAAGTTTGAATTAGAGCTGTTGAAGGCCAGCTACAATCCAGGCTTTTATTTTGAAACTTTAAATTAATAAACATATTCTTTGCTCCATCTTTTCACCCAGTTTCATCAAATTGTTGACGTGTTTTCAGAAGTCTGGACTGAACGCCGGCCCTCGGAGCCGCCTTCGTGTTGGTTGTCACTAAAAAGCAAGGTTTGGAGCTGTGCTGGTCGATCCGGTGACGGTCCTCTCGTCCTGAATGTTTGTGAGCAGCACTTTAGAGGGACGGAGGATCGGTCCGGATGGATTAAACACCTGCTGTTTTATGGGTTTGCAGTTTAAAAATCTCATCCCTGCATCGTAACGGTTTGAGGGAAATGGTTTGTTGCACAAGCTTGTGACAATTGTACCTGAATGCATCGTGTAATGGGAGAGTTTTAAATGCTTAAATAAAAACAAGTTTATTTACAATATCTACTGTGATTGTGTGTTTTTATAGTTTAAATACAGTGCCTTGCAAAAGTTTTCAGCCCCCTGTAACTTTTCAAACTTTTGCCATATTTAAGGCTTCAAACAGAGATAAAATTTTATTTATTTATTCTGTGAAGAATCAACAAATGGGACACAATCATGAAGTGGAACAAAATTTATTGGATATTTTTAACTTTTTGAACAAATACTGGAAAATTGAGTGTAAAATTATTTGGCCCTGTAGCGTTAATACTTTTATAGCAGCACCTTTTGCTGCGATACAGAGCCTTCTTCCATGTTTGTGTCTCCCAGGTGTTCTTGTGGCAAGCTTTAGCTTTAGGGCTGATGCTATATTGCCTTATATGTTTTAGCTCAGCGCTACCGTGACAAGCTAACAGCCTAATCTGAGGTTGTTCTTCCATGAAGCAGCTCTGTTGTCCTCCATCCATATTTTCAGTTCCAGGCTGAGTCATTTCTACCTTCTCCTCTCTGTCAACGCTCTCTGGTTTCATTTATGTAGCAGTAACTTAGATGGACTGTTTACCTCAAGACTTTGGCCCAAAGCATTATTCTGTCTCATGC
>NW_013952529.1:726656-730727 GCF_001266775.1 Austrofundulus limnaeus | reverse complement strand
GTAAGTGTAAGGTAAGTGTAAAGTAAGGTAAGGTAAGTGTAAGTGTAAGGTAAGTGTAAGGTAAGTGTAAAGTAAGTGTAAGGTAAGTGTAAAGTAAGGTAAGTGTAAAGTAAGGTAATGTAAGGTAAGTGTAAGGTAAGTGTAAAGTAAGGTAAGGTAAGTGTAAAGTAAGGTAAGGTAAGTGTAAAGTAAGGTAAGGTAAGTGTAAGGTAAATGTAAAGTAAGGTAAGGTAAGTGTAAGGTAAGGTAAGGTAAGTGTAATGTAAGGTAAGTGTAAGGTAAGTGTAAAGTAAGGTAAGGTAAGTGTAAAGTAAGGTAAGGTAAGTGTAAAGTAAGGTAAGGTAAGTGTAAAGTAAGGTAAGGTAAGTGTAAGGTAAATGTAAAGTAAGTGTAAAGTAAGGTAAGGTAAGGTTTTTTTATGATTTTAGTTTGACCTTGTGAGCTTTTTTGTTCTCCTAATGTGCAACATTATTAACCAACTTATTGAAAAATAAATAAAATCAGAAATATTAGTGAAACATGTTTAAATATGTGAAAACCAAAGCTTCAGAATCCACTGCTGTGGGCACTCGTCCTTTTTTTTTTTAGACATTTTTCAATTAGTACTCCAAACATATCGACATCACCTAACTTGGACACATTGGGGCTGTTGTTGTTGTTGTTGTTGTTGTTGTTATCCCTGTTATTCTTCCATAACTAATTGTACGGTTTGGTCTTTGTTTGTATTTTGGCGCAGTTAGTCCTTCGTACATAACGACATCAGCTAGGTTCTTATACTTGTTAAGTTCAAAGCTGGAAAAAATAAAATAATGACCCCTAAGTTTTAAATGCTGTTTTTAAATTCTATTATTAATCAACCATGATCTTATGATTCAATAAGTCTGCCTCGCATACGTAAATTGTGTCAGATGCAGTAATAAAACTTATTTTTTTTCCTGTCGGTTTGTAAATTCATTGCACATATTTTCTATCACTCAGTACAATTATTCATTCATTCATTCATTCATTCATTCATTCATTCATTCATTCATTCATTCATTCATTCATTCAGTGGGTGGTACTGTCAGTACTCCATACAAACCGCTCGGCTCGGTGTCCTTGGGTTTCCTTTTTTCCACTCTTGAAGTTTCTCCCGCCTCCCTTCTCAGCTGAGCCGCTCTGATTGGCTCTATGTCACGTCACTCTGCACGTGACCCGCGATCTGCCGCTCTGATTAGCTGAATCCCCCCCGGAACCTGACCGGAAACCCCGCCCTGTCGCTCCGTCAGAGGACAGGGAAAAGATGGCGACGTCCCTGAGGTGTTTTCTTCGCTCCGGACAGGTAGCAAACATCCTGAATATGTCGTGTTAGTTTCGTTTGTGTTGTTTATCATCCTAACGGGGCTGTCTGTCCGCAGAACGCCGTGTCGGTTGTGTGTCGGCGGGGCTTCCAGCGGAGCGCTCCGGCCGGTGTTCAGGTCGGTGTGTCCGCGGTCCGGAATAAATACTGATGTCCTCTGGTGAAAACAAGTTTAATGTGTTTAAAACCTCCAGACAGCTGGGTTTAATAAGATTATCTGTTCTTTATAATACTGTTTTAATATTTAAATATGATCAAAGAAAAAGTCACATCAAAATAAAACACCTAAAATCAGAAACAAGCATCTTAATAAGTTGATCATTTGAGTTTATTTTAGCTGCTTTGAAACTTATGTTAAAAACAATTATTAAATATACACTAGGTAGTGTTTTATCATTTTGTTTCCTAGATAAGACATAATAATAAAAATATTGATTATTGGCTCTTATTTTGAAGGAACTATATTCATTATTATTATTATTATTATTATTATTATTATTATTATTATTAATAAACTAAAGTTGATCAAAACTGTAGAAACATGACAAGAAGCAGCTGCTGCAGTTCTGGAGTGGACCCAGTGTGAGGATGGAGTCCTGGTCCTGGGACCGGTTCTGAACCTGTGGGTGTGTCCTCGCCAGGTGACGGTCCGCGACGCCCTGAACCAGGCCATGGACGAGGAGCTGGAGCGGGACGAGAGGGTCTTCCTGATGGGGGAGGAGGTGGCTCAGTACGACGGCGCCTACAAGGTGCGTGTCCTCGACCAGAACCTGATGGTCCAGGTCTGAAAGTCCTGGTCCAGGACTTGTTGTGAAAATGCTGACTCAGCGTTCTGTTGTTGTTTGTTTACGTGTGTTTATTTTATAATCCAGCTACATCTGCAGAGTTTGTCTTGTTTTAGCTGTTTTTAACGTTAAAATGTTCGGCTCATTCAGGCGAGGCTTGATGTGACTTTTTGTTTTTACCTTGTTATTAGCTTCAGGGTTCTGGTTCTAGCTATTTGTTTTATGCTGCTTTTAGCTGCTGTTCTGCTGGTTTTGCTTCTTTACTTGGCCTGTTGTTACTGTTAGCCTTTAGCTAGTGTTTTACTTCTTCTAGGTAGCTTTGAATTAGCCTTTTGCTGCTGTTAGCCCGTACCTAGCGTTTTGCTGTTCTTAGCTACCTGTAGCTTTCAGCTAGCATGTTGTGACCTGACCTGTGTTCCGCCTGCAGGTGAGCAGAGGTCTGTGGAAAAAGTACGGAGACAAACGGGTCATTGACACGCCCATCTCAGAGGTGAGACGCTGCAGAATGTTTCTGAGCGCGCTCAGTGTCGCTGCTCGTAAACAAACAAACAAATAAATAAACAAATAAACAACATGGCGGCTGTTTGTCTCCGGTGCAGATGGGGTTTGCTGGCATCGCTGTGGGGTCTGCCATGGTGAGTCCCTCGTCTCTTTTTTGCTGCTATATTTTAAGCGATCCATTTTTAACTGACGCCATGATAAACAAACAAACAAACAAACAAAGGTGTCTGTTTGCTCCCTCAGGCCGGCCTGAGGCCCATCTGTGAGTTCATGACCTTTAACTTCTCCATGCAAGCCATCGACCAGGTCATCAACTCTGCAGCAAAGACCTGCTACATGTCCGCCGGGCTGCAGCCGGTCCCCATCGTCTTCAGAGGACCCAACGGGGCGTCGGCCGGCGTGGCCGCGCAGCACTCGCAGTGCTTCGCTGCGTGGTGCGTTCAGGGACGCCCGGAGTCCCCGAGCTCTCACTCTGACTTCACTCACTTTGTGTTTTAGTTCAATTCGTTTTAGTGATTCAGTTCCGTAAACTGGACCTGGACTCGTTTGTCTCCAGGTACGCTCACTGTCCCGGTCTGAAGGTTGTGAGTCCCTGGAACTCAGAAGATGCCAAAGGTCTCCTGAAGTCGGCCATCAGAGACGATAATCCAGGTGAAAACTACAGCTGGAGCTTCAACACTTCAGACTCTGCAGAAAGCTTCAGAGAAATAAAAACTGTGTTTCCTGCAGTGGTGTTCCTGGAGAACGAGCTGATGTACGGCGTTCCCTTCGAGATGTCAGAGGAGTCGCAGTCCAAGGACTTCACCGTTCCCATCGGGAAGGCCAAGATCGAGAGACCAGGTGAGTCTAAGGAGTTCTTTCCTCTGAGCCGAACTGTTTCAGTGTGTTTTAACAAGCAGCTAAAGGTTGAAATGTTTGTTAGCCACATGGGCTTTTCTTCATGTTTTTGCTCTAAATCCCATACTGAAATATAACTGAGTATCTCAGCTTTTACAAACTCTACTTAAATAATCTTGGTATCAAAATAAAGCAACACTTGAGAGATTTTATTAGAAGTAGAATAATTAAAACAGCTGCTGTGGTTTTAGACATATTGAGGATGGAACATATTTTTTAAAACATTTTTTTCCCTCCAGTCTGAATAATGTTTCAACCCATTTAAAACCATAATAAATCAGACTAAAAACTCTTGGAAACCATAAATCCACTTGTGAACATCACCTGTACAAAGATTCATGCTGCTAAAATGAACTGGAGCAAAGTTACAGAGGTTTTAATAAAGAAATAATTTAGTGTTTTGTCATTCTGCACAGGACAGACCATGATGGTTCCATTAATAAATGTGAAGAAATCAGAAGTTTTTACGTCTAAAAGTTTTTTTCTTACCTGCATTAAAAGACTTGTTATTAAATGTTTGTTCTTTTGAAAAATTATCCTAACATTTAT
>NW_013952529.1:725425-726602 GCF_001266775.1 Austrofundulus limnaeus | reverse complement strand
TATATATTATATAAAATAATGAGAAATTATATTTGACTTCAGTTGGATCATATTCACTCTAAATCAAGTAAAAAAAAAAACTTTCAACAGACTTTACAACATATTTTGGTATCTGCTTTGACTTGTTTAAAAAATGTCAAGAATCTTTCTTTTATAGATTTGTTGTAACGTATTTACAGATTTGCAACAATCCCATTTTGTAGTTGTTTACTTTCTGATTCAACTTCCTGTCATTTGAACTGTTTGGTGAATGTAAAAACAGTTTCCATGAGCTTTTAGCTCAAGATTCTTAGCTTTCTGTTGATACTAAACCTGTCCAGGTTCAACTGACAGATCTTACATTAAAGGATATAGAAAACAGGAAATGCTGGTTTGCCCCCGGAAGTTATTCAGTGACGCTCCGTTTGTTTTTTCTCAGGGAATCACATCACTTTGGTTTCTCACTCGCGGTATGTGGGTTACTGCCTGGACGCCGCCGCCGTCCTTGCCAAGGAAGGGGTGGAGTGTGAGGTAGAGGAACGCGCCAACTAACGATCCCATCAGGCGTCTGTTCGGCTCGTTAATCCCGCCCCTCCATGTGTTTCAGGTGATCAACCTGCGGACCATCCGTCCGATGGACGTGGAGTCCATCGAGGCCAGCGTGATGAAGACCAACCACCTGGTGACGGTGGAGGGCGGCTGGCCTCAGTTCGGGGTCGGAGCCGAGATCTGTGCCAGAATCATGGAAGGTACGGGAGGGGGTTGGACTTCGTTACGATAGAAATCACCAGCTGTGTTTCCATTGACCATGAAAATGCGCAAATTAGAATTTTGAAAATAAATTTGCTCAATGGAAACACATCAATTTCGAAAAAAATTATGTTTTTCGACAAAATGTTTTTGTGCTAGGATGAGGTGGTATTTTGGCCGTATCGAAATTGGTGTCTTTCACAAAACTGCAATGGAAACAGTTTTTTCACATCACAGGATTCACGTGATCAACAACCAGCTGTTTCTACTGGTGAAAAAGACGATGATGAAGAAGATAACAGGAAGTAGAAGTAGTAGTAATATCACAGAAGTAGTATAAARYAGTAAACTCACCGACTACAATTTGCCAAAAACACAGCATACGTAGCCGCTCCCAAGTAGGGACTTGTCTCTGGAAAGCCTCGATAAAAGACGCCGACGTCTCCTC
>NW_013952529.1:719158-725345 GCF_001266775.1 Austrofundulus limnaeus | reverse complement strand
GAGAACAAACGTATTCACGTGACTTTAAGAACATTTCTTACGTAATGGAAACACTGCAGTTGTGAAACTGTTTTTTCAACATTAACAGAATATCGACAAAGTTTTGCGCACATTTGCAATAGAAACACAGCTACAGTGTTGAAGCTAAAATCTTCTTTTCTTTGAAGGTCCCGCCTTTAACTACCTGGACGCCCCGGTTACCAGAGTAACGGGCGTGGACATCCCCATGCCCTACGCCAAAATCCTGGAGGAAAACAGTCTCCCTCAGGTCAAAGACATCATCTTCACCGTCAAGAAAACCCTGAATGTCTGAAACAAACACCTGAAATTCTCCCAAAGTTACACTCAGACCAAGTCAGCCCACCTGACTCCCATTTCCTCCCTTTCACAATAAAAGCTGCTCAGTCCTCATGTGGAAGTCAAATTTGCGAAATGAGCGAATTGAAATCTGGTTTCTTTCCTGTCAAATATTTCTTCACTACAGCTAATTTGTTAAAGCTTAGTGGTTAAATCTGTAATGTTGCTAATTTAATCTCTTAAATCACGTCGCCTCACTCTGTTTCTCTAACAGACGTTTAGCAGAATATTTATTGTGGCAGCTCCTGTTACAGAAATAAAAACCTGTTCATCCCTTTTTTCTGCCACAGTTTGAGGTTTTTATTCTCATCCTCTTTGTTCAGGATGTAAATAAAGAAATAAAAGTAAACAAAGAGTTTTGAATGTTTTTAATGTCAAACTCCGTCTGGATGCAAATAAAAACTGATTTAGAGGAACTCCAGATTAAAAAACTTGTTTAAATGTTGTGAAAATAACTTTAATGATCAAACTTTTCTTTTTGAATTCTTAAACTCCTTTAATGAACAACTTTCTTCAGGTTTCTTCCTGCATACAAACATTTCAAACAGTCCTGCAGATATTTTCAGAATTATTAGTAAAAAAAAAACTGGTTTCTGCTGTAAAACTAAACAAACTGGATCTTCTGTCAGCTTCATTAAAAAAAATAAATTTTTTACTTTGTCAGCAAAAACTGAACGCTCCGACGTCACAGTGAACAGAATAAGTTCTCACGCTCCAGAGAAACCAAACGGAGAGGGTTTTAAAACTGGAGCAACATTCAGATGTTAAAGAGAAACAAACATCAGAAAAGAACAGTTGAGATCTATTTATAATCTCAAATCGAATCTAAAACGTTTGAAAAATGAGAAACATTTTAAGAGTTAAAGAGGAAACGACATCAGAGAAGATCTGATTTTTAGAAGCAGAAATAAAAATCTGACGTTTGGTGAAAAAAAAATTGTGACCTTTTGTCATCAATTCCTGACAACTCCCAGAACGCCTCACATCCCTGAAGAGGGCGTGGCCTCTGCAGTTCTGCCCAGAAGAGGCGGGGCTTGTAGAGTTCAGAGGCGGAGCCTGCAGAGTCTTAAGGAGCCGATAGGTCGGACCTCCCCACCTCTGAGGTTCCCTTCAGCAGGCCGAGCCGGACCACCACCACCTTCTTCTGCTCCGACTCCTCGTCTTCATCGTCCTCCTCTTCCTCCTCCCTCTTCCTCCGCCTCCCCTTCTCCTTCCTCTTCTCCTCCTTCCGCTGCTTCTTCGCCTTCTTCTTCCTCCTCTTCTTCTCTTCTTTGTCCATCAGAACCGGGACCTCCACCTGGAGTCCTTCCTGCACTTCCTCCTCCTCCTCCTCCTCCTCCACTCCCAGCATCAGTTCTTCCTCATCATCTTCATCATCATCCTCCTCTTTCACTTCCTCCTCCTCCTCCTCCTCCTCTTCCTCCTCTTCCTCATCTGTCATCGCTTCTTCCATCAGACCCACCTCTCCGTCCTGTTTTCATTTAAACAAAAAACACTCAGGTGTGCGCCCTCGTGGCGAAAACAACAATAAATTTAATTATTTAGAGGATAAAATTTTTAACATTAATTATTTTTATAATATCACTAAAAATGTTGATGGAATTATTGTTTGAGCTGCAGAATGTTCAATATTTCCAAACAGCTCATTCTAAACCTAAAGATTATAATTAAATGTTTGTTTTAAAATACTTTCTGGGATCAAAAATTAAATTTAGACTTTATATTTCAGGTTATAAACACAAAACAACGTCCACTTCTTTTTAAACTTCGTTCAAAACGTCTCATTTCTAAAAGTTTCTGGAGCACTCACCAGGTCGCTGCCGTTCCTCAGCCGGTGCAGCAGCAGCCGGACTGTGTCCTTGTTCTGACACAGACCCATGGTGTTGAGCATGTCGAGGGCGGAGCCTGAGCAGCCCTGCTGCCGTAGCTCCGCCCCCAGAGAGGCCTGCAAGAAGTTGTTCCTCCAGATGTTTCTGGTGAAGAGGGGGACGGAGAGCGCCACCACGGTGCGGCGCTCCAGCAGCGTGACAGCCTGCTCCTCCGTCAGCTGACTGACAAACAAACAAACAAACAAACAGAGGGGGTTCTGATCAGACTGGATCCATCTGGTCCAGGAGGAGGAGGGATTTACTTAGGGATGCACGATAACTTCTTTTAAGAACCGATACCAATAACCGATAACATGCCAGGAGATAAGACGAGTCAAAAATGGGTAAGATCATAACATAAATAAACAAGACCACAACCAAATGACTGTAAATTATACTCTTTATAATAAACTCTTAACAAACATTTCTTAAAATATATCAAACAAAATTTCTCAAATGGCCATCTTTTTAAATAAGACATTAATTATAAAAAAGACCTTTAATAATGATCTCAGATTTAAACAAAAGAAAAAGTCATTCTACAATTTCAAAACAGATAATGCACTAACACAAGTTAGATTCAAAGTACATTTGTTTTTATTATTAATAATATGATTTAAAACATTTTTCTACCTGAAACAGCTTCTGATATAATACTGCAGAAATGATAACCTGTCAATCAAAGTGTGAATGTATTCCGACCATATTAGAGCGTTAGCAGGAGCTCGGCATGGTAAACCGTGGCTAACGAGGGTAAACCGTGGCTAATGATGGTAAACCGTGGCTAACGAGGGTAAACCGTGGCTAACGATGGTAAACCGTGGCTAACGAGGGTAAACCGTGGCTAACGAGGGTAAACCGTGGCTAACGAGGGTAAACCGTGGCTAACGAGGGTAAACCGTGGCTAACGATGTTAAACCGTGGCTAACGATGGTAACCCGTGGCTAACGAGGGCAAACCGTGGCTAACGATGGTAAACCGTGGCTAACTATGGTAAACTGTGGCTAACAAGGAGATAAAAGCTTTGGTCTTTAGCGAGGGTGAATGGCTGGTTGTCAAGCTCCATCATTTCCATCATTAAAGCGCTGAGATCTGTGTCCTCTCTGGTAATTTTTTGGGGGATTTGTTGAAAGCCTCAGCAATGATTTAAGTACTGATGAGTTCTTGAACGCTAGGTTGTTGTTAGCATTTTAGCAGACGGACTCTGTGCTCCATTCAGGACGTAACAGACTTTACATGTTCTCAAATTGGGAGTAGTTGTTCCGATGTTTATAATTATAAAGATTGTGTGTAACATACATGGTTAATTAGTAAAATAATATTAATAATTATTAAAATGACTGGTTGTTTTTCAGCATGGAGTATTCTAATTATTGTTCTAGTGAGAAAGTTGTTTCTTCCGACGCCATTTGAACAGGACCCGAGCAGGTCAAGCCGGACGGGAAGCGGCTTCAGCAAAACGGATAAAAATAAACACGCATTCTCACCGACGCGCAGGCAAACATATACATATATTATCGGTTCTGTTTGTTATGATATCGGACCGATAAGTATGACGTCATAATCTCCTGATATCGGGCCGATAACCTTTGGGCACCCCAGACTTACTGGCTGCTCTTGTAGAGGGCGTTGATGTCAGGAAACATGGAGCGCAGGCAGGCCATGACGAGCGGAGCTTTCTCCTGGGCCCAGATCAGACAGCGCCTCCAGGGGAAGGAGGACAGCGGCTTCTTGCCCGACACCTTCTGATGGAAGGGATTATTCGGCTGCCGCGACAAGGCCTTCATCTGTACGAGCAGCAGAGGAGGTGATGATGATGATGATGAACAACAGACAGAAACAGGAGCTTTGACCTGAAACACCCTCACCTCCATCTTCAGCTGTTTGCTCCAGAACTCCATCATGGGCTTGCGGGCGCCTTTAGATGACCAGAGCGTTTGGAAAGCAGCTTTATAGCTGGACTTGCTGACCAGCAGCGCCGCTTTGCTCTTCTTCCCCATCCTCTGGATCAACTTATCTTTCATCTGGAAACATGGAAAAGATCATCTAAAACAACTTCCTCCTGTTCTTAACTTTACTCAACACAAGTCTGTTTTATTTAGATTTAAAAATGGTGACAAATTTTTTATTTCACCTGTTCAAATGTTGAATTATAGCAATACAAGTTCAGTTAATTGTCTTTTATAGATATTATCGTTGTTATGGTAATATTTATTTAACAAAGACAGAAATACGTGGTCCAAGAATGAAGGTACTCCATGAGATGATCAGCTGAGTTTTATTGCAACAACAGGAAATGCAGAGAACAACCTGGCCTGTCTCTGTGCCTCTGCTTCTCTCTGTCACTGTCTCTCCACACTACTGTTGAACACTGTGTCTCAAGAGACCTCATATAAAGTATATATTAACAAACACCATAATGTCATCTTAGCAAGATTTGATACAAGGTCAATGGAAAACACAAAGATAAACACAAGTGATATCTAAGAATGACTGTTGTTAGCAAATCTTGTTCTGACTTTAATCATTCTATCTGCAGATGAACAGCATGTCATGAAAACCTAGGTCATTAAAGGATGTCACGAATAACTAGCTTAAACATAAAAGTATTAGTTCTATTANGAATAACTAGCTTAAACATAAAAGTATTAGTTCTATTACAATCGTAATTATTGTAAATGTTCTGCAGGTTTTAATCATATTTGACTGAGTCATTTTACACTAAAAGTTTAAAATTCAGAGATCAAATTTACTTGATTCGCATTTTTCAACAAATTTAGGGAAATTTGCTGAAAGTGCAGAAATGAGAGCTTTAAAGTGCCTGTGACATTACGGTAAATTTTTGTAATAAACATGAAATCATTTTTAGAAAGAGAACATTGATAAAATATTGCAAAACAATTTTCACGCCGCTGAGATGAACAGTTGTTGAGATATTTGCGTGTGAAGAAACAGGAAGTGATGTCAAAGGGGAATGTCTGCATGTGAACAGAGCGTTGTTACAACAGCTAACAGACTGTAGAGAAAAATCTGATGTTTCTTTTGATTATTTTCAGATATTATCAAACACAGATGAAGATTTAAATTTTAAATAATATTGTTTTAATAAACAAAGACCAGAGAGTTTATTTTAAGGATGTGATGTCACTTCCTGTTTCACTTTGGCTGAGCTAAGTTCAAAAGAAAATAGGCCAGTTATGAGACAAAATGGGTGCACTCGTGTGTAATAAGCCAAGTTTCCTAAATATAAAGATGTTTTCTTTGACTGTATTTGAAGGATAGGCATGTCACAGGAACTACAGTCAAACTAAATAATTAATTTTACAAGTGAACAAACGCAGCAGACAATAAAGATTCTTGTTCTCTGAAGAGACTCCTGACTCAAAACATGAGTCAGTTTTATTTAGATTTAAAAAAGGTGACACAACTTTTAGTTTACCTGTTTAAATTCCAATTAATTCCAACATTCAGGTAAACTTTGTTAAGAGAGAGACAGTTGTTATTATCTTAAGGGGATGGAAATGTTTGTGAAGCCATATTTTCATACTTGCTTGACAGAAAGATTAACTTTAATCCAGGGTATAGTTTAATCCAGAGTATAGTTTAATCCAGGTTATAGTTTAATCCAGGGTATAGTTTAATCCAGGGTATAGTTTAATCCAGAGTATAGTTTAATCAAGGGTATAGTTTAATCCGGAGTATAGTTTAATCCAGAGTATAGTTTAATCAAGGGTATAGTTTAATCAAGGGTATAGTTTAATCAAGGGTATAGTTTAATCAAGAGTATAGTTTAATCAAGAGTATAGTTTAATCAAGTGTATAGTTTAATCAAGTCTATAGTTTAATCCAGAGTATAGTTTAATCAAGGGTATAGTTTAATCAAGGGTATAGTTTAATCAAGGGTATAGTTTAATCAAGGGTATAGTTTAATCCAGAGTATAGTTTAATCAAGAGTATAGTTT
>NW_013952529.1:716724-718054 GCF_001266775.1 Austrofundulus limnaeus | reverse complement strand
CTTTCTAATTAAATATTTAGTTAACAAGCTAAATATTTAACTTTCTAATTAAATATTTAGCTAGCAATTTAAATATTTAGGTCACAAGTTAAATATTTAGCTTGTTAACTAAATATTTAATTAGAAAGTTAAACATTTAGTTTATAAACTATGACATTTATAAATGTATGAATCATATGGTGAAAAACTGACTGAAAAATAAAAGTTATTTTTTTCTTATAAAAGTTTTTGACTGTGTAACTTTACAAACCGCACCTCATTCTTTTATTTCTCTTCCTGCACTTTGTTTGTATTTCTTTAACCCAGTTTTTGTTTAAATCTGGTTAAATCAAAGCCACACTAATCTAAGCAGACCTTACTGGACCTGGCCCAGCAGACCGGATCTGGTCGTACGGACCTTTTGGGGCGTCGCAGGCTTGAGCCACAGGGACCTCTTCCCGCACACTTTGCGCTTCCCTTTGGTCCGGATCACCTGGGCGCAGGTCTCACACAGGAACGACTTGTCGGTCACTTCGGAGCTCGGGAAGACCCAGTGCACGGTGTCCGGGGTGGTGAAGGTGTACACGGCCCTGCGGTTGAAGGAGCGGCCCTGCCGCTGGAACAGCAGCCGGCAGCAGGAGCAGCTCTTGTCCTCCGGGGTCCGGCAGGGCTGCCGGGGCCGCCGGGGCTGCCGGACGCGACGGGCCCCCGGGGGAGGCGGCGGGGTCAGGGGCGGGACCGCGCTCGGTTCGTCGGGGACCTCTATCTGGACCTCCACCTCCGAACACACGGTGGGTTCTGGAAGCTGGAGCTCCTGCGGGTGAGGCGTGGAGGGGCACAGCGGGGCGCAGAAGGTCGGTTCCGGTGCCGAGAGCGCACCGTCCGCAGCGTAGTCGTGCTCGTTTGATTCCGCCGCAGCTCCGGTGTCCTCCTCGTTCCCGGCGGTCTCACTGGCCATGATGAGGGCAGGCTCTCCGGGCCCGAACGAACTGGGTCCAGGGTTCGGTTCGCGGAGCGGCAGAACTTCCAGGCTCGTTAATCGGAGCAGCGGACATAAATCAAGCGTCTGCAGCAGAAGAACCAGTGGAACTCAGGACAACACGGGACAACAGGAACTAACAGGAAGTAGAATCACATAAACAGAACAACTTCCGTTTTTCTGCGCCTGCGCCCTCTGCTGCTAGCGCCACTCCGCGGCGGGACGGTGGTACTGCAGGTCCGTCCAAATATACTGTATATAAAAACCTTCTGAAGTGTCCTGATGCAGCTCAGTAATCCAGGTAGGAATGAATGAATGAATGAATGAATGAATGAATGAATGAATGAATGAATGAATGAATGAATGAATGAA
>NW_013952529.1:711871-713804 GCF_001266775.1 Austrofundulus limnaeus | reverse complement strand
TGAAGAAGTCTCTTGGAGGAGAGACGAAACGTTTCATTAGAGAAGAACCCGTCCAGAAGACCTATACAATTTTTTTTCCTTTTTTATACAAACATTTGTTTTTATTATTGCGTATCCTTATTTTTTGTTAACAAAGTAAAGAAACTGAAACAAGTTTTTCTTCTGTGAATGACATTTAAAAGCTTTAGCAATCTGGTATAAATTTTGAACTCTGCCTACTTAATCTCTCTTTGACAGTAACTCAAAATAACCTAAAGAAACATCAGATTCTTCTCTACAGTCTGCTGTCAGCCATTGTAGGGATTCTCCGTTGACAGACATTCCCCTTTGACATCACTTCCTGTTACCGCACATGCAAATATCTCCACAACTGTTCATCTCAACTGTATGAAATGTTCTTTGCACTGTGCTATCAATGTTATGGTTCTAGAAATGCATTCATATTTGAAAATTTTGATGTTACGGGCACTTTACCTGCACCACTGAGGAGGAGCAGCTGGCCACAACTGTTACAAAATACAACCATTGTAAGAGTTAATTATGGGTAGTTCATTGTTACTTTTAAAAAAGTGTAAATATGGAAAATATATGTTTTTGTTGTTAAAATTGTAATGTCCTGCAAATTTACAAACACTGTTATGTAAAAGGCATAGAATATAAATATGTGAAATTCTGATGTATGTTTTGTATTTTGGGCTTCCTGCACACTGTAGTTCTATTATTTAGCTGCATTATTATTAGTTTTTGTGCTTAAGCTAGTTGAAGAGTCTTTTTGACCAAGTTTTACCATGTTAATTTTGTTTTTCATTAAATGTATTTTAAAGAATATTATCTGGTCTTGCTCACGTTTCAAATGCCTGTTGCTGGACTGACTCCCAGAAGTGGTACAGAAGAAGCCAAAGGAACCAAGGTGCTGCTCCTACAACCATCTTAACTGTTCTACCAAATCATATAAAGATAGTCAGAGAAATGGTTTGAGGAGACAGCGTGGAGACGCAGGTGGCTCTCCGTGGCTGAGCTGTCTACGCAAGAATGTCCCACAACTACAACTTTTTCACTTCTCAAAAACTGTACAGTTTTTGTTATCCTGACCTGAACGAGAAGCTACACCAAATACAAAACAGTTCAGGTGTTGACATTTTCAATCTCCAGATCTCATTTCAATCAAACGTATGTAAGATGTTCTGAACAAACTTCTTTTCAGCCAGAGGAAGGGGTCACATGCCATGAACTGAAGCACAAAAGAAAGAGCCCCCCCTCTTTGATTTGAATGGCATTGATGTGTTAACTCTGCAGGAGTCCAGAGACTTCAGCACCTCAACCTGAACAACTGAATGACTAACACAGACACAAAATAAAATCTAATCTCTTGTACCATCAATACCTCATTGTGATGACGGTAGATTCTTAGTCATGAAGGGTGTGTTCCTAACGAGCTGCAATAAAAAGCTGAATAACAACAGCAGACAGCAGAAAGCTCTGCAGCTCAGAGAGCTACAGGTCCACTTTTATCATTGTCGTGTCTAAACACCAGTTGCGATCACAGTTTTGTCTTGTGCATGTTTCACAATCAACAACAGGAAATCTATGGTGTCCAGGAGATTGTTGACGTTTAAACTGGATTTCAGTTTGAAACTCAAATCTGCGTCACACGAATTATTTTCGTAGAATTTTCTTAAAATATTAAGTTTTGTTGTAAACGGAGGTGAAGAATAGTTGTTATTTGTTAATGCAATTTTCATAAAAACCCTAATGAGTCTGATTTACTGAATTAACTCTCGAATAGTCGAAAAAATTGTTTTTAAAGAGTAAAATTTCGAATTACAAACGTTGAAAGTTTGGGTTTTGACAACATTTTGTTTGTTTGTTTATTTATTTCAATCATGAATTGAAATCATGAAATCACGAAATCAGCATGGTTTTAGGTTAAAAT
>NW_013952529.1:708880-710582 GCF_001266775.1 Austrofundulus limnaeus | reverse complement strand
CATTTTTGTGAAGAAAGACCGTCCATCATTAAACAGAGGTGGAGGCCTCCATTTTCAGTTGTTCAGTTGTGGTTTTGGGATACAAGAGAAGTTATGAGGCATGAAAGTAGATTCAGAAAATGTCCGATCCATCTCATCTTTGAAAGAACACAACAAATGGCGACGAGGATGGGATTCAAACCCACGCGTGCAAAGCACAATGGGTTAGCATGGGGATCAGCTTCGTGCCCAAGCTGTTGCTGAACCAGATATGGAAGATGCTGAAAAAGGACAGATAAGCTTCAAGAAGTCTGGGAACTCACTAAGGAGTGGGATGCCAAGTGGAACGAGTGGAAGGCTGTTCAGTTTGCTAAGCTTCAGATGGAGAACATGAAAAGCACAGTGCAGGAGATGTTCAAGAAGCTTGACATCATTCAGAGAGAACTCAAGAGTAAACCAGGGGACATAGTGGACTGCGCCCAGAAGATTGAAGAGTTCATAAACCTCATTTCTCTGGTTGCATCGGAATAATCCGGCCATGAGAGACAGACACTGGAAGGAGCTCTTTGGGAAGGTGTAGTTTTCCTTTGACCACAGCAGTGCTGAATTCACCATGGTCGCAGATGAAAGTCTGAAAGCTTATCATAACAGGAGGGATGAATTGTCAACCGAGATGGGTTGTGTTTTGTGGGGAACCAGAGTAGAGATTCCCTCAAAAATGAGAAATGAGGTATTGGAGGAGATTCACTCTGGTCACCAGGGAATAGTGAAATCCAAGGCTTTAGCTCGCAAATACATCTGGTGGCCAAATCTGGATCAGGACCTGGAAAGGGTCTGCAAATCCTGTGAAACATGTCAGCTTGAGCAAAACATGCCCCAGCACGTGCCACTGCATCCTTGGGAGTTCCCCGGTGAGTCCTGGAAAAGGCTGCATGTCGACTTTGCTGGACCTCAGTGACTAAGCTAAGAAGACTGCTTCTTATGGACTCACTGAACAGTCTCAGACAATGACACCACTTTTACTTCTGAAGAGTTCCAGACATTTGTAACACAGAATGGCATTTTACATACAACAAGTGCAGGGCAGGGCTGTAGAAGAGTCTGACCTACACTGCGCCAGCCAATGGTTTTACGATACACCCCATATTTGAGGATGGGGCTCCTTTCAAAGAGGGGGTGTCAGGACATGCAAAAATGCTTATAACTCAGAAACTGTTCAACATAGGAGCTTCAGATTTCTTTTGTTGTTTAGCTCTGATGAAGCTCTATCCATCAGGCCCACAATCAGTGCGCCCCACCCCCCGGACCCCCAATTTATCTGAAAAAGGGGTTTTTTCGTACATTTTATTTATTTTTTTTCAGTGATTTTTGGTCAACCGTAGCCCAAAAACGGCTGCACCAATCAACATGAAATTTGGCAGGACTGTAGAAGAGTCTGACATACACTGCACCAGTCAACGGTTTTATGATAGACCCCATATTTGAGGAGGGGGCCTCTTTCAAAGAGGGGGTGTCAGGACATTGCAAAATGCTTATAACTCAGAAACTGTTCAACATAGRAGCTTCAGATTTCTTTTGTTGTTTAGCTCTGATGAAGCTCTATCCATCAGGCCCACAATCAGTGCCCCCCACTCCCCCAGACCCCCAATTTTCTGAAAAATGGGTGTCAGGACATGCAAAAATGCTTATAACTCAGAAACTATTCAACATAGGAGCTTAAGAT
>NW_013952529.1:700790-708815 GCF_001266775.1 Austrofundulus limnaeus | reverse complement strand
CTCCCAAACCACTACGATTTTGGGATGCACCTAGTAGCATGACATTTATTAGGAATTAAGACTTCCGAGTTCTGGTGCATTTGTGCGTGCAGGGGTTATTATGTTACCACTATGCGGTGTCTAGTTAATTTATCAGATAAGTGATTCTCTAGGAGCTGCGCACTGACGAGCTGCTGATCCGCGCGTCCACGGTCCACCATAGACTTTGCACGTAAACCTGACTCCCCTGACGCTCAAAATGCGTTTGGTGTGAGTGACTGAAGCAATAAGTAAGTCAATAAACTTTATTTAAATAGCCATTTTCATTGACACGAACATCAAAACGTGCGTTTTCTCTATAGGCTCCATGATCATTTTGAATGATTGTTTCAGTCACTCTAATTTTCTCACCTCTCCATCGGGCCATGCTTTTTCATTAAAAGCATACAGTAAAAAGTGCTGAAATCACCGTATTTCCTTAAGCTTCACATATCAAATATACATTTCACAAATCACACACTTGGTTTAAAACATCCTGCAATCAGTGTAGAATAATCTAGTCCAGGTTTGAAGTCTCTTTGTGTTTTAGTTTTTAAACTAGAGAGGATTAAAGATGCTCGAGGTAGTGAAAACAGGTGGAATCGCCCTTTAGCCATTCCTGAAAACTTCAGTGTTTTTCTCATAAATTAACAAGTTTTTTTCTTGTAAATTTCTGACTTTACCATTTCAGAAAATATATAATTTAAATGTTGCAAATTTCTGCCTTTAATTATGGGAATTTCTAAGTTTTTTTTCTCGCAAATTTGCGACTTTTCAAAATAAGAGAATTTCCTATTTTTTTTTCTCGAAAATTTCTGAAATTAATCTCAGAAAATTTGAGTTTTTTTTTCTTGGAGATTTGCTCCTCTTTTTTTTTTCTTCTGCAACATGGCCCTAATATGCCATTATACATCAGTTGATTTAACTGTCACATAGATGTCTTGATCTTACTGTAGATTTTTTTAATAATGATAAATAAGTTTGAGCTGTGTCATGATGTTTTTTTTCTCGTTGGTGATGATGGAGGCAGTTTACGCAGCGCAGTCTTCAAATATGACATCAAAAAACAAGAAAAAACTATGTGGGGTTCATTATTTATTGTAACTCTGGTTTTACATGACCTTTCAGCACAATTTAAAAACTGGTCTCAGGCGGTTGTGTATTTCCTGCTTCAGCGACTGAAACTCATGTAAAATATGCTGGAGCAGCAGCTGGTTTGATGGAAAATGGTCCTTTCAATCAGATTTATTTAATAAAACATTTATTTTATTGTTAATACTGGCAGTAAACAGTGGATTATTTGAAGCCAGGAAGATGTGTCCAGGACGGTCTCTGGTGGATCTGCGGCTGAGCTCTGGCTCAGAGCTGCGTCTTCTTGCCTTCGTGGTGTTTTTTATGGATCAGAACCTTCTTATTGATCAGTAACGTCACTACAATCAGTTCTGCTTTGTTCTTCGTTACTCGCAGATAAATCGTAGATATTTTCTAAATAACTGGAACTTTTCCCACTTAAATCGTCTTCACTCTGTAGTCCTTCTTCATGAATACTGTATGTCCTGCCTGTAGCGACTTCAATGACCTTGTCTCTGGCTTCGGCATTCTTCGGCAGTGTGCTCGGGTAGTTCCGTGACTGAGTGGTTTTATATATATATTTCTCTTCACATTTGCCTGCTCCAAATGTGAAAAAGCAGACAGCCTTCGTATTCTACAACAGTAATTACTCATCAAGGGCACTTGGGACT
Source organism: Austrofundulus limnaeus (assembly GCF_001266775.1). Classification (NCBI taxonomy): domain Eukaryota; kingdom Metazoa; phylum Chordata; class Actinopteri; order Cyprinodontiformes; family Rivulidae; genus Austrofundulus; species Austrofundulus limnaeus. Next base: position 707,055 of record NW_013952529.1, on the reverse strand, counting down.
ACTACGGTGGGTGTTGGACTTTAAAGTGTATTCAGAAAATGTCAGATCCGTCTCATCTTTGAAAGCATACAACAATGCCAATAAAGTTAAATCTGTTTGTATAAGTCAACAAAAAGGCAGGTAAAGGAACCAAAAAACTAAAGTTGAACCATGAATACAGGAAATAGCTATTTCTGATTATATGAATTTGCAAATGTACAAAAGTTCAATTTGACGATTTTTATCGAGATACACAAAAATCGCGTTAAGCCCCGCCCAGTTGTGACGTCATGTTGCACTTAAATGTTTAGAAGGAGCTTAATCTACTTAAAAACTGGCTTTAAGCCAATGCCCTCTTGTGTTTTGGGTCTGGTTGAGCTCCTGTTTGACCTTGTGTTTTTATCTTTATTTTTGTTAGTGTTTTAACACTTGCGCCCGTTCCCCACCCCCACCCCTCGGCGGGGTTCATAGGCCCGCCTCCCTGCTCTGTCCCCGGCAGCCTCCGCCTCTTTTTGCTGGTCTGTCATCCACACCGCTGTACTTGCAGCCATTTTACCGTGGAGCGTCGACGCAGCGGCAGCCCGAGGATGCCGAGACAGCGCCGTTGAAAGGTAAATACTCCTCTTTTGTCCGCGAAGCGGTCCTTTAATTCGCGTCGGTCACATTTCCCGGTCGGCGGCGGACGTGCCGGTCGGGCGGCCAGGCGAGCTGAGGCCCGCCTGGCCGGAGGGGCAGTGAGGCAGCCTCGGAAACCGCTCAGACAGAAGGGGAAGATCAGGAGAGTGTCGGAGCCACCTCAGGCCGGAGCTGCTGCCTCACAAGTCCGTGTGAAAGCCGCCTCTCTGCCGCCGACTCAAAGTTGTAAACGAGCTCCCCCCGCGGCGGCTTTGTGGGTAATGTGGGCTTTTATGTCCGGTTCTGGTAAAGTGCGCAGAAAAGCCGTGTTTATTAATTCGACCACGTACGTACAGGGGGCGCCCGCGAGCTGCTGGACGACGGCGCGCGCCTCATTGGCGTTTTTAGCTAGGTTATATTTATCATGGCTGACTCAGTGCTAGGATTTCTTTGTTCTTTTAACCCCATGAATACATTTTAAATGGGCTTTAACATTTTATTTAAAGAGTTTGTACACATTATTAGCTTCACTGGTAAGTGTGCTCTTGTGTTACACATGTTGGCTGTGTCCAAAACCCAGCCTACCCTGTCCAGGTGGGCCGGGTCCTTGGAAGACCGGAAAAAAGTGGCGGTGAATTTGGACAGTCTAGCCTCCCGTCCTTACCCCGGCGTACGTTTAGTTAACTAGCAGTCGTAACGACGCTAAACGGAGGCAAAATTTGATCAAAATATCAATATATTAGCATTATTAAAATCACAAAACAATAAAACAAACTTAAAGGTAACATTTAAAGAACCAATGGACCCACCATAGGTGCATGTTTATTTCGCGTTTTTTTTTCCTGACAAAAATAATATTAAAAACATGTCTATATGAATGACAAAACCATTAACACAACCACTTGAAAATTTTAATTATTATATCGCCAAATTTTTATTTAAAACATAATATTTTTCGCTCACTTCGTCCGCCATTACTAGCAGGAAAAAATACGCTGGTCGGTCCGCAATGCATTCTGGGATATGGTGGGCTGGGAAGGATCCATCGGACCAGTCCTTCAATTCAGGCCAAAGGAAGGACGCATTTGTTGGCGACATCGGAAGAATCTTTAGTTTTGGACGCCCTCCGTCGCGGCGCTGTGACATAAGCGGCCACGAATTCAGCCCTCAGAGGACCCGGCCCCACATTTTGGACACAGCTGTAGATGGTTTTCATCTACGTACTAATTCCGATGCTTTATGTTCAAGTTGTATCGGAACTCGAAATTCTGAAGCCAGACTGACGTCAGTTCCAGGTTGAAAGCGTCCAGTTTCAAACATCGAAAAAGCGTTTCTATTGTTTCTGCAACAATAACCTTACAAGAATGTGCTACGAGGCATTTTGAGTGTACAAACAGTGTAAAACATATATTTTAATAATCAAAATAAAACACTACAAATATGTCTGAATTAATGTAAAATAAACACAGAACTGCTAAAAAAACGTACAGAGTTTCATGCGCACGGCAGCCATGTTGAGATTATGATGTAACGCATGCTCATGTATGGTCTGGTTGCAACAACGTCTCGACTCGAAACTACGACTTCAGGGGTCGTTCCAGTTGGAAAATACAACTCGGACGTTCGAAACTGCGATCTCCGAGGACAACTGGAATGCAGCATTATTTTTTACTGGCCATGTCATGTTTGTGGACTAGCGTTTAGCTCATAGCTAGGAAATCAGTATGAAGGAATCGCAAAAGCTAGCTACAAAAATAATTTTTTTCAGGACTCACCATGCTGCCTTCTTAAATCATGACAGACAGACACACTCATGATAGACACACACACACACACACAAAGAAGCATTTTTAAAAAATCAAACCGGTGTTCTGACGATTTGTGCTAACCATCATTCTGTCCTACCTTGTGGCAATGTACATGCGTAGACTGATGTTACGTCACATGTTGGTTAAGCTAGGTTTATGCTCGGCGCGTCGAGGTGGGCGAGAGGGTGCGCACGCTATAGGTGATTCAGTATATGATGCGCAGGGGCGGGGACCGCCCTGCGCATTGGCCCTTTGCGGTGTCCTGTCGCGAGGTCGTACACCTCCAGATGTTTCAAACTCAGCAAGGACGGCGCGCGCTGTGGACTAGAGGTGGGCGATATGACCCAAATTTTATATCACGGTATTTTCAACAATTACCCCGGTTTCACGGTATTTTGACGGTATTTTTTTCCTCACAGCTCAGCTGATAATAAAATGTACAAACTTTGCTTACTGACTTTTTTTCTTTTACTGTCCCTCTGTATCACTCTTTCCCTCCTCTTGTACGTCTTTTCATCTTTGCCTGGTTGTAGACAGTAATCATGTATTTAGGTCCGATCGTGAAGGGTTGAGAAAAAAATCCTTATGGTCTATCTTTACGTGTTAATACCCACCAGTGTTAATACCCACCAGTCAACTCAGCTACACTACAAAACTACTTCCCCCGGGCTTTCACAATAGAAGCCTGCTAGAGTCTCAATGCAATAACATCTCCATTCTAACATAGCGCGCTAAATCTAACCGTGCATGACACTGAAGAGCTGTTTACTATTCAGCCATGGTGAAAACGGGATGGTTTTTTACACCAGACTATATAAGCGGCTGAAACACACCACCCGCCGCCAGTTGTTCCAACTATAACGTTAGCATGCTAAGCGCTTAGCGGTGCTGCAACAAAATGTGTCCCTAGGGAAACAGCTCACTGGCGGCCGTGACGAAACATTCTGCACGTGTTCAGGCTTTTTACACCGGTATTCAGAAAAGTCATAACAAAAATAAAAACCGGTTTTTGGTACACAACGGTATACCGCCCAGCAGTACTGTAGACATCAACAAACAAGATGGACGTGTGCAAGAAGATGTTAAAATCTTGGAAGGACCCTAAATTAAAGCTAAAGTTAGCATGGGAATTTGCATAAAAAACTTGTATTTAAACAGATCTGTACTACACTTCTTACGTGTTAATAAAAGGCAAGAGGTGGAAAGTCATTACTTTTATTTCATCTTTCTTGTTTTCATTCCAGCTTGTTATTGTAAAAAATAAATACTGTCCATATAAATTCTGCTTCCTAGATAGGGTGAATTTGGCAAAGTGCTTGTGCTTTTACTCCAATACATGTATACCCAAAAACATTAAAAAGGAATTTTGAAGTCCGTAAAATTCCACTGACAAATTGAGATTAAACACATCCAGATAGGTGGCAGCAGCATCAAATACTTCCAATGCAATGAACAAACTCACCATCTCCTTCTGCGTCGTTGTCTTAATAAAAGCAATAGATATATTTGTTGCTCTATTATATTACGTTCCTCTAAAACAGTTCTTCTCGTGACCGAGCCACCATCTTCTATTGTATGACGTCAAACATTTCTTCTTCCACACCCGTTTTTCATAACCGCTGGTTAGTGTACTTCCACCTTTTGGTCATAGAAGAAAAGTACTTTGATGTACGTCAACTATAATTTGAGAAGCCGCACGGCCGAATGTGCGCGCACTCCACGCCCACTTTGCGCGCGTTCCAAAGCGCGACTATAACTCAGCCTTAACGCAGCAGATTTCTTATCAATATGCACTACTTCTAGAAGTTTCATTTTAAGTTTCATTTTAAGTTAAGTTTTATTTGATTAAGCTGCTATGTTACTCAAACATATTAACATAAATAGCTCTTTTGCTGTTTACAACATTGTTACCATGTTGTAAACAGTAAATTAGCCCCGTTGTTTAGCGTTACTTATGAGTTTCTGATAGCTGGCTAGTGGACATATTTGTCAATGGCTTTAGTTTGATGTCTGAAATATTATTATACTGTAAACAACAAATGACTCTTTGTTTAGTGTCAACTATGTGTTAGCTTTTCATTTTAAACAGTTTGGATATTTTGAGGAAGGAAGTGATATTCTTGTAGTTTTAGAAAGGTTTGCGTTGTGTATATAAATTCAAAAAGAAAAATAAGTAGGTCCTCTAGGTGTTTTCTTTAGTGAAACGTTTCGTCTCTCCAAGAAACTTCTTCAGTCTGAGTTTCAGGTGAACTCAGCCTTATAAGCGCTGCCTCCACATGGTGGACAAGCAGGTTAGTCACATGCAAAAGAGTGCCATCGCCTAACAGTAGGCTTGATTAGCTCTATTGTTCATAGAGGGTCATGTGCCCCATCACCTGACTTATTGGTTTGGATTCTTTAGCTGTGGTTATTTGGTGTTTTGTTATGAGTATGTAGTGAATGCAAGTAGGGTTCAACATCCCCTTGTTTTTGTCTCTCCTTCTCTCTTTGTGTTTGTATCATTGGGGCCCTGATTCACACCTTTTGCTCACAGGGGGCGGAGTCATACTTACAATAACAGCGTTGTAGGAGGAGGACAACTGGACACGAAGGCCTCCACCTCTGTTTAATGGTGGATGGGTTTTTTTCACAAAAATGGCTTCCTTTACTCCTCTCAAACCAACGTTCCTCTCTATCAAGGATGAGAACATCTTCATCCCTGAAARAGTGACCGCTGGCCTGTAGATGAGTGTAAACTGCAGAGTCCTGACCTGTAGATGAGTGTAAACTGCAGAGTCCTGACCTGTAGATGAGTGTAAACTGCAGAGTCCTGACCTGTAGATGAGTGTAAACTGCAGAGTCCTGGCCTGTAGATGAGTGTAAACTGCAGAGTCCTGACCTGTAGATGAGTGTAAACTGCAGAGTCCTGACCTGTAGATGAGTGTAAACTGCAGAGTCCTGACCTGACGATGTAGCTCGTTTGTGCTGGCTCATTCTTTTGAACAGTTTTGTTTCCCCGATATATAACTGATCACAGTCCTCCTGACACTTAACAGCACATACTATATTACTCTGTTTTTACCGCCGGGGAACTGGATATTTGGGGTGAACTAATCTTTGTTTTAATGTGTTTTGGGGTTTGAAAGCCACTGGGGCTTCATGTTTAGAGAATAAACGTCCCAGTTTCTCTTCAACTCCTGCCATATATGGAATGAATTGTTCCATTTTATATAAATTGTATATGTATTTTAATTGTGCCAATGCTATGCTAAGCATAACTCCTAAGCTTACACGTCGGTAACGCCATCACTCAAAGAATTTTATCCCATGATGATATTGTTGTAAACATGACGATAGCAGTTTTCGATGGGTAGCACCAACAGTAGACCTAGCTATTGAGCTGTGCTACGTTAGCAAAATCTGACGAAGTAGCACAGATTGACAGAACACCAACACTGAAATTTGGTGTTCATATCACAGTATGGCACAAAAAAATTAAAATTCAGCTGGCTCTGGCTCTAAATGTTTGAACCTGAGGGAGGGGGATGTCTCATAGGTAGGATTTTAAAAAAGGACGTTGCCACCCACCCCCTGAATTTTACGTACTTTAAAAAATTTACAAACTGACCAGGACCAAAGATTGTGACGGCACACAACACCTACTGAAGTTGTATAATTGCTACCTACCTCCTCTATCCAAGCTGGCACAATTGATTTATGTGTCTTCCTCTTGCTTCATAAAATCGTTATGGTCACCTGTACCCTGCTTACGAGGTTCTACTTAAATACTTGAAGGCCATCAGATACACTGTCAAAGTCAGTAAATTCATATCCTGTACATTCATAACCTGTATATAATTATACTTACAGCTATAATGTATTAA
>NW_013952529.1:685850-699244 GCF_001266775.1 Austrofundulus limnaeus | reverse complement strand
ATAGCAGCTGCATTCTGGTGTGATAAGCTCTATGTTTTATATTCAATTAACGTATGATCTGATTAGTCGACTAATCGAAAAAATAATTGGTGATTAATCGATTGTTAAAATAATCGTTTGTGGCAGCCCTAACTCGAAGTATAAACAAGATTTTAAGAGGTCAGGGGTGTTAATTGCAGTCTGTCAAAATGATGGACGGCCTTCAGATTTTTCCGTCATTGTATAGGGTTGGGCATAATCGTATCGTGTGCAGTAAATCTTCAGAAAAACATTAATCGATTACTTTTTGGCACTTGACGATTAATATGATTAATGCCACCAGGCAGACTGACTGGGGACTACTCTGGTCAGTCTCTGTTGCTCCTCACTGCTTCAAATAGGACGAACAGTAAAAATAAAGTTCTGTAATTTATTTATCTATCAACACAATTTAAAATATGATGTATATCCTAAAATCTGTAATTTTCACACAATTTTGAAATTTTTTTTTTACAAAGAGCAAATCTTTCCCACTGAATTGGTCATCACTACGAAATAAGGGTGTCCAGGGACTCCAGGGGATTAATCGTCAAAATTAATCGTTATCGGCTAAAGACCACAATTAATCATGATTAATTTTTTGCCAATATTGCCCAACCCTATTGTGTTTAAAAAAAAAAAAGACTCGGTCAAATACGGAAAACGGTTGTGTAACATCGAAGCTTCGTTAGATCTGAGGAGATTCATTAGGAATCTGACTGTCAATCAGCGTTCAGACCTAAAATACCATAAAAAGAACAAATGTGTCAAACGGAACGTGGGCGTTCCGCCACTAACGGTTCCTTCTTACAGCCATCTGTTTTCTTTTTCTTGCGATTATTATCTGAATTTTGTCTTGTGAGCAGACAAAATGTCAGATTGCTGTGATTCGACTAACATAAGTTATAAAATATGATGTGGACTGCAAATTACCACTCTAATTGGGAAATAAAATGTGACTGTTTAGATATTTCGTACTAGCTACACACCTGCTCAACACAGCAAGAGCATGGTCCACAGAGTTGTTTTTAGTTGAAGGGTTGAAGGAAGAGAAGAAAATGTTAGACAAGGAGGAAGATCTGTCATTGAGAAGAAAAGCTTGTTTTTCGGTGCCGCCGGTGTCTCCACGCTGTCTCTTCCATGCACAAAAAACATGCCATCTCCTTCCACAATTTCTTTTATTATCTGGCAACGCAGAGACTCGGCCAGCTGCTCCTCGGTGAAATGAGTGCAGTGGAGTCGACCCTCAACAAGCCCACAAAGTTCTGACAAATCTCACAAAACCAGGTGCACACACCTGTGTGGGAAATGGTGTGAACAGAACGGGTACTTAGAGGAGGTAGAAACTAAAAAATATTTATAACTCAATTATGTCGGTGAAATGCTAGATAACAATATGACACTTCTACATCAATTATGGATATTTTTATTGCTGTGTGTTTAAATATTGTCAGATTTAAATTCAGCTAATATATCTACGCATTTATATCATTGTTAAAAACGAAGCAAGAGAAAACAATAGATCTAAATCCCAGCGGGGAAACAAATCCTGACAACGCCAGCACAGTGTTGTTAAACACAAGCCCGGGATATAGTGTGAAAATTTCTTTAAATATTTATTCACTGAAGAATGTATCGGGCAGAGAACCTGTCTCACCTCAGATGGCAGAAACCTGTTCTAAAAAGGACTTTTACCTGGCGGCCCTGCGTAACTTCTGTGGTCGATCCAATTCAAGTTATTTGATTTAAAACGTCCACTGTAGTTCATTGAGCTCAGCAAACAAAATATGAGTTAGTTACAGATGTGTAAAGATTTATTGTGTTGTAAGAGTCGTCCCAAACACATCGAGCAACTTCCTTACTGCCATTTTAAGATGCTGAACATCACCTGTGATGACAGGACGCTCCTTTTAGAGGACGTTTATAAAATTGTTGAACTAAATCTGAACCTGGAGGTGATTGATGAGGCTTTTCTCTCCACAACTCAAACTAACAAAGCTTCTGTTAGCAGGTGCAGAGGGGTCTTTTTGTTTTTGTTTTGTTGTTTTTCTGTGTGCTGTAGTGGCCGTACGAGGAGTCTGATTACACTGCTGCTGATGTTACACTAACCCCCACCCCACCTCACCCCACCCTGTGAGCATTAATCAGCCTGCCCATGTGAGCACAGCTGCAGCAGCCTCGCTCAGGTTAGCTGCTCGTGTTCAGGAGCCTCTTTAATTAAAGCGCCTCACGGTGAGCTCAGATTCAGGAAGAAGATTTTAAGGTCCGTGTGTTTCTTGGACCAAGAAGGAAGAAGTCAGGTCAGAACATTCTGCCGCCAAGAAGACATTTTTGGTTTGTTTTTAAAAGGGGCATTTAAAAAAAACATTCAAGATTCTATATTTTCAATACAAACGGCCTCACTCATTCAGTACTTTCATAAATGTGACTTTGGTCATGCAAACCAAACGATTTTATTCTCTGATCATTTGCGTTTCACTTGGTTCTTGTCGACTTGCATCTTTTCTGTTCAAGTTATTTGTGACCCATCATATCGAAATGAGGACTAAGTCAAATTTGGTCAAAATGACCTAATTACATTTTCAGATTAATGGCTTTAAAAGCTACATTTTGATACCTGGATCATTCTGATATCATAATTAAATCCATATATATGACTTAATTTGTCTTGTTGGTAACAATAATACATAAATATTTGGTCTGAATCCTAATTTTGTCATTTTGATTTTTGATGTCCTTATAAAGAGGAAACTTCAAATTACAGCAGGTAAAATAAGTATTGAACACATCACCATTTTTCTCAGTAAATATATTACTAGAGGTGTTAATGACATGAAATTTTCACCAGATGTTGGTAACAACCCAAGTGATCCATACATACAAAGAAATCAAACCATAAATGTCCAGAAATGAAGTTATTTGTAATAATGTGGAATGGCACAGGGAAAAAGTATTGAACACACTTACTGAAATTTATCTAATACTTTGTACAAAAGCCTTTGTTGTCAATGACAGCTTCAAGACGCCTCCTGTATGGAGAAACTAGTGGCATGCATTGCTCAGGTGTGATTTTGGCCCATTCTTCCACACAAACAGTCTTCAAATCTTGAAGGTTTCGTGGACCTCTTCTATGAACTCTGATCTTTAGTTCTTTCCATAGATTTTCTGTTGGATTCAGGTCAGGTGATTGGCTGGGCCATTCCAGCAGCTTTAGTTTCTTTCTCTGAAACCAACTGAGAGTTTCCTTGGCTTTGTGTTTGGGCTCATTGTCTTGCTGAAATGTCCAGCCACGTTTCATCTTCATCATCCTGGTAGATGGAAGCAGATTTTTATCAAGAATGTCTCTGTACATTTTTCCACTCATCCTTCCTTCAATGATTTGAAGTTTGCCAGTACCATATGCTGAAAAACAGCCCCACACCATGATGTCCCCACCTCCAAACTTCACTGTTGGTATGGTGTTTTTGGGCTGATGTGCAGTGCCATTTGACCTCCAAACATGATGTGTATTCTGGCATCCAAACAGTTCAATGTTGGTCTCATCTGACCAGACTATATTCTCCCAGTATTTCACAGGCTTGTTTAAATGTTGTGCAGCAAACTTTAAAGGAGCTTCAACATGCTGTTTCTTCAGCTGTGGAGTCTTGCGTGGTGAGCGTGCATACAGGCCATGGTGGTTCAGTGCATTACTTATTGTTTTCTTTGAAACAATCGTACCTGCTAATTCCAGGTCTTTCTGAAGCTCTCCACAAGTGGTCCTTGGCTSTTGGACAACTCTTCTGATAATTCTTTTCABTCCTCTGTCAGAAATCTTGTGAGGAGCACCTGGTYGTGGTCGGTTTATGGTGAAATAATGTTCTTTCCACTTCTGAATTATGGCCCCAACAGTGCTCACTGGAACCTTCAGAAGTTTAGACATTCTTCTRTAACCGATGCCATCATTATGCTTTGCAACAATAAGGTTAACCATTAACCCTGATCCCTCAAGCATTTTTTAATGTAGAGAATTCGCAAGAACTAACCGTCCCAGACCCTGAATTTAACCAATATAAGCTATGTACAGCCTATACCTGACCCCATTATCTCAAATTAACTATTATCCCTTACCACAGACCCTAAAATTAACCATTAATCCTGATCCCTCATGTTAACCTCAGACCCCGGACCCAAAGAGCCCTAAGTGATGCAACCCGGAAAAGCCGCGGGTGGCACCCCCCTCCCCCCCCCGCGTCAATGTGTTACGAGTCCGACATGAGAATGTGTTAATTTGGCACAATCTTCTCATAACCTGCTGGCCAAACATTTTACCCCCCTCCACATAAGAATATTGTGTATTTGGTCTGAAGGTCGTGGGAGTGTTTGTTTATGCTGAAAGTGCTCCGATGCTGCCTTTTGTTTCAACCACTCACTTAAAAAAAACTACTTGCTTCCAGAAGCTGACTGTTGTAGGCTACCTGGAAGCAGGTTGATCGGTCCATTGGTTGGTTGATCCGTTGGTCGGTCCATTGGTTGGTTGATCCGTTGGTCGGTCCATTGGTTGGTTGATCCGTTGGTCGGTCCTTTGGTTGGTTGATCCGTTGGTCGGTCCTTTGGTACGTTACAATTTCAGAAAGCTGTAACTTTCACATAGAAAGGCTAAAATACACCAAACTTAGTATGAGTCATCCATTTTGCATACCCGACCATACTATGGGGTCATACAACGTCATCAAAGCCCCGCCCCCTGACAACAGGAAGTGACCTTTCTTTATTTTGCTTGAAAAGTTCCATCTCTGACTCTCTTGACCTAATCAGCAACAAATTGTGTCAGAACACAGATAATAAGTTCATCTCACTTGTTGTCAAGCACAAAGATTCTTTGGTAAAAGGTGTGGTCATGGCGGTGTGGCAAATCAGACATCATGCAGTTGACATACGTTTGGCTCCAAGTTCCACATATTTCAGCCAATCTGCACCAAATTCATTATGAGGCATGGCCTAATTCCTCCACAGCGCCCCCTACATTTATTTAAATAATCAGCCCTAAGCCATGCTTGGACCTGGAATCATGACATTTGGTACCCATGTGTAACGTCTCAGGACCGAGTCATAGTCCAACCTCCACAGGAAGTCGGCCATTTTGGATTGAAGCTTTGTTTATTTTCTTTCACATCTCTGAGCTAACTTCCCCTCCAGCTTTGAACATGCAAACTTCACATGCTGCTTCTCTCAGCACTGTGGTGTGATGATGTGGGCGTGGCAGAGTGGTGAACGTTGAGGCCTCGCCCTTTGCACACGGGTAGTTCTGAATCACACACGCATGATCAGATCCGTGCTCAATTGTGTGTGCATCATCAGAGAGACTTGCTCAACACGTTTGTGTTGTAGTTTGACAGAATCACTTCAGCCCCCCGTCCATCCGTCTGTCTACCTTTTTATGAGATGATTTAAGTAATGAAGGCCTGTGATGAGTCCAGGTGGTCTCTACTGGATGGTGATGGGGGACATCAGTGATAGATGGCGTCAAGCTCGATCTTGTCTAGTTTGTACTTATTGTGATGTTTTTTTTGTTTGCAGATCCAGAAACATGGCTGACGCACCTCAAGCTCCCGTGGTCAGCCAGCCATTGGCGTTTGCCAACGAGGAGCGGAGGGCCATTCACTCCTGGTCTCGGATCTCATCCGCGGGGCACAATGTCCTCCTGGACGCTCTGAAGATCCTCAGCCCGAAGTCCCGAGACCTTTCCAGCACCGAGGATCTGGTGACCTTCCTGCAGGAGCTGAGCGAGGAGGGCCACAAGCCCAGCGTGCTGCGCAGCAAGGACGTCTACCGCTACAGGTCCTGCACGAGCCAGCCCCTGACTCGAGACATGCTGAAGCTGGCCAGCAAGAATGTCCGACCCACCACCAAGAAGAGGAAGAGAAAGCCCCAGGCCAAAAAAAGGGAGGTGCATCCATCCTGGAGCACGTCGGAGAGGAGCAATCCCAGGATCCGAGGAATCCGGCCCCCGGGGGCGTCGGTGGACCGTCACGCCATCGTGTGCAGCCGGACGCCCAGTCAAACTGTAGAGCTGTCGCCGGCGGACCTGCAGCCGTGCCTCAGACTGACCAACATAGAGGGTCTGTCCGGCTTCCACACGGCGAGACTCCAGATCCAGACTGTGTGGGACTCTGAGACGAGTTCCGTCACCTTCCCGCTGCAGCTGCACCCCCCAACAATTTCAGGAATACCTTCTCAGCCTTCTCAGAACGGTGACGGGGTGTCCGCCAAAGCCGTGGCCTTGTTCAGCCAGAAGAACCTGTCCTGTCCCATCCGCCTGGACGGCGCCCTCATCGGAGACTCCGCTCCGGTCTTCTATGCCAACGGTCGGGGGTTCTCACAGGCCCACACGGACCTGACCAGCAATGGCTGGAGGGGCAACGGCCTCCACCGGGAACTAAGGGACGGCTGGAAGGACAAGAAAGCTTTCAGGCAGAAGGTGATCAAAGTGGACGACTCTCGCTCTGTGGCCGAGGCCTGCAGGAAGGCCCAGAAGATCCTACAGGTCAACCTTTCTCCGGTCATAGAGATCCAACCTCTCAACCACGTGCTAAGAGACTTCAGATTTCAGAAGTGACCCCCCCCAGCCCCTCCACTAACCCCACCTCCTTTAGCAGGTGTTCGTGTTTTCCATTCGTTAACCTCCACCGTCCGTGTCCAGATCCCACGTCTCGCCTGAGTTTCTGTTGCTGCTGGGATCAGAGAGGATCCCGTGGAGCTCCTGGGGTTGAAAGGCATTTTCAGATGGGCGATGCTTTTCCTAGCAGGCTGGGAAACGTCTGTGCGTCCGGCGGCTGCGGGACCCTTCTGATGTTGTTTACGCCACGCCGAACATCAGAACGACTCTGGTGCTCGTTTGGAAGCAGCGTTCGCCGGAGGAGCCGGACGTTCTGCCTTTTTTAACCAGGCACTGAATGTGGGTTCAATATTTAAAAATCAATTTATGTGTTTGGAAATTAGGGATTTTTTTTTTTTAACTTTCTTGCATCAGCTGCGTTCCGTCTGCCACAAACTATCTTCAGAGAGAATTTAAAAATGAAGCTGTTGTTTAGATGAAAGTATCAGGTGTCCAATAGAATCAGTTTAACTCACAGGAAGGATTGAAACTGTTTCTTTTATGTTTTTGTTTCCACTGGAGGTCAGGCCGGCTCTGGAGAGGAGAAGCAGCAGAAAATCACACAAAGCTGAATTAGAGCTGACGTTTTTCACAAAGTGTTCCTTCGTTTCAATCATTCATCAACCAGAAACAAATAAAACAAAAGGTTTTGTGCAGGAAATATGATTTAAACATAAATGTGTGAAAACTACTACATCTACACTGAAATGAACATCAGGTTTAGGAGTCTGTAATTTCAGATTAAAACCAGATTGAAGTGGATGCTGCACAACTCTGATCCTGGTTTTTAAAATTGAGTGTTTTCCTGAAACGAGGGTTTGCTCTCAACATAAACAACTGAGTCTGGAAAGCTGGAGTCACGGTTTGACCCGAATTAGGCTGCAGGTAAACAAACACCTGGCAGCTGGTTAGTAATATTTAAGTTAAAGACGCGTTAACCATTAATAGGAAAACAAAAATTGTGTCACTTTATTTATTGTGTTCTTATCTTTTTTTATGATTATGCAAAAAAAGTTTTCATGAATCAGTATCAAAATGTAAGAAATACAGCATAATTTAGCTAGCTGGCTCGTTAGCCTTGGGGCTCAGTTCACACTACCCGATTCTGAAAGAGCTAACGAGCTAATGGCTAGCCCGAATGTGACCAGAGGATTTTGTTTTCGTAAAGCGTCTCTAACCTCCAAAAATTTCAAATCAATTCAAACAAAATAGATTCCACAGTCCTTTACCAACGATGAAATTTAAAAATATTCCTGCAGGAAGTGGCTCCAGGTTGAACTAGAAGTGCTATAGCTTGCTGCTGCTGCTACTTGCAAGTCCAACATAATTAAAAACAAAAGGTTTTTCTGTTAGCCATTAGCTAACCAGTTCAAATGATTTATCCAGACAGAGGTTCAGAGTATCTGCAGCAGGTCAGATAAATTTGTTTCTTAATTCCACTTCAAAATGTAAAAATTTTCATTTTAATTTTGGATTTAAAGGTGTTAAAATCTTTGTTGGTCTGACGGTCACCCGGTCCACCGCTATGTTTTCTAACACCGTGTACTCCGGCTGCAGCCGTTGTTTTTTTTTTTTTTAAAGTGCGCTGCAGCCGTTGACTCGTTTCACAAATAAATATTTTTATTTGAGCCGAAGCATCACTGGATGTGACGGATCTGTTTGTAGCTCATTAAAATAAATAAAGTATCCAAGATGAGTTTTATGTTTCTGAAATAGAACTCATTTGTTGCAGCATTAAGAACATTTTAAACTAGTCGTAAAACCAAACCAGTGCTACCGGTGCTAGCTTCCCTCAGAATGCCAGGAGTTCTCCTTCAGGTCGGTGCGACACTTCGGTGGTGGCTCCGCTGCCCCCTGCTGGTTGGGATGTCGATCCTCCTGAAGCAGTGAGGAAACCCGTCGTGTTTTCTGTCGTCGTAACAAACCCCCTTTCACGAGACAAAAACTTTATTTCTCTGCTGATACTCAGAAAAAGTAGCTGAATGGTTCCAGTCCATTTTGGGCCTTTTGGAGCGAAAGACCAGGAAGGCATCTAATTTATTATTATTTTTAAATAGAAAACTATTTTATCAAAAACAACACTGAAAACTGCAAATATTTGATAAAACGTTTTATTTAAAGCTTGTTTTTTTTTTTCAGAGATGCTATGAGTTTCCAGACGTGTTTTCTGTTTGAATCCAGGGTGTTTGATCAGAAACTCTGTTCTCGTTTCCCAGTTTAAACTCGTCTGTTCTGGTGAATTCCACATTGGTGCCCCCTCCAGTCAGTCATTTTCATGCCTTTTTCTAGCTCCTGCGTTTTTGTCTTGTACGTGCAACATTTGTATTATAATGTATTTCCTACATGATCTTTGAACAACCTTTTTTGTTCAATAAAAAATGACCTGAAAAAAGTATTTTTCACTCCACCTGCTTTCACATGGGAAACATTTATTTTTCTTATGTCATCAGAACTTGGTTGATCATATCTGCAGGTACCTGCAGGGTTTGGACCAGGACGTATTGTCAACCATTGTTGCGCTCAGTGGTACAGCTCTGCTAATCCGCTAATAGTGAAACTAGCTTATTGTTAGTGATATGCTGTGCTAACTTTGGAAATATTTAGTACAGAGGTGTCAAACTCACACAAGGAGGCCAAAAATCAAAACTTGGTCCAAACAGGATCAATTTCTGCCAATATTGATCAAAACCTTTAAATAATGAATTATTCTTTTAGAAATACTAATTTTCCAAATTTTGCTTTATTTAGCATTTAAGATAACACAACGAATAAAAAACAAAAATTAATTAAAATTAAGGCATTCATTTCTTATGCCTTACTCTCTACCAACAACTTCTCATTTATTATCTTAAAAATACATTTTTTCACAGCAAATCAGCTTTAAAAAAATTCCTCACTAGAAGTTAATTATTTGACCTTTAAAATAAGAAAATACAAAAAAGATAATTTAGTTTGGTTCTCTGTTGCTCGCTCCACAAAAAATCAAAGATTACTGAAAAATTCAAACTTCTTGCCTTAACGTTGGCATGAGAAGAACGCACTAAAAACCATGACGAGAAACTACAGTATTTCACATTTAAAGTACTGCCTACGGATTTAAAAAAAAGAGGCCAGATTTGTGTTTGAGTTTGACACGTGATTCAGCAGACGGACTGGCTTCTGGTGAGTTCACAAATATAAAACTGCTTTAAGAAATTTGTCCCGAATTAAAAAACACCAATCAGTCCTGAACGTCCATGTGTTAGCATGTAGCATCTTTAGCAGTAAAACTTAGATTAGAGCATCGAAAATAAATAAAATAATGTTTAACAAAATTTTAATAAATACAAAAAGCATATGACTAACATCAAACAGTATTCATAAAAAAAATCGAAGAAATGCTTTTATTCTGAAAGGGGCGGACAAAGCATCACAAGTTAGAGCTATTAGAGATTGGCTGATTTGCCACAAATGATCCCGCCCACTTTCAAATTAAACCAATAGAAAACCTGTTTGTGTCGATCCCACCAGTCGTCTTAGCAGTTAGCTTTAGCTTCCACTAATTTTCTGTTGTTAGTAATCCTAACGTTAAGGTTAGCTGTGCCCATTGTTGGTTTCACTGTTTTTAAGTTTTCAGAGTATGGTAAGTATACGAGGTTTGTCAATGGAAACGCCGTTGTAATTGCACCAATTGACCAGGTAAATTTACGCCGTTATTCAGCCCCGATGTATTTACTGTAAACAGGTTTGTGTTAAACTTTCCTTTACGATCATAGAGGTGAAGTAATCTCTGTGTTTACCCAGTTGACCTAACTACCAAATGGTCTACTAAGTACTGACATGGTACCTAACGGTGGGCAGCACTAATCTAAATGTTACGTAGTTGCACTAACCCTAATAATTCAAATATTTCTGTCTCTTAATTCTAAAGCACTAATATAATCAAGTTGACACATGGAACATTTTTCAGTCAACATGAGACAATATTTACTGTGTGTAGGATGATGTCACTTGGCAGGCCAAATGGGAGTCACCTGCAGGCCACATTTGGCCCGCGGACCTTCAGTTTGACACGTGACCTTGTAGATAAGTGACACATAACAAAATGTGTGACAGCTTTCACACTCGACTGTTAACTATGTTGATCAATAACAGAGACCTCAGTGCTTCTAAATTTAGCCCATATATTTAGCAAGTGTTAATCCACTAACTTTTTAAAAATGGCAAAAGCCCTAAAGCACTAATCAAGAAATGAATTCCCCTATTAGTGCTTTAGTGGAACTGCGCCCACCACTGGTACGCTGTACATGCTGGGTACACACAAAGTACATACTCAACAGCTCTTGTACTTGATCTGTAAGGAATATACTTGGTGTTTCTTTGGTCCAGTCGGTGTTAAACTCTGATTTATGTGTCAAACTCAGGAGACCTGCGGGCCAGATGTGGCCCACAGCATTTTATCCAGCTGATGAAAACTTCTCAGATGAATTAATGTCATTAAAGAAGCTGTTTCACAGCCAGAATTGACCATAAACTAAATTTCCCATAATGCACGTTGGTTATTTTACTCTTGAAATGACATCGTCCCATCATCAGGTGCTTAAAACTTAAGCTTTTAAAACTGTTTCTGTGCAGGAAATACCAGGTAGAGCTCAGTTTTTTTCTCAACTGGAGCAACGAGACAAGGAACCATGTTTTCTTCGATGCTCATGGTCCTGCTGTAATTAATCTACAATCATAAATGTGATTATGTTGCGTTTGTTTCAGATTTTACTTTATCTGAATTTAAATCCTCAATGATTTAATAGTGTAAACAAAACACTAAGTTGTCGCCATCGACTGTTCCTCGTATATAAATTTTAGTTTTAACCCTGAAACCTTTAAACACACAAAAAAGAAGAATTTACTATTTTTTTGTTAATAAGCTTCGGAGAAGAGTGGGATTAATTTTTTTTTACTTCTTCCCATTCCTTTTCAAACATGTTAATTTTGTTATCACTATCATTTTTTGTTTTGTTTTTTATACGTTTGAAATAAATACTTTCAATGTCCTTCATTGGACACTAAGCCTGACAAGAGTCCATTGTGTCCACATATTGAGGACGACTCCTGGTCTGTATTTATGTGACACCAAGTAGAAGCTCCTCCTCCACAAAAAGGATTTGTTGCTCATTTCGAACCAGTGTAATAATAAAAACAGATCAGGGTTTGTATCCAGTGTGAGCTTCATGCTCCACGTCTTGTTTCCTGTTTTGGGTGCATGTCTGCAGCTGCGTTACAACGCCACCTGCAGGGCTGGCAGACTTATGTTGATGTTTGTGTGGGAAAAACCTGATTTTAAACAAACCTGAAGAGATTGTTTAAAAAAAAAAACAAGAATTTTATCTAGACTTGTTTTTTGTCTTGTCTCAGATTGTGAGTTCTGTCCTTGGAAGGGATCAGGACGGGTTTGGAACCAGTCCAGGCTGGTTCTGGGGTCCTCTGCGGCAGCAGTCAGCCAGTCGGTGTGGAAGGTCAGGGTCTCCGGTCTTCACTCCCCCCTTCATCCCCCACGGCGTTGCTTTCCTGCCAAACCCAAGCTGTTCTCTGCAGCTCGGCTCTTTGTGTTGGTGGGGGTGGGGGAGCTTCCACCTCGGTCTTCGTCACAGATGACCTCATCTGAAAACATCTTGAGGCTGATGATCCTCCTGTTCTGAGCGGTTCCTTCCTCTTAGGCAGGAGAAGCTGAATGTTGTCTGTTTTAACAGCAGCTGAGGTGAAGGGTTAGATTTAAGGTGGTCTTCAGAGAGGGAGGGAGGACCTCTGCACAGATCCTCTCCTCTGCAACAATCATGGCTGCTTCCGTTTCAATACTGCACAACATTTTACACACTAAACAGTACAACAAAATATGAAACACACAAAACAGAAACACTATTAAAAAGATGAGTTTTACGCCATCTTGAATTCTGACCCACAGGGAATTCCCACTGAATGGGGCATTCCACTTTAAATTTACGACTTGTAAATGGGAAATTCCCATTTCCCAGTACAAATGGGCTGCTGCAAACATACATCTCACTGCAACAAAACTTTCTTCAGCTGAGTTGATAAACATACTTTTTGGTCCATGAAAAACGGATCTTGCTGACGGCGCAATGAATTCTGGGATCCCATCGGCCGTGTAGGATACTCAGATGCAGCCGATGTTTTCAGGGACGGCCTACGGCGTGGGGCGGTGACTTCAGCTGCAACCCGTGAACTGACACAGCTGTAGTCGATGAAAATGCAGCTAAATAGAGACTTTGACGAATTTCACCTCAAACGATAGACTTGAATAAGAACTCAAACCCTGTGCAGCTCCACCTAGTGGTGGAAAGCTGTCATTTCACCAGTAAAATAAACAACATGCATTATGGGACATGAAGTTTATGGTCAATGCTGGCTTTCAAGCAGCTTACTTTAAAGTGTCTGTAACATCAAATTTTTGTAATAATATCAATGCATTTTCGGAAAGATAACATAGATAAAATGTAAAAAAGATTTCACGCTGCTGAGATGAACAGTTGTTGAGATATTTGCATGTGAAGGAACAGGAAGTGATGTCAAAGGGGAATGCCTGCAGGTGAACAGAGCGTTGTTACAATGGCTAACAATACTGTAGAGAATAATCTGAGGTTTCTTTAAAGAGTAAATTACCCCAAAATTAACTTTTTTTAGCTGATAAACTGTCTAGAATGTGTCTAAAATGTTATATAGTACTGTTTCTGTGCTAATTTTGATG
>NW_013952529.1:683633-684851 GCF_001266775.1 Austrofundulus limnaeus | reverse complement strand
GGTCCAAAGAGGTTGAAATGTATGCGATGCGAACCGGACCGAACTTCAGTCAAACAAGACCCAACACTTTTTTTCCTGATTCAAACTAGCGATCATGAGCAGCTATGTGCTTTTATTTTTTTCTGTCAGGCTGTCGGAGCGCTCCTCCTCCTCTGTCTGAGGCTGGTGTGGGGTGAAAATCCTCCACCTCAGACGTTCAGAGATGTAACTATCTGCGATACTGTGGTCACTCTGTAGCATCAATTATGCTAATGCTAGCTGCCTGTCACGTTCTCTCGTCCTGGCCACACCTCCGCTCTCTAACCCCCCCCTCCCCACCCACTTTGATGCATTTTTCAAATTTCGCCTCAGGGCGGAGTTATCTTTTCACGGAGGTGGGGGGGGGTGGGGGGTAAGATACACTTTAAATTATTTAAATCACTGTCATAGAGAGATGAGAACGAGTCATACCTTAAATAATATTGTTTAAAGAAACAAAAAACTGAGTTTTTTTCCTCAGAGTTCCCCTTTGATGTCACTTCCTGTTTCACTTTAGTTGAGGCAACTTCAAAAAAAATATGGCAATTATGTGACATAACTGGTCAAATCATGTGTGTAATGCCAAGTTTCTTATTTTCTTTGACTTCTTGTCCTTCATACACTCGTCACAGGCACTTTAAGACATTACATCTTTGAAGCTCCAGCAGGCCACACACAAAGCTGCCGTGGGCCACGTTTGGCCCGTGGGCCATGCGATGGAGAATATCTTGATCCTATATTTGAGGAGTATTCAGACTGCTGCTGAAGCAGATTATTGTTCTGAACGTTAAAACTCCGAATCCCAACATCTACCTCTTATTTTGTCTCTGGCCCTGGGATTCAAACCCTGAACCCTGTCTGACCTAACCACCGTTGATGTTTTCACCTTAAATCACTTTCATTTTTAACCTCATTTGTGTCTGTGGAGAAACTTTACTAAGTAAAATAAAAAAGAATTAATTTGTTCATCTAAACGTTGCAGCAGTTTGAGACGTTTGTTACCAGATCTGAGAAGATTCAGACGTTTTGTTTTAATTCTGTCAAACGTTTTGCTGAAGGTCTCTGACCTGTTTGGACAGGAAGTGATCGCCCCTCGTCTTCATCAAGAGGAAGAGTTCTGCCTCCAGCTTCAGCAAGTTTTCAGATTTTTTTCTTTCTTCTCAGAACAGCCTCAGCAGGTGTATGTGTGTGTGTGTATAT
>NW_013952529.1:677428-681811 GCF_001266775.1 Austrofundulus limnaeus | reverse complement strand
GTGTATATATATATATATATATATACACTCTCAAAAATTTTTAAATTAAATTTTGAAATGTACATAAAAAGATGTATTTAGTAAAATAATTAGCCTCATCAGGGAGCTGTTAGTTTGTCCATAAACTCTGAGTATCTTAACCTTGAGTTGATAATACCTTTAATCACTGTGGCAACTGTCGTTTGCTGTTTTTCCCAGTAATTAC
The DNA here is from genome assembly GCF_001266775.1 of Austrofundulus limnaeus. Classification (NCBI taxonomy): domain Eukaryota; kingdom Metazoa; phylum Chordata; class Actinopteri; order Cyprinodontiformes; family Rivulidae; genus Austrofundulus; species Austrofundulus limnaeus. The sequence continues at coordinate 681,606 of NW_013952529.1, read as the reverse complement.
ATTTTTTCACTTTTATGTAAAGATTCTGCCATATTCCTTTGGAAAAAAAAATCTTTTCAGTCAAAATGTAGATTTAAGTGTTTTCACTTTTAGGTTCCTGTGAAGATAAATTCTCTGAGCAGTTACCAGATTTTACTTTTACTTTAATTTTACTTTAAATGATTTAAAACAAATAAGATTAACTTATAACAGTCTGATTTTTTATATGATTTTTTAAAAAATATATATAATTTAGATTGATCTGAATAATTTATTTATAACTAATACTTTGATTTCTAAGTTAGTAAAGTGAACAGAAGTCTATATTTTATGGTTTACAAACGGAATTAAACTCCACTTTGTGAATGAACAGCTGTTTGCTGCAGTGCATTCTGGGTAAAGGTCTGGTCTGATTCTGTCCCAGAACTCTTGTGGTTCCTTCAGATCCATAAAACAAACCTAAAATGATTATTTCAGAGATTTGAGTTCAGGGTTTGTTCTGTCAGAAGGACCGTCTACAGCAGGTAAGATGTTTATAACTTACAGAGGAACTCACAACAAAGTGGAGACATTTTGTTCATGATCTTTATTAATCTGCAGGTTCTGTGTTCTGTGACAAAACCACATCAGTCCTCTGGTGCTACTGGTCCAGTTCCAGGAGGTTTGGTGGTTCTTTGGGTTCTGCTTCCTGACACGTGTCCTGAAAGAGAAACAACACGTGCGAGGTCAGTGTGTTACCTGCAGCAGACAGGAAGTCACCTGTTAAATCACATTTAACAGTCCAGGTGAACGTTAACTCTGGGCTCCAGGATTCTCCAAACTAACATCTCACAGGTGAGGTTAAAGGTTTAGACCATCAGTGGTCTCAGTTCTGGACCGGTCGGGCCAGAACCTGAACCTGTTTTCAGGGTTTAAAGAGCCTGTGACTAAATATTCTTTAAATAGAAAAAGTCATAGAAATAAGAAAGTTGGAATAATACACACAATTTAACCCATTTTGTCCCATAACCGCTGACTTTCTTTTGAACTTGGCTCAAACAAAGTGAAACAGGAAGTGACATCAAAGTGGAACATTTTAACAAAGAAAACTCTCTGGTCTTTATTGAAACAATATTTGAACTCTTCATTTCAGTAGCTGCGTTTCCGTTGATCATGAAAATGTCTAAATTAGAATTTCGAAAATAAATTTGTTCAATGGAAACACGTCAATTTTGAAAGAACTTCCTTTTTTCCACAAAATGTTTTTGCACTAGGATGAGGTGGTTTTTCAGCCGTATCAAAATTGGTGTTTTTCGCAAAACTGCAATGGAAACATTTTTGTCACATCACAGGAGTCACGTGATCAACAACCATCTGTTTCTACTGGTGAAAAAGACGGAGAAGATAACAGGAAGTAGAAGTAGTAGTGAAATCATCGACTACGATTTCCCAAAAACGCAGCATGCGTAGCAGCTCCTAAGTATAAGGGGCTTGTCACTCGAAACCCTTAGCAAAAAGTAATATATGCAAGTATCCATTAAGTATACTAATTTTAAACTTAAAATAAAAAGTATACTTCCTGTTTACTTTTTATGTACCTATCTAAGGAATATTTAACCAAGTTTATCTTACACTATACTTGGCTTGTGCTAAAAGTATATTAAAAGTTTAAGTATACTTAGTTTATACTATTGTTTAAACTTTTTGTCTAGATAAACTTTAGTAGTACACTTTTCACACAGACAGGTTTGTTTGTAATATTTCAAGATTAAACTAAAACTATACTTAGATTACTTTCAGTATACTTTCATAAATGTTTTTTGGGCCAATTTAATCCTAGAATTATATTTGTTAGTAAACTGCTTGTAAACTTTTATCAGTTTACATGGTAAATAAAAATACACTTAGGGAAATACACTTTTATATATTTCAGAATACTTAATGACGTACTTAAATTATACTTCTTTTTTGTAAGTTTATAAACTTAACAGTTAACTCTAACCTTTCATAAACTTTAAAAACATCCCAATTTAGTACAAACAAGTTTTAAATCAATATACTTTCTAGTGCACTACAAGTACATGGTGCCTAGTATACTTGATATACTTATACTTATTAAAAAGAACTTCAAGGATACTACTTTTTGCTAAGGAAAGCCTCGATAAAAGACGCCGACGTCTCCTCTGATGATGAGCGCTAGTGTCGTGGTAGCAACATGCTATGTGTTTACATCCATCGCTGCCATGTTTGTAATGACTTATCATGAGAACAAACGTATTCACGTGACTTTAATAACATTTATTACTTAATGGAAACACTGCAGTTGTGAAACTGTTTTTCGACATTAACAGAATATCGACAGTTTTGTGCACATTTGTAATGAAAACAGCTAAAAATGACTTAATAATTTAAAGAAACATCAGATTCTTCTCTACAGTTTGTGTTACTGTTTAAACTCTGTTCACATGCAGACATTCCCCTCTGACATCACTTCCTGTTTCTTCACAGGCAAATATCAGATCAACCGTTCATCTCAGCAACATGAAATTTATTTTGCGGTATTTTATCAATATTATCTTTATAAAAATGCATTCATATGAATTACAAATCTTTTTTGCCACAGGCCCTTTAAACTCTAAACTGATTTGTTTCCTCCAACAGACTCGGTCTCTGATTGGTCGACTGACCTCGAATGGCTCGGCGAAGGCTCTGGAGCCGCTGTACAGCGGGTTGGGGATGGAAACCAGCGTGGGTTTGTTGGTACTTCCTGTCGCAGCGTCTTCGTCCTCGTTCTGAGAACAGATCATCTCCGCTCAGATTTAAAAAGATAAAAACTTAATCAAACCGGCTGCTCCGAGTTTTTACATTCTTACTTTGAAATAGTGGAAGCGGAAGGCGTCCATCTTGTGTCTGAAGACGTAGTACCCGCCTACAGCCAACAGACACGCCAACACAACCACCAATATGGCCGACACTGCACCGGCGGCGTGGGTGGAGACTCTGTTGTCGCCGTGGTTCACCTGAGGGAAACCAGAACAACACAAAATGTTTGTCTTCCTGTGAGAAACAAACTAAACCTGAGCTGATGCACAAACATCTGAGTTATTTCAACTTTCAGTTTGGTTCTGGTCTCAGGAGGCGGAGCCTCAGGACTGCAGGTAACATGAGTTTAATGAAACAGGAAGTCCTGCTCATCAGGTTCAATCTGTGGTAACCATTAAAGAATAAACATTTAACCTGCAGCCGCTCGTCGTCTCACTGCGGCGGGCACTCACCGGGGGGGCGGGGGCTCTCAGCGGCGCCTCGATGACGTGGATGATCCCGTTGACGGCGGGGATGTCCCAGTCCAGCAGCAGCTGCTGGTTCACCAGCTTACAGCTCTGCAGGGACACATTAGCATCAGGGTGGTAGTAGCTGAGAGTCCTCCACAGACTGCAGAGGTGAAAACCTCCGATTATCAGGCTGTTTCATCAAACACTGTGAAGCTTTAACAGCATTTTGTCATTAAATAAGCATGAAATGATGAGTTTAGATGACGTGAACTTCCTGTTTCTGCTCTGAACAGTTTTTATTTTCTCAGATTTATTGTTTTAATGCTGGGAAGCATTCATACGTTTTTCAACATCTCACTCGTTCCACAATTTTTGTGCCACTTCAACAATTCATGTATCAAAACGTTGAGCTCTTTCATGTGAGGGCTGCTTTGACTGTTGGTATTTCAGCTTTTTATACTTTTTTAGCTATTTCACTTATTTTAGCCACTTTTTTGCCATTGGAAATGAATGGAGCTGTTTTCAACATCCTTAAAATAACTTAAATTATTTCTAAATCTTTACAGCACCTTACACATTTTGTTCTGGTTATGCTGTTTTTCACTTTCTTGAGCTAATTTTAGCTACTTTTTGCTAATTTTAGCTTTTTTCTGCTATTTCAGCTAAAATGCTGCTTTTTTCTGCAACTCTTCTGTTTTTTTCTACTTTGTTTCTGCTACTTTGTGCTATTTAGGCTTCTTATAGATGCTTTCTGATATTTTCAACAATTTGCTAAAGTTTTAGCTAATGTTTAGCTGCAATTAGCTAAAGTTATGGCTGTGTCCAAAACGGCAGGTCGGGCCCTCCGAAGGTCGAATTTGTCGGCCGCATACGTCACAGCGCCGCGACGAAGGACGTCCAAAACCGAAGACTCCTCCGATGCGTCCGACAAATACGTCCTTCCTTTTC
>NW_013952529.1:675659-677052 GCF_001266775.1 Austrofundulus limnaeus | reverse complement strand
GTTGCTAGGTGACAAGACGTACACCGGGGTAAGGAGGGGAGGCTAGACCGTCCAAATTCACAGCCTCTTTTTTTCAGTCTTCCCGGTCTACCAAGGACCCGGCCCACCGAGACCGGGGAGTCTGGGTCCTCCGGAGGACCCGTCCTGCCGTTTTGGACACAGCCTAAATTTTAAAAGCTAAATACACATTTTTTGTAGCTAACTGTATTTCAGCTAAGTTCTGCAAACTTGAGCTACTTATGCTAATTAAATAATTTCCAGTTACTTTTTAGCTGTTTTACTGAAAATTTCAGCTGTTTTAAATATGTTACTTCAAATGATCACTTTTATGTAATTTTAAGAATTTTTTTCTGTTTTACTTATTTTTCAAATATAACTATTTCAACTGGGTGCTAATTTCAAATTGTGGCTGCTACCTTTAGCTTATTGTATGATAATTTTAGCTATTTTATGCTACTTTAGCTATAGAGCTGCTTCTTTCTACTTTTTATGCTTTTGTTCTGCTACCTAGTGTTTTTTTATGCTTCTTACAGATGTTTTCAGCTATTTTAGCTCTTAGCTTTTAGCTGTTTTCAACTAGATTTGTGCCTCTTTTTACCATTTTTCTGCAGTTTTTTGCTTCTTTCAGCTTTTCAAAGTGAGCTTACGTTAACATTTTTCCTATTAAATATGTTCAGCTCAATTTCAGCAGCTTTCAGCTGAAGTTTTTAGCATCAAGCTATCACTAGCATTTTCTCAGGAAATGCAGTTCCTCTAGTTTCAGTTGTTTTTGTGTTTGCTGGTTCTGTTCTGCAGGAGGACCTGTCTCTGCTCTCTTCAGGGAGAACTTTGATGATCCTGGTCAGGATTTTAAACTTGTTCATCTCTCTGCTCCAGATGATCCTCTGATGAAGTTAAATTAAAAAAAGCTAAAATAATCTCAGCACTGGAGTCGTTCTGACCTGGTTCTTGCTGTGGGTCACGGTCAGGTTGAATCCGAGCAGTGACACGATGACTTCCTGATGTCTCAGGTCCTTGAAGGGTCGCCTGCTGTGATTGGCTGAGACGTGGTACTGCAGATCTCTCACAGACAGAGTCTGAAACAAACCATTAAATACATATAAGCTCCACCCTCCTCCACCTGCTCCCTACCCTCCCTGCAGATCCCAGCGGTGTTAAAGTGAGCCATGATCAGTTGTAACATTAGACTTTATTTGATAAACATTTATTTTAACTGTAAAATAAAGACTGTAAAAATACTGTAGGCTGTTCAGTTTTGTAAATTTTTAAAAATATATTTTAACACGGACACAGACATTTTATTTACACACAAAGCATTCTGGGTAAATGATGACGTGGATAGGTCCTCGGTGCGAGGCTGCTAGCGAGCTATATCCAGCCTGAAGGTTAATCT
>NW_013952529.1:673639-674984 GCF_001266775.1 Austrofundulus limnaeus | reverse complement strand
AGATTAACCTTCAGGCTGGATATAGCTCGCTAGCAGCCTCGCACCGAGGACCTATCCACGTCATCATTTACCCAGAATGCTTTGAGTGGAAATAAAATGGCTCTGTCCATGTTAAAATATATTTTTAAAAATGATAAAAACTAAACATCCTACAGTATTTTTACAGTCTTTATTTTACAGTTAAAATACATGTTTCTTAAATAAAGTCTAATGTTACAACTAATCGTGGATCCCTTTAAAGCCGTACGTCACCTGGTTCTGTGGAAACCCAGAGTTATGAGGAACGAACAGCGTGACTTCAGACTTCCTGTAAGACAAAACTTCAACGAGCCGTCGACCCTCCTCCGAGCCGCTGTGGTCCAACAGCAACTGAAGATAAAAAGTTCAAATGGATTAAAAACAAAAGACTAAATCTGTTCAAACCGTTGTTTGTTTTGGATCAAACAGCTGCAGGCGGTCCTGTGTTTAGACCAGGAGTGTGAGGCGACCCGGGAGCAGAGCTGATTTATTCCAGGCGCCTCTTATCAGACGGCTGCAGAGGAGGACAGACTAGAAGTCATCATTTAAACCTGACGAACTCTTTGATCTTTTTCAACTAAACTGATGAGGATCTGAATCAGATGTAGGACAACAGGAGGGCGTGTTATTTAAGATTTGTTTTAATGATATTAAATCTAACAAGAAAACTAGGATAAAAACTCAAGGATTTAAATTTATTTTTTATTGAGTCTGTGCTGGTTTCTGCTCAGTGTGGGGTGAAACTGTTGTGTCCAACAAACCTGAACTCTGAGGAGAAAACGACACAACTTTATTTATTTCACTTTTATTTTCTAACTGAAGGTGATTAACTGTTAACAAAATATCTCATTAACCATTGGACAGATTTGAATGAAATTCTCAAAATAATCATTAGATGTACCTCTAACCCGATTCAAGATGGCCGCCACTTAAATATACAAATCACTATGGCTCGACAAACACGAGATGAAACCTGTTAAGTGTGCATTTCTTCAAAGAAAGATGCTTTTAAATATCAGATCTGAATACCTCTACAAAATGTTTAAACTATTGATCTTTATATTATTATTATTATTATTATTATTATTATTATTATTATCATCATCATCATCATCATCATCATTATTAAGAATAATTGTTCTTAAAACGCTGCTCACTTTGTAAAAGATGGAGAAGTTGCTGTTTGTTGCAAGAACATTGGTCAGGACGCCGTTACAGAAGTCCCCGTTTCCAACGTAACCATCAGAGCACACGCAGGAGACATCTGCACACAAACACACATAAACACATAAACACACACACACACACACACACACACACACACACA
>NW_013952529.1:661501-671671 GCF_001266775.1 Austrofundulus limnaeus | reverse complement strand
AGTCCAAACTGAACCAGTCCAAACTGAACCCAGTCCAAACTGACCCAGTCCAAACTGACCCAGTCCAAACTGAACCCAGTCCAAACTGACCCAGTCCAAACTGACCCAGTCCAAACTGAACCCAGTCCAAACTGAACCAGTCCAAGCTGACCCAGTCCAAACTGAACCCAGTCCAAACTGACCCAGTCCAAACTGAACCAGTCCAAGCTGACCCAGTCCAAACTGAACCCAGTCCAAAATGAACCCAGTCCAAACTGAACCAGTCCAAGCTGAAGCAGAAGACTGTACCTCTGAGCCTGTAGCAGTAGGCGTCGTACTCGCTGCTCTGGTCCACAGGTTCTTTGTACATCACCAGGCCCACGTGGTTTTCTCCACACCTGGCTGAGGGGAAGCGGGTCGGATAGCCCACCTTCCCGCCCTCCATCCAGCCGGCGACACACAGGTGCATCCCGAGCTGCAGGGAGCAGAGGAACAGCAAGACTTCAGCTGATGTTGGTTTGTTAACAGCTTAAAGAAGAGACGTTTGTTGATGTTTCCATGGAAACCAACACCTTTCGTTCACCTGCTGGGCGTCGCCCATCTGTTTGAAGGTAGCCAGCATGGCGCCCTCATCCTGGCAGGCGGCGCCGGCCTGACTGAAGTTCATCTTGTACCTCCCCTCCTGTGAGCGCAGGTGGAACACTCCGGCTGTGTTGGCTGAGGAAGAAGAGGCAGATTAGAGATAAAAACCACACCTGAGGAGCACCTGGTCCCCGTTAGACCAACCCCCTCAGGAGCACCTGGTCCCTGTTAGACCCACCCCCTCAGGAGCACCTGGTCTCCGTTAGACCCACCCCCTCAGGAGCACCTGGTCCCCGTTAGACCCACCCCCTCAGGAGCACCTGGTCCCCGTTAGACCCGCCCTCTCAGGAGCACCTGGTCTCTGTTAGACCAGCCCCCTCCCTCCAACAGCTTCACAGGTGGGAAACACTAACCTTTAATGAGCTCCAGGTGTATGGTGGACTGAAAACCAAACAATATCATCTGTCACCATGGTAACAGAAGCCAATGCAGGTGCGTTACCGTGGAAATGGAGGTCCTTGCAGGTGGCCACGGGGTCGCAGCCTCCGTTGTCTAGCAGGCAGCGGTCCACGGGGGGCACCACCTTCTCCAGACACTGGACTCCGTTTCCCACGTACCCCAGCAGGCACTCACACTCACGCTCGTTCTGAAGGAGGTATCACAAACAGGAAGTTGGAGTTTCACAAACAGGAAATTGGAGGTATCACAAACAGGAAGTTGGAGGTATCACAAACAGGAAGTTGGAGGCTTCACAAACAGGAAGTTGGAGGTATCACAAACAGGAAGTTGGAGGTATCACAAACAGGAACTTTGAGGTATCACAAACAGGAAGTTGCAGGTTTCACAAACAGGAAATTTGAAGTTTCACAAACAGGAAGTTGCAGGTTTCACAAACAGGAAGTTGGAAGTTTCACTCACCGGACCGGTGAACTTGCAGGAGGCGAAGTCGCTGCAGCCGCCGTTCTGCTCTTCAACACACCTGAACACAGAAACAGCAGTTTGACGTCACATCGACCCAACCAGAGATTCTTCAGAGGTCCGCCGTTTGAGTCGGAGCGAGTGGCCACGCCCACCTGTTGATGGGCTCGCAGGAGAAGCCGTCGCCGCGGTACCCGCTGCGACAGGTGCAGTTGACCAGCAGCCCTGTCTGGTTGCAGTCTGCGTTCAGGTGACAGCCGCCGTTGTACTCGGAGCAGAGATCAGGAGCTGCAGGTCCGAATAAAAAACATCTGCCTTCAAACTGCAGCAGCTGCGTCTCAAATATTAAAAACAAACTCGTCTGGTTGCTTATCAGAACCTCAGCCGGGTCAGAGTGATCCCAACAGAAACGTTATCAGGCTCTGAAGGGCAGAGTTTTATCTGCAGTGCTGCTTTTCAGAGCTGAAATGTTTCTGTTCTGCTGGACCTGCTGGCTTCAGGTTCGGTTCTGTTGAGGATTTCAGACCCCAGGGTTCATGCAGCTTTCACTAAGTTAAATTTAAGACCTTTTCAAGACTTTTTCAGAACATTAGGAATGACATTTGGGACCAAACCAACACATTAATATAAACATTCAAATGGTCCCAGAAATTTTAACATACAAACCTTTTATTGCTATCAATTTATCTATTAAAAATATTTAATTTTAATACAAGAACACAATTATTTTAATGAAACAGTCATATCTATGAGACCTTCATATTCTGCTGTGAACTGTTTCCAACAGTGTAAAAATCACTGATATCAGTCAAGTCTCATTGAAAACACACTTTCCCCATGTTCAAACCACAAGCAGTGGACATGACTGAACTTTTTGTTTTTTGGGTGGGTGAACAAGTCACTGTATGAAGGGGGTTGTAGCAGAAAAGAGGTCTAAAACATGGAAGTAAACTGTGCCATCTTTTGTCTGCAGTTATCACAGGATTTGTAGTTTAATAGGATTCATGATTAGTTGTAACATTAGACTTTATTTAATAAACATATATTTTAACTGTAAAATAAAGACTGTAAAAATACTGTAGGATGTTTAGTTTTGTAAATTTTTAAAAATATATTTTAACACAGACGGGGCCATTTTATTTCCACACAAAGCATTCTGGGTAAATGATGACGTGGATAGGTCCTCGGTGCGAGGCTGCTAGCGAGCTATATCCACCCTGAAGGTTAATCTTGGACAATATCTGATGATCGACTCTTTTAAATGAAACCAGAGAGCGTTGACAGAGAGGAGAAGGTAGAAATGACTCAGCCTGGAACTGAAGATATGGATGGAGGACAACAGAGCTGCTTCATGGAAGAACAACCTCAGCTTAGCCTGTTAGCTTTAGCATTAGCCCCGACGCTACACATTCTCCTCTCGTCACTGAGGTCCTCCATCCACATGACAGAGAGGGGAACACAAAAATGACTCAGTCTGCAACTGAAAATATGGATGGAGGACCTCAGTTTAGCTTGTTTGTCGCGCTAGCGCCAAGCTAATACATATAAGGTAATATAGCGTCAGCGCTAACGCTAAAGCTAACAAGCTAAGCTGAGGTTGTTCTTCCATGAAGCAGCTCTGTTGTCCTCCATCCATATTTTCAGTTCCAGGCTGAGTCATTTCTACCTTCTCCTCTCTGTCAACGCTCTCTGGTTTCATTTAAAAGAGTCGATCATCAGATATTGTCCAAGATTAACCTTCAGGGTGGATATAGCTCGCTAGCAGCCTCGCACCGAGGACCTATCCACGTCATCATTTACCCAGAATGCTTTGTGTGGAAAAAAAATGGCCTCGTTCGTGTTAAAATATATTTTTAAAAATGATAAAAACTAAACATCCTACAGTATTTTTAGTCTTTATTTTACAGTTAAAATTTATGTTTATCAAATAAAGTCTAATGTTACAACTGATCATGGATCCCTTTACCGTGTACAAAGACCAGTAGCAAACTTAGCACTTCAACCTCTGATTACGGAGCTTTACTCTGTTTATTTATGGAGCCAACGCTTCTCAGGAATGATCGAAAGTAAAAGAATTAAGACTTGACAAAATTAAATTTAAGACCTTGGATGAAAATCTGTGTTTTTAATATTTTTTTAGCCCTAAAATTTTGATTTTCAAATTTGAGACTTTTTTTTTTTTTTTACTTTTTTAGACCCTGCATGAACACTGAGACCCGGTACTGAAGGACACTCACGCGGTGCCGGGCTGCAGAAAGTCCCGTTGCCCTCGAACCCAGGTTTACACAAACAGCCGACCCGTGACACACACATGGCCTGAGCGTGGCACTGCCGGCACTCCGGTGGGACCGAGCCTGGACACACGGTGCATTCATCATGTTAGAGGAAGAAACCGCACAGGTTGGATGGTGTTCTAGAGGAAAAACTCACCGATCTTGTTCTGGCAGCCATCCCCTTCCCAGCCCGGCTTACAGACACACCGACCGGTGCCGTCCACGCCATCGTCACAGCTTCCCATCCCACAGCTGCAGGCTGAGGAGCAGACAGATATAAACCCTCTGCTGCAGAGTTCTACCAGGCACAAAGACTTCCTGCAGCTGTGGCCTCTGGTTTAGTGGCTGGATCTAAAGGTTTCGGGACTTTTCTAGGCTGAATCATTAAAACCAGGCAGGGTAGAGCTACAGGTACAAGGTTCAGGGAGATCATCAGGTGATGTTTGGATTTCTGAGACGCTTCAGGAGAAGGGACAACAATCAGCAGCTGTTTTGTGTTTTTAACCAGGTTAGCTGAGCTTCTGAGTGAAAACAGCTGACGGTTCTGTTCAGAGCTGGGAGCAGAGAGTTGCTATAGTGACAGACTACTGGAGAGCCTCCGGGGCTGAGATCCTCGGCTCAAATCAGGTTTTATTTTGGAGGGTCGGTTAAAAAGTCACCAGATGAAATCTGCACTGACGCACTGAGAGGGTTTTAGCTCCTGATGAGCCGGTCTTCATCAGGCTATTGAGCAGCGAGGGGCGGTGGAGCGCCACCTGCAGGTGATGACCTCAAGCTGTGTGACAAAACAGAGCGAGGCGTCGACCTCACCAAGGTCACAGGAAGGTCATCCATCACTCCTCATCACTAGGGATGCTAACACTTCATCGACTTACGATTAAGTGTCAAATAATGGTTTATTGGATAAAAATTTCTTCCATTCAGTTAATTGAAAACATCAGTTTAAATCTGATTTCAGTGAAATTTTGCTTTCATCCAGTAGAAGGTGCAGCTGCTCTCAGTCTGGCCTTCTCTACCCCGGCCCTGTTGAGCTTCGCAGAGCGCAGTGTCGTAATAACCTATATGCCACGGACATCTGGTCCTTCACGTGATGCCACTCCGATTACTTCCGGTTCACGTTCAACACAGTGTTAGTGAAAGATTTTTTCACCCGACAACGACTCTTAACGATCTCCACAGTACAGAATTATCATATTACATGTACCAATATTAACACAGGAGACGTACAGGACCAGCCCAGTAGGAAAAAAATCACTCCAAAGTGGATTAAAGACAAAAACAAAGGAAAGACGTTTGTGTTTATGGTTCCAGAATTTAGCCTTTTTCACTTTTCCTTGGCTGCTTGTTCTGTGAATTTTTCACGTAGAGCTGTGACACTTATATTGTTGGAAAGAGCAGAGTCTGGGCTTTAAATCGATGGGCTACTTGTATGGTTTGGATCGTTTTCCCCGACGTTAGTGAACTGAAAACGTAATGATTATCAGGCGGAGGTTCTGCTGCTCTTGGTGCTCGGGGGGAGGAGGGGGCGCGCTCGGCGCTCGGGTTTTGTTTACACTGTAATATACACTCTAACAAGGTTTTACTTTTGCATAAAACTCATGACAAAGTCGCATAAAAACATTTCATAATCTGTATAACACAAACGCGTGCGCACACACACAAACACACACACACACACACACACACACACACACCTACCTTTGTACCAGCTGCTGTGTTAGCTTCCTGCTAGCTGTGAGGAGGTCTTTCCTCTCTCGTCTTGGCAGTAAAAGGGGATAAATATACATTTCCCTTTTGTAACCTCCATCTTCTCATTTCTGATGCTGACTCTTGAATATCCTCAGGGTAAAAATGCCGATTACAAACACGAGCGTGAGCTTTTGTAGCTAAGTTTTTCCTGTAATGCTATGATCCTCTGCTGTCACCTTTCCTCCTCATCAAAAGGAAAATGGATAAAAACGAACTACTCGATCGTACCTGCTGGTTAGTGGACACAACGACACACAACAGAACTCATGTTTTATACCAGTAGCTCACAGATGCTTTAACTTTTGTGACTTTTTCACGGACTAATTCTAGGAGCTAACGCTATAAACAAAGCAGTAAGCAGGAAGTGGAAGGGATGTGTGTGGCAAGAATTTTACCGGAAATACATCATTAATGACCGTGGCATATAGGCAATTAAACGTGCAAATCTTGTTTAGTTGTATTTGCGACACAACAATAATAATGGACTACACCAAACTGGAAAGAAAAGTACCGAAGGCTGTACCGGACCATCCAGCAGTATGATGCTAACTGTAAGCTAACTGTGGCTAACGTTAGCTTATTGTCGAGTTTAACTCGTGTGAAAGAAAAGAAAAACAAAAAAAGGTACAGTCGCTCCAAATAATTGACTTGAAGTTAATCTAATCTGTGTGACGGCAGTGAACAAATCAAATGAACAGTAACTGATGGTGAGCAGCTCAGATAGAACCAGAGGGAATGTAAACAAACAGTTTCAGTGCTCTTTTGTATCTCACATCTTTCAGGGATATTTTATTAGAATATAGTTAATTTTTGAGTTAATCTTTATCTTAAAATATTACCCTGTGTTTAAATGATAGTTTTTTCATCTTCAGGGTGGATTAAGTGTTTTACTTATTTTATTCTTTCTTTTTTTTTTCATCTAGCATCTTAACAGATTCCTGTTTTGTTTTATTTATAAATATATTCAAGTTTAATAACGTGAGAGAAATCCACATTTTTCTGTTCATTCAGTCAGTGTTTAACACAGCTGACACAATAAATTTTATAAAATATATTACTGTATGTTTTTTAAATTTAGCATGTAAAAAAATAGTCCTTAATGTTATAAAAAAACCTTTGATTCAAGAGAAATGTCAGTTTTTTTTAAAGAAAATGTTAGCTTATCAATTAATCGTTAGTCGATTGATAAGATCAATCAACTTTAGATTCATTCATTAATCTATAACTTGAATCTCTCCTCATCACCTAAACTCCCTTCAGATCTGAGCTGGGACTGATGTGGACTCTGAGTACCTGTGCAGTTGGCCCCGTAGTATCCGCTCACGCAGAGTTCGCAGGATTTCCCTTTGAATCCTTTGTGGCACCTGCAGAGTCCTGATCCGGTAACGCCGTCGTCACAGTCTCCGTGGCTGCCGCAGGGGTCCTCAACGCCCCCCGGACACACTGAAACACAACGACATGTTTTAAACCAAACGCTTCAGCCACGTTCGTGGAGGAAACGTGGCGGCGCTCACCTTGGCAGTCCCTGCCGTAGTGGTTTTTGCAGCACTTCTGAACCCAGGAAGAATACTGACAGACTCTCATGCAGCCCATCACACTGAAGCGATCGTCCGGGATGCCCCAGCTGGTATATCTGGGTCTGTACCTGGAGTTACGCCTGAGACAAGGAGTTTTCCTCCCCTGGTTGGATTTAAAATAAACGTCAACTTCTGTGCAAACAAACAATCAACGTGTTGATTTCTCAGTTCTGACCGTGTCGATCTGTCTGATGGCGCAGGGCGGAGGAACAAAACAGTTTCCACAGCGTCCCTGAAACGTTTCAAACCCAGATCATTTTCATGGATTCACATAGTGATGGTGTTTGGACTGTGTATGGCAGGCCATTTTAACACAAAATCAGCTTCATCTGTAATTACATTCTGACAGAAAAACAATTCAGGATATCTCAAATGTAATTATGACGAGTCAAAATAACATTTTTTGATATCTGAAATAAGAAATTGGGCGTAAGCCCCCCCTGCACTTTAGCTGTCCACACAGCTGCCTGCATAAATTTGAATGGCTGCAATGAGACAATAAATTATCTGCTTCTTAATTCACATTGAGATAAAAATCATCTTTAGTTGGACTGATCTGACTCTGACGACCACTGACCACCAGGTTCATAAAAGGCTGAACTGTTTCATCAACTTTCAGACAAAATGCTGCATAAACCTGTCAAGTTTTGATTCAGCAGGATCAAGGTTCCTACAGCTTAATGCAAGTTCAAGTTAAAGGGATCCATGATTAGTTGTAACAATAGACTTGGTTTGATAAACATATATTTTAACTGTAAARTAAAGACTGTAAAAATACTGTAGGCTGTTTAGTTTTGTAAATTAAAAAATATATTTTAACACGGACGGAGCCATTTTATTTCCACACAAAGCATTCTGGGTAAATGATGACGTGGATAGGTCCTCGGTGCGAGGCTGCTAGCGAGCTATATCCACCCTGAAGGTTAATCTTGGACAATATCTGATGATCGACTCTTTTAAATGAAACCAGAGAGCGTTGACAGAGAGGAGAAGGTAGAAATGACTCAGCCTGCAACTGAAAATATGGATGGAGGACAACAGAGCTGCTTCATGGAAGAACAACCTCAGATTAACCTGTTAGCCTTTGCGCTAGCGCCGACACTATATTGCCTTATATGTATTAGCTCAGCGCTAGCGCGACAAACAAGCTAACCTGTTGTCCTCCATCCATATTTTCAGTTCCAGGCTGAGTCATTTCTACCTTCTCCTCTCTGTCAACGCTCTCTGGTTTCATTTAAAAGAGTCGATCATCAGATATTGTCCAAGATTAACCTTCAGGGTGGATATAGCTCGCTAGCAGCCTCGCACCGAGGACCTATCCACGTCATCATTTACCCAGAATGCTTTGTGTGGAAATAAAATGGCTCCGTCCGTGTTAAAATATATTTTTAAAAATGATAAAAACTGGACATCCTACAGTATTTTTACAGTCTTTATTTTACAGTTAAAATATATGTTTATCAAATAAAATCTAATGTTACAACTAATCCTGGATCCCTTTAAGGCTTTTTAAAGACCTCTTTAATGCTATTTAAAATGAAATCTAAGATCAACTTTACAATAAATAATACAGAAAATAAAAGCTTATTTTAACACAAAACAACTTGCTGCAATAGGTATTTGGTAAATTATTTAAAAAATAAATAGAGGTTACTAATGATTTTTAAATTTGAGATGAATTAGAATCATCCTGCTTAGCTACAAGGTGTTAACATTTTTAAGACGTTTGAAAGATTGATTTAAGACGATTCCTTATTTTTGGATTGATGCCTTTTAAGACTTTTTAAGGATCTGCTGGAACACTGTTAATAAAAATAATGTTTAGTCATAAACCCACATCAGGGATGCAAGCATGGTGAACCTGATTTTATGTTAAAAAGGCCTCCCATAGCCAGAGCATTGTCTCAGTCGTTACTGACGAAGGTGGTTTTGTTCTCAACGCTGTCGCAGAAGGCTCCCAGTCCGGGCGGCTCCAGCAGCTGGTCGATGCCGAAGCCCAGGCCCTCCTTGAAGGGCATGAAGCGCTCCACAAGCCTGGCTGCATCTTCATTAATCAACACGTCTCCCTGAACACACGGAAGCATCGGTGAGCCGGCAGGGCAGAGTCTCTGTTCGGAGCAGGGTATTAGGGTATCTGTGGGGTCTCTTACCACCAGCGCTTTGTCGCAGCTGAACGTGATGGTGGATCCGTGCATGGTCCGATACCAGGTGGATTTAGTGGGCTGGCCGATCCCCGTCAGCTGCACGCACACACAAAAACTTACAATAAATTTAAACTGACTCTAAAATATAATTAAAACTAATTTTAATCAGGTTATTACAGTCAGAGACAAGCAGCCTTTTCTAAAATCAGAGCTGATTAAACCCTGAGTCTGTTCGATCCCTCCTCTCTCTCTGTTACTGTGTCTCTCTAACCTTCCTGTTATCAGCCTCCATCAAAAAGCTCGACTTGTCCTTTTGTTCAGCTGATTGGATTTTCAGATACTGGATTTCAAACAGCTGCCATGAAGCTGCAGAGCTTCCAGAAATGCAGCCTGTCAGAATAAATGATTTCATATTGTGAGCCGTCACATGGAAACGAGGATTAAGTCCAAAAGTGGAATGTGGAGAAACGGGCAGATATAGGGTTTTGATTTGTCAAAATATAATTAATTAATGCCTTATCATTTGAATGCACTGTCTGAAATATAATCCTAAAAATTTTTTGATGCATTTTTTGAGCAGTAGCAACAAAAAAAATTTATTTTGAGGAAAAACGTCTTAAAATTTTGCTTTTTTTCCCTGTGAGCTAACAATGTTTTTGTTTCTTTCCAACTGGGAAATCTCATTAAACAAATACTATCTGAGGTTTTCTCTTCATCAGAGTTGTAAAGTAACTAAGTACAAATACTTTGTTACTGTACTTAAGTAGAAATTTTGGTTATCTGTACTTTACTTGAGTAATTATTTTTCAGCGTACTTTTTACTTTTACTCATTACATTTTTACACAATTATCTGCACTTTCTACTCACTACATTTTTTTAAAAAAGAAGTGGAAAGTCGTTACTCCTATTTTATTCCGAGTTGTTATTACTTAAAATAAATACTATCC
>NW_013952529.1:656113-661405 GCF_001266775.1 Austrofundulus limnaeus | reverse complement strand
GTAACTAAGTACAAATACTTTGTTATTGTACTTAAGAAGAAATTTTGGTTATCTGTACTTTACTTGAGTAATTATTTTTCAGCGTACTTTTTATTTTTTATTTTTACCCATCACAGCTGCACGCTGTTAGAAAATATATTTTTTGGAGAAGTCACCTCCCAATAAATGTCATTTTGGGAAATCTAACCTCTCACTTTCAGTACTTTTACTTTTAATACTTAAGTAGATTTTGTGTCAGAAATTTACTTTTGATAATTAAGTACAAAAAATATCAGATACTTTAAGACTTTTACTCAAGTAATATTTTTAGAGAAGACTTTAACTATTACCAAAGTATTTTTATGATAAAATACTTGTACTTTTACTCAAGTATCACTTTGAGGTACTTTATTCAACACTGCTCTTTATATTAACATCAAAAATGACTCAATAAATTTACATAAATTTAAGATTCAGACCAAACAGTAATCTATTATCATAACCAACAAGTCATATCTCTGGATAAGCTGATGATATCAGGATGATCCAGGTGTCAAAATGTAGCTTTTAAAGCAGGAATTTAAAAATGTAATTAGGTCATTTTGACCAAATTTGACTTGATCCTTATTTCGATATGAAGGCTCACATTTCCTCCCTCAGTTTCTTACTTTGGCGTTGCGGACGATGTGAGCTTTGACGGTAGCGGCGAGCTGGTCCTGGTGGTCGGGGCTGGAGAGCCAGCGCTGCCGTTCGGCCGGCAGGGAGGCCAGGGCCGTGTCGGTGGGCCAGAAGACGGTGAACGGCTGGTGGATGGACATCTGGAGCACTGGGAGTAAACCTGCATCCTGAACACAAGGAGTTGATCAGATCCCACAATCCTCTGCTTAAACTCAACTCACAGCTGCAGCTTCTTGTTTTTACCTCAATGAGTTTATAGAAGCGGGTGTAACCGTACAGCATGGCCGCTGAGCTGAAGTTCATCTAAAAACAGACACGCAGGTAAGACGCTGTTTACTCAGATTTCACATGAATCCTAATGAACCCATCGGACCGTTTTAAACTCCAGCTGTGGTTTTTCCTCCAGCTTGTAGGGCGTCAGCAGCGTGTCGATGTGGTGAATAACTCCATTACTGGTCTGGTAATCGCTCTTCACGATCCTCGACACGTTGTTGATCCACACTGAACCCTGCAGAGACAGAAGCAGGTTTCTGCAGCTTCAGGAGGAAACAATGACAGCTGCAGACATTTGAACAGAAAGGTTTTAATGTGACTGCACAGGATGATGACAGAAATCTGAAGAATTCAATAAACGTATAATTAAAAAATATGTAAAATAGTAAATCAGTACAGATAAAGTGGGATAAAATTACACAGAACAATGTGAATTTAAAAGGCAGACAGGCTTTAGGTAAAAACTGTTTCCAGTCTGTTTGTTCTGGATTTGAACGTTCTGTATTTCCCTCCTGAGGGCAGGGGATCTGTTGAATATCTGCAGAGCGTTCCTCTCAGCCTCTGAACAACCTGAACACCACACTGCAGAGGAAAACGCTCAGGACTCACCCAGCTGCTCCTTTACTCTGATAAATACACACCTGGGACACCTGCCTGATGACCGAACCCCCTCAGCTGACTCTTCACTGAGGAGCAGCTGTAATCTGAGCTCCTCCCCCAGGATCCAGGATCCAGTTCTTTCAGACATGATCTAAACCTCAGGACCACAGCTGAGCTGCTTCTTCACCACAACAGACCAGAGCAACGCCCTCATCGCTACAGACAAGACCCCAAACCTTCGGTCCAGTTCTGGATCAATCCTGCCTCTGGGCTCATTTCTGAGGGACGTCTGGTCCAGGATTCACCAGGGGAGGAGCTGCAGCTTCTTCTGGGCACAAAGACGAGCTCGTTCCTGGTTCTGGTCTTTGCTTTTAGTCATTGATTGATTGATTGAGTGATTGATTTCAGCTTCAATTTTTGCAGATTTCAGCTTACATTTAGCTTGTTTATTTGCTGATTTCAGCTTTTATTTTTGCTGATTTCAGCACGCCTTTTTATTAATTTCAGCTTACATTTTTCTAATTTTAGCTTGTATTTTTGCTGATTTCAGCTTGCATTTTTATCAATTTCAGCTTGAATTTTTGCTGATTTCAGCTTATATTTTAGCTGATTTCAGCATGCATTTTTTATTAATTTCAGTTAAAAATTTTGCTGATTTCAGCTTAAATTTAAGCTGATTTCAGCTTGAATTTTTATTAATTTCAGCTTGAATTTTTATTAATTTCAGCTTGAATTTTTGATGAATTCAGCTTGAATTTTTATTAATTTCAGATTGAATTTTTGCAAAACGAGTTTCTGCAGTTTTAAATATTTTATTGCAGTCCTTCATAACTATGTCTTATTGGTCTTATCTTTGCTGTGTCATGTTTCAGCTGTTATAGCTTTGTTCAGGTTGTTGTAAAGCGTTTTATAAATAAAGCTGGATTGAATGGTGCCTTTAAACCACGAGCTTCAGCTGCACAGAGGTGGGTCACAGGCAGGGTCTGAGTCATCTCCTGCACTCAACCTTGTTTTATTTTTACTCCTTTAACTCGTCACTTGGGGCAGATCCTGTAAGAAGCTGAAGGCTTGTTGTTGATTCTTCTCTTAAAGGAGATTATTTATCGTTTTTAGTTAAATTGAAGGAGTGAAGGTGGTCTACTGAAGACGTTACCTGCTGCACGCTGAAGTCCAGAGGGTATCCTGACACAGAGAGGGCACGTTTGGTGGTTTTGAGGTCACTTAAGGTCAGAACCTCACAGGAAACTACGTGGTAACGCACCAGGTGCTCTATATGACCCGCCCTCTTCCACTCGTCCACCTGAAGCCACACGAGGAATCGATCAAACGTTACGCATCATCAGGAATCATTAAAACAGGCTAACGTCAGGGCGCTGCTCTCACAGTGGACTGATTGTTGGATTTCTCCAGAGGTACGAAGACAGTGTACGGTCCGTCGCCATAAAGAGCAGGAGACTCTGTTTTCTGCAAGAGAAACAAGGCGTTGCTCATCTGTAGCAGCACAACGTTGACAAACAAAGATGTCTCATCAGAGCTCGTGACTCACAGATAACATCAGCCGAAAGAAGGCGTTCTCCGGCTGACGGTACAGCTCCTGCAGGACAGAGAACAGCGTCCGGTGAGGGGGAGGAGTTCAGCAGTGAGAGGTCAGAGGTCACCAGACTCACGTTGGTGGTGCTTCCTCTGCAGTCGAAGCCGTCGCCCACGTGGCCTCTGAAGCAGGTGCAGTTCCTCTGACCCAGACCCATGTACTCACACCTGGCGAATTTACTGCAGCCGCCGTTGTTCTGCACACAGACACACAACTTTTAAATAATAACCATCAACAATCCTCTGTACAAGGCTTCAGAGTTACGGTTAGTTCCTGCTGCGTTTGGAAGCACTCTGATCTTTGTAGGATTGGTGACTCAGACGTACGGTTCTGCAGGGGTTGACGGGATAACAGAACTTTCCTGACCCTTGAAAGCCCGACCGGCAGCTGCAGGCGGTCTGCACACAAGACAGGAAGACAAAAAATCATGTAACTGCATTTCTGGCGAAAATGCTACTGTGAATGCCTCCTGCTGATAACGTTAGCTGAAGAACAGCCAAGAAACAAACTGATGATGTCATTGATGTGACTGATGATGTCACTGATGAGGGCTCTGATGTCACTGATGACATCATCATGATGTCACTGATACATCACCATGTATTTCAATGGGAGCAAACCTTGCAGAAAAAGCTGAATATCTCAAAAAAATTAAAAGATATCGATACCAAGAGATAAAGCAAACATCTCCTGACCGAGCTGAACGTTTTGATGTATAAATTGTGGAAATTGCACAAAAATTGCGGAACAAACGTACAGAAGAAACAGGAAGTTTAATAAAGAATAAATAGAAACATGAAAACAACTGTGTGAATGCTGGAGGATTCACACAATTATAACCAGTAATTTTGAGTCCATTTGAAGAATTAACACTTAAAAGCTGATGCAGAAACCTCAGAACTGAAGCACCAAAACAGAAAGAAAAGGTTCCATCTTGACATGTACTGGATTTATTTCAGCTGTTTCTTACAGTATTCGGCCCAGTTCTGATGCATTCGGCTGATTTGTGGCAGCCCCCGTTGTTGACCAGACAGCCATCGATTTCTGCAAACAGACAAGTTAGAATTAAAATTTCACGATGTATTTTAAAACCCAACGGGAAAGCTTCAGAGCTGAAACACTGATGTGATTAGGTTTAATAAAGTGAAATATTTACAAAGCTGCATAATTTAAATTGTATTTTTAGTCTTTTACTCTTGATGAGTTTTAAAACATGTTGAGGGACTGAAGCCTGAGAGACAAAACTCAGGGCTAAAGGCAGAAACGGATATAATTTCCTCTCTTCCACTGCAGACACTCAGTTCTGTCTGAACCTTTAATATCAGATATTCAGGACTTGTTCCTGGTCTCACAGGAAACAGGAAGTGTTTCACTTTACCCAGGCAGACGACTCCGTCTCCAGTGTAGCCCTGATTACAGGCGCAGGTCCTCTCTCCGCCTGAGACCTTCGTGCAGACAGCAAACTTGGAGCAGCCGCCGTTCGACCTGCTGCACAGATCCACCTCTGGGAGTCAGAGAAGAGGTCAGAGGTCAAAGGTCAGAGCGTGATGAGTTTGACAACGTGCTGAACGTCCGTTTTTACCTTTGCAGAAGGTTCCGTTTCCCTCGTATCCAGCGACACAGGAACAGGCAGCAGCTGATCCCTGTGGACCTGTTACACAGCTGCAGGAGAGGAACTGTTAATAACAACTGTAATAACACCCCCCCCCCCCCCTCATAAAACCATCCTTCAGCCGACACTTTCATTCAGAGCAGGGCTTTAAAACCAAACTTCACTGATATTTAACTTAAAATATACAATAAAGATGATTTTCTTTGGGTCAATACAAAAATAAGTTACGTCTGTTTGTAGTTATTTAAAAAAAACTCAAAATGTGTTTTATTTCACACTAATAAACAAGCATTTGATAAATAATACAGATTATTTTACTGGAGCCATGTTGCTTCATTGTGACGAGTTATTTAGGACTGCTCCGGGTAAAAAGATGAGCTGTTGCTCCGGTCTGACAGGAGATGTTGCTCCAGTCTGACAAGAGATGTTGCTCCGGTCTGACAGGAGATGTTGCTCCGGTCTGACAGGAGATGTTGCTCCGGTCTGACAGGAGATGTTGCTCCGGTCTGACAGGAGATGTTGCTCCGGTCTGACAGGAGATGTTGCTCCAGTTTAACAG
>NW_013952529.1:653303-654362 GCF_001266775.1 Austrofundulus limnaeus | reverse complement strand
GGTCTAACAGGAGATGTTGCTCCGGTCTAACAGGAGATGTTGCTCCGGTCTAACAGGAGATGTTGCTCCGGTCTGACAGGAGATGTTGCTCCGGGTCATCAGTTGTCACATTTCTCCTCTGTCTGCAGTCTTAGTGTCTCTCGTGTTTTCAGTGATTTCCCTCCTCTCAGTCTCCTGTGTTTCCTCTCTTTGTCTCTGTGTTGTGGGCGTGTCTCACTCGTCACACCTGAACACCTGCGGTTCATTAACTCAGCTCTGTGGTTTAGAACGTGGGTCGTATTTCACCACCTTTAACTGTTTTGAAATCTCCCTGAAACCACGGAGTCACCACCTGGTTTGTCTTATTAATTATAATTTTAAACATCTTTCTGCTCGAGTTCATTTCCTGCACTTCAATTAATTTCATTTCTTCCTCACCAGAAATGTAATTTTCTTTGCTTTCAGGTTGTGATTCACTAAATAAGCTCAGGTGAATAGAGTGATGGGAGGACTTACTTGGCGTTCTCATCACATACACCTCCACAGGCGTCATCCTTGATTTCTGAAACATGGATTTGATGTGGAAACAGCTCAGAAGAAGAACGCAGCTTCACAGGTTTAAAACTGGTGCTGGTGTCTCACCTGTAGAGCAGGAAGCTCCTTTCCAACCTTTGTAACACGTACACCTGCCAGTTCCTGTCAGGCCATCGCTGCACTTCCCGTGATCGCACGCGCACTCTGCAACGCACAACATTAGTCTGAAGTCATTCATTGATCCGTTTCCAGCAGGTTCTGACCCACATTTCACCTGGAGTTTGTGTAAATGTAACAAATTAAAAGAAAAATCCTGTATTTGTTTTAACCATAGACTTCAATAAGTTCACTAGACTGAGCCCCGCCCATCCCGTCCACTGTTAGCCTCTGACATCATGGAGGAGCAGAAACAGACCAAACAGCTCAACAGCTCACAGCCTCCATAGAAACTAACAGATAAACAACAAGCTGAACTGGATCTGTTTCACACATTATCTGTCATGTTTTTACAATAAATTAATAATTATGTTCATTTCATTCAACAAT
>NW_013952529.1:642775-652083 GCF_001266775.1 Austrofundulus limnaeus | reverse complement strand
GTTTTAATGATTTCTAAATTGTCAGTTCTTTTTTTCTGCTCTGTTGTCAACATGTACAGTAATGGGAAATCCAGACTCTTGACTGTTTAGCGTTAGCCGTTAGCTTCACCAGCCGATCACACGCCCACGTGGTTTCTGAGCTCCAGTTCTATAGAACCTCTTTGGTTTTAACGAAAAGGTGCCCATCTGTGAAGTGTTAATAATTTCTGCAATAATTCTGATTTGAGGAGTTGTTAATCTAGTAGTTGAGGCGACGCCCTCCACGTCACAGGTGCTAACAGTGCTAACAGCTCACTCTAGTGTTATTCAGCTCTACGTCAGAAACGACCGTGTGTGTGCGTTGCTCACTGGAGGAGCAGTTGACTCCGTAGCGGCCCGGCTCACAGTCCTCGCAGGCGGTGCCGTGGAAACCCTCGTAGCAGCGGCACTCTCCGTTGCCGTGGTTACCGTCCTGACACTCCCCGTGGCCGGAGCAACGGCTGCCGGCGTCTCCGGGGCACTTGAAGCACTCGTGGCCGTAGAAACCGGGGCAGCAGGAGTGGTCCTGGGGGACACCGAGCGTCGGCGTTATCATCAACCACAAACCCTCACCTCATTTCAGTGAAATGTTTTTACAAACCGCAGGAACAACTCTGAGTTTTTAACTCTGTAAATCTGTGATGAAAGGAAAATAAACTGTCAGCTGACCGTGGTCTGTCGGAGACACTGAATGACACAGCCCGGCACAGACTTCCTCCTGGACATGACCCGCTTCCTGTACACACAGTTGGGCTTCATGTTGGCAGGAAACGTCTCTCTGATCTGCAGCAGGAACAAAGAGGACCTCTGTCAGCAGGTGGAGGAGCTTTTCTTCACTGAATTACAGCTTTGTTGGAGCCACATATCAGCCTCCATCAGGCAGAAGAAAACACCGAGAAACGGTTGTAGAAAAAAGACAGAAGGTGTTTCCTACTGGAGAGTAGCTGAAGAGGCAGCGAGGAGGTCCTTCACAATCTGAACACCTTCCCTGGACAAACACAGACAGATCAGAGCTCATTTATTCACACATTTATCCCTACACTTTGATTTGTTTATATTTATTTAATAATTTTTACCTTAAAGGGATCCACGATTAGTTAATAAACATATATTTTAACTGTAAAATAAAGACTGTAAAAATACTGTAGGCTGTTTAGGTTTTATAATTTTTAAAGTAAAAGTTTAAAAATATATTTTAACACGGACGGAGCCATTTTATTTCCACACAAAGCATTCTGGGTAAATGATGACGTGGATAGGTCCTCGGTGCGAGGCTGCTAGCGAGCTATATCCACCCTGAAGGTTAATCTTGGACAATATCTGATGATCGACTCTTTTAAATGAAACCAGAGAGCGTTGACAGAGAGGAGAAGGTAGAAATGACTCAGCCTGGAACTGAAAATATGGATGGAGGACAACAGAGCTGTTTCATGGAAGAACAACCTCAGATTAGCCTGTTAGCTTTAGCTCTGACGCTATATTGCCTTATATGTATTAGCTCAGCGCTAGAGCAACAAACAAGCTAAACTGAGGTCCTCCATCCATATTTTCAGTTGCAGCTGAGTCATTTTTGTGTTCCCCTCTCTGTCATGTGGATGGAGGACCTCAGTGATGAGAGAATGTGTAGTGCTGAGCTAATACATATATATGGTGATAGTGTCAGGGCTAACGCTAAAGCTAACAGGCTAAGTGGGGAATCACAGTAAAAGCAGGCATAATGTTCCTGACAGGAGATTTGTAATGTCACTTTAATATCGGTTTGTAATATCAGAATCAGAAATTAAGTGTTGAACAATATAAAGTCAATATCGAGCACCTCTGTTTGTTACATTTGATTTGGCCTTAACATATAAAAACTAGAACAGTAAACTATTTAGAGTTTATTTTTTATAAACGTTCCTCCAGCCTTACTTTGACTTGCAGGAAGACGTCTTTGCTGCATCTGTTGCGTTGCACTGTGAGCACCTGCGGGAGCACCATGATGATGCCGTTCTGTGTTTCAGTGAAACTGCTGTTCAGAAGAACGTTGTTCACGACCGTCTGCAGAACAAGAGGAAATAAAACTCCTTCTGACGAGCAGGTAAATCTCCCACATCACAATAATCCCTTCATCAAAGCTTTTTTACCTTATTTAA
Organism: Austrofundulus limnaeus; assembly: GCF_001266775.1. NCBI lineage: Eukaryota > Metazoa > Chordata > Actinopteri > Cyprinodontiformes > Rivulidae > Austrofundulus > Austrofundulus limnaeus. The sequence goes on along the minus strand of NW_013952529.1, from coordinate 649,930 downwards.
GCTTATTTATCAAGTTTTTTTGAGTTTTGTAAGTAAAAACTTAAAAAAACTCTACTTTTGTAGGTGTGCCAAAATATGCCAATTTATGCTAAAGGAAAAAACGCCTAAATATTTTTAAACTAAAACCTCTGTAACTTTGTTGTAGTTCACTTCAGCAGCATGAGGTTTTGCACAGGTAACGTACATAAGTGGACTCATGGTTTCCAAGAGTTTTTAGCCTTATTCATTATGCTTTTGAAAAGGTTATAAACTGTATAATGCAGAAAAACCTCAGGCGGGGAGCTTTTTTTCCTATGTTCCATCCTCAGTATCTCTGAAACAAAAGCATTTGATGTGATACTTACAGTCCTGATGAAATCTCCCGTTAGCTTTATTTTGATATCAGGTGCTGAGATACACCCAGTTACATTTGGGCATACTTTTTCGAGCACAAACTTCAAGAAAACTCCTTGGGGTTGAAGAGGATCGTTAATCCTCCTCTTATTATCCAGGCAGATCAGGGGAGTTCACCTGGCTGTGTCTCACCTGTGACAGCTGGGTTCTACTAACTGCATGTGTTTCATTTAATTGACTCTCTCTGGGGTCAGGAAACTGTGCAGCTTGTTCTTACCTGGTTTTTGTTGTTCAGGTGGAACTGGACCTGGTAGTCGGCGCCCAGCAGAGTGCTCTTTACCAAACCGTCGTGCAGCTGGTCCGGGAAGAGCATCTCTTTGGGAATCACGTGGTACCGGAACGTATCCGAGTCCTGGACGGCAGAAACGAGGAGTTAATGATGAAACTGTCCGGATTTTAGCCTTTTTCTCTTTTAACGTAAATATTTTCACTTTAACATTTTAGCGATTAGATAAATAAAGACTGCAATCCTAACCCCTTCCTGTGGAAGTGAAGCGTGAATGCTGGGATCAGCTGAACCTGATATCAGCTGAAGAAGACAAACTGAGCTTGTAAACTTAAAACAAGATGAATAAAAGCTAAAAAAAAGTTACAATTAAATAAGTGTAGCTACCTTTTAGCTACTTAGAGCTAAAGGTTTATGGTAGCATAAGGTTAACTGATGGCTAAATGTCACAAAAAAGGTTGCTAGCTAAAAATCTTGAAGTTGCAGGTAGATAACTCTACCTCTAAGTAGCAAAAAGGTAGCTAAAAGCTTAAAGTAGCATAAGATTAGCTACAAGTTAAAATTAAAAAAGGGTAGCTAGCTAAAAATCTAAAATATGCTAAATGCTATCAAGTATCTAAATGCTAAAGTCAAAAGCAAAGAAATGCTAGTTAAAAATAAAAGTAGCAAAAGGCTAGCAATAGGTTAACAGGAGTTAGATGCTAGCCAAAATCCAAAAACTAAAAAGTATTTGAAGACTAAATAAAAGCTAAAAGTAAATAAACGCTAGGTAAAGCTAAAGGTGGTGAATTGATAGCTGCAAACTAAAAGTTGTAAAACGGTGAATAAATGTAGCTAAAACTTAGCTAGATGCTTAAAGTAGATAAAGATTAGCCTCTGCTATATTGGGATACTTTAGCTTTAAAGTAGTGAAATGATAGCTAAAAGTAACAAAGGTTAAGCTAAAAGTGGCTAAAAGCTAACTAACAGGTAGCCGAAGACAAAAATTGTCCTGGTGCTGGAGGCTATGCTGCATGTTCCAGCTGGTTCTCTGCTGTTCAGCAGGTCTTCAGGTTCTGCAGAAGAAACATCTACAACATTCTGGCCCAGGGCTGGACACACCTGGTGCAAATCGTTAAAGGTGTGCTGAAGTAGTTTCAGTCCAAACACCTTAAAGGGCCTGTGACATCACATTTTTGTAATAAATGTGAATGTGTTTTTGGAAAGAGAACATTGATAACATATTGTAAAACAAATTTCACGCTGCTGAAATGAACAGCTGTTGAGATATTTGCATGTGAAGAAACAGGAAGTGATGTCAAAGGGGAATGTCTGCATGTAAACAGAGCGCTGTTACAACAGCCAACAACACAGACTGTATAGACAAATCTGATGTTTTTTTTATTATTTTAAGTCACTATCAGAGTTGAAGAAGCGTTTAAATAATATTGTTTCAATAAACAAAAACCAGAGTTTCTTTTCTTAAAGAGTTGCCCTTTGATGTCACTTCCTGTTTCACTTCGCTGAGCCAAATTCAAGAGAAAATATGCCAGTTGAGATAAAATAGGTAAAATCATATGTATTATGCAAATTTTCTTAAATATAAATATATTTTCCTTGACTTTTTGTATTTTAAGGATAAGCGTGTCACAGGCCTTTTAAACAGGAAAGCAGCAGAAAATGCTGACTCAGCACTCAAAGTTAACTGGATCGGATGGAGGACCTACCAGCACCGATGAGTTCGTCCTGCTGAGGTGCTGCCTGACGGCCTCGTCTGTCGGCAGCAGGAGGGTAAACTCCAGATCCTCCAGCTCACCTGACAGGTTGTACACCTGCAACAAGGCGGAGTCAAGCCTGCGGTACGACCTTCAAAGGTTAAACACTCAGGAGAACTTCTCACCAGAGCGTATCGCCCGAAGAGGGAGAAGCTGGAGGATGAGTTCAGGAAAGCCATCAGCGTCGGGGGTTCAGGTGGGAGACTGGAGAGGGGCGGGGTCATGACCTGACATCACAGAGAGATTACAGGTCAACAGTTACGTCAGTTCCTCGTTACGTTTTATTCTCTCAGAGGTGGTCTGTACCTGGTTTACGATGTGGAGGTAACCGTTGCGTGCAGGCAGGTTGTGAACAATGATGGCAGCATTTCCAATATGGATTATCTGCACAAAAATAAAAACAAAGCACTCATTTTGTCTTATAGTCCCAGATTATCAGTTATTTTTTAATAACTGACGGTGGAAAACTTCAGGATTTGAGTTGTTTGGAGATGGCTGCATCTATCTACAACAGGTAAGATGTTTATTATTTAGGATTTTACACAAACCATCTGAACGCAGACAGGTTGTGGTTTTTGTCAACTGGACCCAGGATCTGGTTCTTACCCCACTGATGTTCCTGATCTCCCACTGAGTGGACGGGTTCAGAGTGGGCAGCCTGCTCCCCACCAGACGGTCCAGATCCTCCACAGAGTAGACCCCCACCAAGATGTGAGCCCTGAAACCAGGAAGAGGAAACACATGATCACCATCATTCCACAGCCTGAACATGCAGCTTCAGATGGACTGGAGACCTGTCCAAGTGTCCCCCACCCCCACCCCCCACCCGAAGATGAACCACTGACCGCAGGAAGTGAGGCAGGCGGTGTCGGCTGGTCCAGAACGAGTTCTCATCGGCGCTCATGTTCTTCAGGACATCTCGAGACGGAACCAGGACTGTGAGGTTCCCGCTCAGATCCTCGGAGGCGTGGCTGAACTTCTAGAAACGGACCAACAGATAAAGATTCATTAAAAAACGAAAATAAAATCCTGAGTCACTAAAAGTGTAGGGGTCACCTCGAGTGAAAGTATCAAGAAAACTGTCTTGATGCATCTCAGTAATCCAGGTAAAGGTTTTTTATCAAGGAAACTGTCTTGGACTCTCAGTCCTCTGATGGGCCTCTAAAGGGACAAGAACTCTGTTCCACTTAGAACTGAATTTAGGCCACCTCAGGTCGCCTTAACCTTTCAAAGAGACATTCTCTTCCCTTTTAATCAGATAATAGACAGAAGAATCTTCGTCTTATTTGATTTATTGTTCTCTTAACTGAAAGTATTATGCATTTTGATAGTCAGAGAATGTTTATCAGTTACAGAAGAGAGGACAGATCTCTTTTCTCCCTCAGTATGATTTCAGCCATGTATGGTTTTTCTGTGGGAAAAAATCTTAAACTAAAATAATCTTTATGGTTTAAAGTTGATGAAATATCAATGTTTTACTTGTCTGAATCATATTTGCAAATGTTTTGAACTTGAAACAATTCATTTTTCTTTCAGTTATGTTTTGAAGACTTCTCATCAGATGATAATTAATATACAGTAGGTCATGAAATGTTTTGTTCTGAATCACACAGCATCAACAATCTTGTTTAGTTTCTGGAGGCACGGCAAATCTCTGAAACTAACCTTTTCCTTGATATAACTTCTCTAATCTAACCTTCTGGAGGGCGGAACTTAGATTCTCTAAGCTTCTTTAGTACTAACAGTTTCCGCCCAGACGGCAGTAGGTGACGGACCGCCGTCAGTCACTCTGACAGCTAGACCCTCAGAGTCAGAAGCTGAGCTGACAGTTTTTGGCCCCTTCACACCAACGGGGAAAACCTTACAGCCTGGCTCAGACCAACGCCTGGTCGATCCACTTCAGAAAACCTTCAGACAGAAGTTTTATTTTGAAGCCAGTTTCCAATTTGGGGTCGCCTTCTTTCTACAGCTTGACGCGGACGCAAGCAAGACAAAAACACGCCTTGGGGTTCCCTGTTTGACGGTCCTGAGACGGATTTTCTAGCAGCACCCCCGAAATACCTGGACAAGGTGACAGAACGTCATCTTTAAGGTAAAAAGCTGGCTGTTATGAACCTCTCTGTCTGGCCGACGCCGAGTAGAACGCTTCGCCCTTCTGGTTAAAACCCACATTATTTAAGATAAAAGTGTAGGAAAGCTAACACCTTACTTTCTACTTTTTCTTAAACTCTTCCTTGCCAACCCTAAGATAATTGCCTCAAATTGTCTGGTATCAAACATCTAAGCTAGACGTTTGTGTTTCTATTTAAGTGTGGTTAACAATAAAAAAGTTAAAAGCTTGTTATTGTTGGTCCCAAACTTTTATAGGAAATTAATTGTTCACAATCAAGTGCACTTAGTGATTCTGTATGATTTGTAAAATAAATGATCGCAATATTTATGGATCAAATCAACATTCACTGAGTGAGAGTCACTTCTTGTGTCCATTCAATTTTGCACTATAGGAATGTTTACCCAAAATAAAAGTGATCCTTGCTAAATAAATTACTCTTATAACTTTGTTATAAAGAAGTGTAAGACTGAACTCTTACAAAAGATTAATTCAAGGATTTATTTTAAAAAACTTTAGACTCACCTGGATCAGTTTGAAGAAACTGTACATCTTTATGTTCATGTCCAGCTCCTAAAAACAGTTATTTGAGTTAAAAAAATGAAAATATAAATCTATTAAAGCTCAAAATTAGAAGAAAATATGACATTTAGTTTTTATAACCCTGATAAAAAAAAACAAACAAGTCTTTATATAACAGGCCTGACTGAGCAGCTCTGATCCATCTGAATATTTACATCCAGTAAAGATCCGAAGCAGATCTTCCCGTCTCCTGCGTAGCCGTCAGGACAGGTGCAGGTGTGAAGCCCGCCCTGCTTCTGCTCACACTTCGCCTGGAGACAGAAAAATAATCCGTCAGCTACAAAAAGTTGGATATTTATTCCTTACCAACGAACCAGCTGCTCGTTCTCATCAAATATCCCTGATTTTAAAATCATTAGCAGATATTTAGTTTTCCCAGAATGCATTGCACCTGCCCTTTTAGAGAGGAAGCCGTTTGTAAACAAAGCCCAGATGCTGGAGCAGAGGAGGAGACATGAACGAGGGAGGTGAAGTGAGGGGAGTCTGGAAGGCCAATAAGGACAGCAGGAATTTCAGGAATGCAGTTTTATGGTGTTTTCATGGCTGCAGGAGGAGCTGAGGATTGTGGGTTTGCAGGTGCGTGTTGTCGCCGTGTTGTAGTCGTTTGTCTCCATGTTGTCTGCAGACAGATTTAAAACCAACCCCTAGATGTTTCTTTTGTTTATTTGGACATCTAGTCTTCAGTTATAAACTAAGCATCAGTGTAATTCATTTTCTTTTAGGGACTAATAAAATATTTTACTGGAATTCCTTTGTTTTTGTGTATTTTCACAGAAGAAAAACACAAACTGTTACAGATTTTTATCTAAAAACAGTATTTATTTTTCTAAACTAAAGCCAGGATCTCTCTGGGCTGCGAGTGTTGGAGACCAGTTTGTCTCCAGAACATTTTTCATTTAAAAACTAAATAAATTAAAAAATGTAATTTGTTTTTTATCACCCCAGCACAAAAAGCTCACCAAAATATAAAAACAGACTGCTGGAGACTATGTGGTGACATAATTTGGGCTTGTTCAAAAGTTTTACCTTTCTGACAAGAAATTCATAGATGTTTACAAAACATTTTTCAGGTAAACATACCTTTTGATTTCCCCACATATATATTTAGCAGTGGTGGGCACAAGCCTGCTAAAGCGCAAATCAGCTAATTGCGGACCTAAATATTTCATTTGTGCTTTAGCGGACTTACTAGCTATTATAATTCATAAACAGATTTGCACTTTATAAAATTAAAATGCAGTACTGCTAATAACTAATTATCTACCAGTCATCATTATGTTGAACAGCAAAAGGTATGACTGTCAATGAATCACAACACATGTGATCTATCCAACAGCACCCCTCCCAGATAAACACTCTTATTGTGAAGGTATACATCCTGTTGACTGTTGCTTTGGGTCACGGTTCTCATTTTACATACATTTCCCACAATGCTTTGTGTCTGCTTACGTAGCAGGAAGACAACAGCAAAAACAGTAAACGTTTGTAATCCATACTAAAATTTTGTATGTACTGATTTATTTTACTTTACAATCAGAGCTCCTTTTCAAAAAAAATAAAGTTTAAACGTTGGAACTCAAAAGCAATCGGCCAACGGTGTTAGAGACTCAGAAATGATTTAAAGATGTTATGCTGGTGAAGACTGACATCTAGTGGTCAACTGGAGCAACTACATGGAAAACATCCTGATCCAGGTAGAAAAAAAATCGAAAAGAAAAAATAAGTAGGTCCTCTGGATGAGTTCTTCTTTAGTGAAACGTTTCGTCTCTCCTCCAAGAGACTTCTTCAGTCTGATGAGTTTCAGGTGAACTGGAAAACTTTAAAATCCAATGGAATCAACCGAACTAGCAATCTTCAACAACTTTTTAATTTTTACACCAGGAGCCACAGTTCGGTTTCAGGAAATCACATCCCCAGCAGTCGGTGCTTGTAGGATTAAGCTGTCCAAGGGTTCATACATCGCCAGTTGGCAGTGTTGTACTTGTATTGTACATGACATGTTGCCAGCTAGTAAATATAAAATTGAACTTGCAGTTTAAAATTGGCTTCCACTATTTTTTCCTATGGCATAAGCGTTTTTTGAAGTTGTG
>NW_013952529.1:635412-637081 GCF_001266775.1 Austrofundulus limnaeus | reverse complement strand
TGCAGAGTCCTGACCCGTAGATGAGTGTAAACTGCAGAGTCCTGACCCGTAGATGAGTGTAAACTGCAGAGTCCTGACCAGACAAAGTAGCTCATTCTTTTGAACAGTGGCTGTTTTGTTTCCTCAATGTATAACATAACTTGGAGGCCTTCGTGTCCAGTTGTCCTCCTCCTCCTACAATGCTGTTATTGCAAGTATAACCGTGTTTCCATCAAGGCTTTTTGATGCGCATTTAGAAGTGTCGCATTAAAAATGCGAAAAAAATGTCGGATGGAAACAGCAAAATTCGAAAAAAAATCCTCAATTTGCTAAGTTTTTACGCTCGCTTGAGTTGTTTTTTTTTTTTTTTCGAAAAACACTTAATGCACAAACGGAGAGATGGAAACACGTTTGCTGAATAAGTTGTGACGTAGCAAACATTTACCTCACGTAGCTGATCAGCTGTTCCCCGGTACCGGTACCAGTTTTGGGTCGGCTGCAGCAGCGACTGGCAGCAGAACCCTCCTCCTGCTGTTTGTCTTCTCAGTAATCCCGTAACGTGAAGAAAATTGCATTTCTTTCTCTACGTCTCCAGACAGCAGTAACATCACCAAAACTAGTTGATGACAGAATAATTACAACTTTCCTGATAGCAGCAACACGTTCCTGATAATTTCTCTCCGTTATCCTGAGATGTGTGGACCCTGCCAGTTTAGCGACGGTTACTTCCTGTTTACTACGCACATGCATATGACCTAATTGATTCGCTTCAAGCCACTTGATGGAAACTGTCTGATTCTCATTTCTTAATTTTTTCCTTTTTTGCGAATTTATTAAAATTCGCTCAAAATTTGAATTAAAATTGGATGTAATTGGATGGAAACACGATTTATGACTCAGCACCCTGTGAGCAAAAGGTGTGAATCAAGGCCCCAACGATACCCAATACAAAGAGGGAAAGAGGGACAAAAACAAGGGGACTTTGAACCCCCGCTTGCATTCACTACATTCACATAACAAAACACAGGTCAGGTGATGGGGCACATGACGCTCTATGAACAATAAAGCTAATCAAGCCTACTGTTAGGTGATGGCACTCTTTTGCGTGTGACTAACCTGTTTGTCCATGTGGAGGCGGAGCTTATAAGGCTGAGTTCACCTGAAACTCATCAGACTGAAGAAGTCTCTCGGAGGAGAGACGAAACGTTTCACTAAAGAAGAACCATCCAGAGGACCTACTTGTCAGTGTGCATTGCCAATGAACACTATTGTGATTCGTTTCCCATCCAAGTCATCTCAAATTTCGCATGCTTCTCCTCCTGCATACTTTGCCCTTGAGCTGCCATTGTAATTTATATCTGTAAAGCCGCTGTGCCAAATGATGGCTATGCCTTTTGGTGCCTGTAAAACATGTTCACATGTCTATACGAGCAATACAGTGGCTGCTTTTTGATGGAGCTGCTCACAACAGATCTTGATACAGATCGTGACTCTGTTATGATAACATTAAGACTTGCTCCTCATATTACTGACTTTTATGTATGTATATAAAGTATGTGCATATATATTATATATACATACACACACATATATATACATATATATACACATATATAGAGTATATGTATGTATGTGAATTTATATATACGTATGTATGTATGTGTATTTACATGTATGTGTATGTATATAT
>NW_013952529.1:626132-632598 GCF_001266775.1 Austrofundulus limnaeus | reverse complement strand
ACATCTGGTGAAAATTTCATGTCATTAGCACCTCTAGTAATATATTTACTGTGAAAAATGGTGACGTGTTCAATATTTATTTTACCCACTGTATATATATATTTTTTTTCATCTGATACTGTGTGCAGTCTAAAGTAAATGTCATAGTAATGAATTGTGAGCAGGAAACAATAAACCATAGCATTTTTGTTGACAAGTTTACTCTCCTAAAACAATGTTAAAATGGTGAAAATCGTGCAGTCTATGGCTTAAATACAATCTATAGTAAGTGTTAAGCCCTACATGTGAAAGGTAATTCCATCTTATTTTGTTTGGACATCTGAAGTGTTAGAATATTTCCAAGTCGCACAACTACGAGGCATTTTGTTTTCTCCTCTCTGCCACCTCCAATATGGCGGCGACATGGTTGTGCCGTTCAGCTTCCAATAGGGCGTCTATGGATGTCTATGATCCAGAGGACCAACTTATTTTTTCTTTTTGATTTTTTTTCTACCTGGATGACTGAGATGCACCAGGACAGGATTTTAACACATTTGATCACAGATAAATAAACTCATCATGGACTGAATCAGGGCTGCCTCTGTTAGTCCACTAGTCATGTTTATGTCAACTTTAAAATTGTCAACGACTTATTTAATAGTCAGCTACTGTTAGCTAGCCTTTTGCTGCTTTTAGCTATTCACCAGTGTTTTGCTACTGTTTACTACTTTCAGCTCGTGTCCTGCTACTTTCAGCTTTAAATGAGTTTCGTCTTCTTCAGAAAAGTCATTTAGCCTTTAGTTTTCACGCTGTATTTTTTCCTCTAGTTTCAACATAAACTTCTTCAGCTTTCCTCAGAGGCTCACAGCCGAAGAGTCTCACGAATTATTTACCATTTCCACGCTGCCTTCAGGACACTGAGTCTCAGACAGGAAGCTGCAGTGAACACACGGACCCTAAAAACAAACAAAACTGATGTTAGTGTGGAATATTTAAGAATAGAAACAGTAAGAGCGAATCCACCGATTCATGACATATTTTGCTAACAGTAGTGATGTGCAGATCGATACTGAAATATCGATACTACAATACCAGAACTTTATGTTCTAGAATCGATACTAAAATCAAAATATCGATACTTTGGATACTTTAGTTATTTCACATAATGTTGATCATCAACAGGAAAATAGTGGAAAATAACTAAACTATTCCAATCTTGTCTTAAACATGTGGCTGGAGGGAACTAATTTTTCTTCCGCTTGAGTAAAGCATCAGCACAGTGGCACGTGCTCCATCAGTCACTCAGTCTGTACATGTACGGCAGGTCATTTTAACATAAAATCTTAGTCTTCTGACTGTCTGTAATTAAATTCTAGATGAGGGGTTCCCAAACATTTTCATGCTATGGCCCCCCAAACAGCATTAGCTCTGGCCAGATACCTTCTTGCAAACACACAAACAATGCTACAAAATACACAAAGTAACAACTTTTAGAATATTTTTTCTTACTTTTATTCACTATTCAAAATTTATTATATTTCTTAAGGATAAGAATATAAATTGTGCTAAACAAATATAAAGTTAGGGTTAGAGGTTAGAAAGACTTTTAAATTAATAAATGACTTACTATGTCATGTATTATTTACAAAGTGGTTATTTATAAAGCAATTATTTATAAAGCAGTACTTTTTAAGATTTTACAGACACATTATGTTTGTTTTCACAAAGTATCAGTATTGGATCAGTATCGCCGATACCAGCCACATTTTACTTGGTATCAGTTTTGGAAAGAAAACTAGCAGTATCGAACATCACTAACTGACCAAAACAAAGCTGAAGCTGAGCTCTTCTCACCACAGTGATTTTACTCTCGGTGATGTCACAGCGGTGGGGCAGGATGGGCAGGATGGAGGGCGGGTACAGCAGCCCGTCAATCATGTGGATGATCCCGTTGGACGCCACGATGTTGCTGCTCGCCAGTCGAATGCCCTTCTTGTCCAGCTGGAGCTCCCCCTGCAGGGCGAGGAGGGAAACGGAGAGCGTCAGTCGAACGTAATTAAATTAATTTATAAAAAGGACCATTGATATTACCAACTTTTAAAAACTGTTACGGCCAGAGGTCTTTCTTCTATGTTTATACTAAAGCATGGAATGACATTCCTCAAAACATAAAGTCCATTTCAAAACTACAGCCCTTTAAGAAGAATCTTGTCTGCCATCTGCTGGACACTTTTTGTTGTGCTCATATTTAGACATCCTATTTTGCTAATGCTGCCTTCCTGAAATTTGGTATGCTTGTTTGTCTTTGTGTCTATGGTGTAATAATAATGATGTGATTGTGATGCTGTAATTCTGTGTTTTATGTGCTGCAGAACAGGAACCTGCAGTAAAACAGCAATTATGCTGAGTCAAGCTTGATTTTTAGTAATCTTTTCCTGTTGAATCAATAAATCAAATCAAATCAATGAGAGACGCTCACGTCTTCTGACGCAGAGATAGAGACCAACTGATTGGCCATCGTCCGAATGCCAGGAAGAGCAGCCAACTCGTCGACTGTCAGCTGCAGACAGAAAAACTTTATTAAATATTTACTTCATTACTCACAAACCATCAATCGTTAAAGGTAATTACTGAGACAACAGGATATTTTCATATAAAATGAATTCAAACAGCTCCATCTGAAGCCATTTTGGTTCCACAAGTCAAAGACTAAAAATCATTTTTGTTTCTTTTACACATTATATCTTTCTGTGTGTGACATCTGAAGCAGTAAAAGAAAAATAAAACAATATAAAGGATTTTACCACAGCCTGGGAGAAAACATGATGTCTGAGTAGCTCCTGAAGTTTATGTTTGGCCTAAAAACAAACACACAAAAAAAAACTGTCAAAAATGATTTTACTTATAAAACAAAAATAACGTAATAAGTTTCAAACCAACACGTTGATTTGAATCCTTAATTTAAACTAAAGATGTTTTTCAAGAGGTGCAGATTAAAGACAAACAGTTTAAAAATCTGTTTAATTATAACATTTTAAATGAAACCAAACATAAAAGCTTTTCATAAATAAATTAAAGTAAAATGAAAGTTTTCTGTCTTTGCTTCACTGTTTTTGTCTTCGTGTTCTGATCCACTGCTCTCAGGACTCAGTGTCTGCTCCTCAGACCTGCCACGCCCACCTCACCTGGGCCTTATTAGTCACAGCTGCAGCCACTCTTCCCATCAGCTTGTCTATATTATCCTCATGTCAAGTCTATTTCTCCTCGTCAGATGTTTTTTTAATGTAATAAAATAAGTTTTGTTTAAACTCCACAGCTCTGGTTTAAACAGTAATGCTCTGTGGAGCCTGCAGGGGGCAGTAATGATTTTCAGTCCAGAGATTCTGTTTAAATTATGGCAACCTGTTTCACTCAGCTCCTGTTTAACTCTGAGATCATTTCTATAAACACTTATTTAAATAGCTTAATTTGACTTGTTTTTGATGTTTAGTCTGCAAAAAACACCCCTTTAACCCTCTAAGACTTTTAATCTGATATCTAGACAAAATATTTTTATCTTGTTTTGAGACTTATGTACAAAGCAAGAGAAATTCTCCTTTTAAGATTGTAAGATTGTCTTATTCCATTGACAGATTATTTCACTTAATTTGAGTCTGAATTTTCTCAAATTTTTCAAATTAAGTGGGATAATCTGCTAATGGAATGAGACAACCGCAAATCTTAAAATAAGGAAACTTTCCAGGCAAACAAGATAAAAAATGAAACACATTCTGCTCTCGCTTAGACTCTCAGAATATGATCAAAAGAACGTTTTGACCCCATAGACCAGGACTATTCATCTGGCGGCCCGAGTGACCAAAGTTCAGCCCGCCAATTGGTTCATTCATTAAGCCCAAACCCCTGGTTTTCTACTTTAATTACTCTAAGTTCTTTTAGTTAAACATAGACATGTTTGGTTTCTACAGAAACGTCAGAATCTTGGCTACAAGCTGGTAAAAATATTTCTATGAACATCTAAGACAGTTAAAATTACAAGCAGTTGAATATAAAATTATGAAAGCCAAAATAAAATTGGTTTAAAAAGTCAGAGATGTTAAAATATTATTTGTGTTAAACAGGAGTCAGAATGTGTTTTTCTTGTTTTTGATAGTTTTACTAGTATAACTACATTTATTACATAAGGTTCTGTAAGTTATATGCATGATTAAATGCAGCAAAATAAACTATTTCAAAGGTAACAGATCTTTGTAATACTTGGTTTATTTACATAATGACTTTATTTGCTGGATATTCGGCCCCTGAGCGGTTATTCTGCAGTAACTGTGGCCCCCGGAGCAGTTGAGTTGAATAGCCCTGATATAGAAGCTAAAAAGACTTGGTTAGATGGACATAGTTTGTAGAGGATTAATTAGGCACACATTCAACACCTAAACAGAAAACATCTTTAGTTTTGTTAAACTAAGACGAAGTGTTTCCTGTGTGTCTTAGTGTTATTATTTCTGGTGTTTTCACTATTTTATCTGTATTTTTCATATTTTTGTTTGCTGGGGAAAAGATTGCAGTTTAACTTTTGTACAAAATGTAATCTTTTTAAGCTGAAAAACTAAAAATGAAGAAACTAAAATTATATTTCTTCACTGTTAAATGGATCCCCGATTAGTTGTAACATTAGACTTTATTTAATAAACATTTATTTTAACTGTAAAATAAAGACTGTAAAAATACTGTAGGATGTTTAGTTTTTATCATTTTTAAACTAAAAGTTTAAAAATATATTTTAACACAGACGGAGCCATTTTATTTCCACACAAAGCATTCTGGGTAAATGATGACGTGGATAGGTCCTCGGTGCGAGGCTGCTAGCGAGCTATATCCACCCTGAAGGTTAATCTTGGACAATATCTGATGATCGACTCTTTTAAATGAAACCAGAGAGCGTTGACAGAGAGGAGAAGGTAGAAATGACTCAGCCTGGAACTGAAAATATGGATGGAGGACAACAGAGCTGCTTCARGGAAGAACAACCTCAGCTTAGCCTGTTAGCTTTAGCTCTGACGCTATACTGCCTTATATGTATTAGCTCAGCGCTTGCGCGACAAACAAGCTAAACTGAGGTCCTTCATCCATATTTTCAGTTACAGCTGAGTCATTTTTGTGTTCCCCTCTCTGTCATGTGGATGGAGGACCTCAGTGACGAGAGGAGAATGTGTAGCGTTGAACTAATACATATATGTGGTGATAGCGTCGGGGCTAATGCTAAAGCTAACGGGTTAAGATGAGGTTCTTCCATCTGTTGTCTTCTATCATTGTCAGATGCCTACAGTAATTTTACAGTCTTTATTTTAAATGTTTATCTAATAAAGTCTAATGTTATAACTGATCATTGATGCCTTTAAAGTAAACCGAAAGGCTGCAGAGTTTTCTGTCTGCAGGAGCTGAAACTGTCCTTTATGCAGCTTCTACAGTCAGATAATAAACCGCCTCCTCACATCGTTCAGCATGTACAGGATGCTGCCGTCTCGGGCCCGATCCACCGCCTCGTTAGTGGGGACAAACACGGTGAGGGGTCCTGGTCCACGAAGAGGAGGAGGAGACCCGCAGTTCTATAAAAAACACACGTCTGTTCAAAAACAATGATTTTTACAAACAGTTTCAACCCTTAATACTTGACCTTTTACTAGAGTTAGTTATTTTAAACTCATCAACTCAGAACAAATAAGAGTTAAATTAATCCAGACGCTGTTTCAAATCAAACAACTCATATTGAAATAAAAAGAGTTCTGTAGACTCACATCAACCAAAGACAGGAAACGGTTGAATTTTTCATCTTTGGTCAGAATCTCCCCGATCGTCTTGTCTGCAAACTTGTCAAAAAGGAAACAAATGTTTTGTTTCTTGTGAACAGCTGCTGACAGGTGCGTGAACGATCCGTCTCACCTGTTGGTCACGAGGCGACCTGTCGGGCAGCGAGTTTGTGATTGGCCGGTCGATGATGTGGATGATGCCGTTAGCTGCCGGCAGGTCGGGCTGGATGATGGTGTACACTCGGCTGGGGTTGCTCATCAGGATGAACTTCTGAACAAACACACAACATGATGGTGTTTCTGAGCATTTCATCTATTTTAAAGAGTTTTTGTACAGAAGGAACAATATTTGTTACTGAAAATCATTAAAGTTGTATTTTATATAAATATTCCAACCTGAGAAAAGAATGGTTCAGATTAATCATTGAGAGACAGAAATTAACCTGATATTTATGCTCACAATTAAGGGGTGCCGTTTGTAAAGTTACAGTCAAAAATTACCACCAATATTTTTGTTTTATTTAGCCTTTTATAAGAAAAAAAAGAACAGATTTATTTTCAAAATCAGTTTTTCACCATATGATTCATTCATTTATAAATGTCATAGTTTATAAACTAAATATTTAACTTACAAATTTAATATTTAATTAACAAGCTAAATATTTAACTTGTGACTTAAATAT
>NW_013952529.1:618879-619972 GCF_001266775.1 Austrofundulus limnaeus | reverse complement strand
AAACTGAACCATGATGAAACTGAAAATCATTTAACCTCAGACAAGAAAACAGATCAGTCTAAAAATGATCAAAGAACCTCAGTCCAGTCTGTAAACTGGTTTTATATTTTTGTCACATAGTTGAAAACCTTTTGGGTCTCGGGCCGGAAAAACCCGACACATTACGTGCGGCATTAAAAAATAATAATAAAACAAAAAAAAGGCTGAAGAGAGGGAGCAAAATCGGATGCAAATGGTGTCTCAGTGTGCGGTAAGAATAATTATTTTTTCAGTTTGTAGCCTTCTGGCTGATGCTGAGCTGAGTTGTGGTCGGAGCGCAGCAGCTGTGCTTTGGGTAGATTCTCGTGCCAGGTGAGCGCACCCTCGCCAGCTGGGAAGGTGTTCATATGTGTCAACCCCTTTGGACATTTACCGTCTAATGAGCCTCAAAAATCTATAATTTTTGCTAAAAATCTGTAGGCTACCACTCGTACCCGCTCGTGGGGGTGGGATGGGGGTCTGTACGTAGAGATGACAGCGCTGCTGTAACACAGGAGGAAAAGAGAGCAGAAAAAGTGGATAACTTGATGTTTTTTTGTTGTTTTTTAACATCTGTTCAACACTGTGTTCAACTAAATAGACAACAACTAACCAGACTTCAACATCACATTCAGATGTCTGTAAATTTCAGGAAAATCTCAGGCTTTGGTTATCCTGTGTGAATGTGCCACATACTGTAAAACAATGATACTCCACTACTTATTTAGACAGTTTTCTCACTCATTCTCCATTTAATGTATAATTTTCCTGCATCTAAAACTCATTTCTGATCCCACACTGAGGAATCTGAGGAGAATCTCACATACTGGACACATTTACATCTATTTTACAGATTTAAATGGAGGCGTGTCAGGGGAGCTGTCTCATGTGCGCTAAGTTCCACGTTCACTGGGATGTAGAAAAGAAAGGTGCGCAGGAACATGTGTACTCATGGTTTTATACATCTGAATATTTTGGTGCGGCGCACTTTTCTAAATTTGTCTGTACGTCAACTTTTAGTGTGAAAGCTGCGCAATCCTTTATGCATGAGGCCCCTGGTCTGAAGCTCAGGTGT
>NW_013952529.1:615930-617505 GCF_001266775.1 Austrofundulus limnaeus | reverse complement strand
AGAACAGGTGTGTCAGGTGTGTCAGGTGTTTCTATGACCTGAGAACAGGTGTGTCAGGTGTTTCTATGACCTGAGAACAGGTGTGTCAGGTGTTTCTACAAACTGAGCTCAGCAGTTCCACACCTTGTTGGGACCTCTGAAGACACAGACGGTGGAGTTGATGGGACACCCTCCGTTGTTCTGTAAACAGGGGTTTTTGGGCACGCAGACCCGTCCGTCGCCCTCGTAGTCGGGCTTACAGGCGCACGCCATCTTTGAGCCCTTCAAGGAGCACTGAGCGTTGATGTCACAGTCTGTCGACGTGCAAACCCCTGAGGAGACAACAAACTCAGATCAGATCAGACTCTTTACTCACGAGTCAGAGAAACCTGTCAAAATAACTCAGAATGAAACAAAACTCTGTTTTTCTCACACTGATGGTTAATGTATCCTTAAATTTAAAAAGTATTAGATTTAATTTTCAACTTGAAGCTTAAACTGAGTTCTTACTTGAACATTTGTTCTGAGTCATCCTCCTGTATCCAGGCAAACATTCACATTCGGCGTTGTCTCTGTCTCCTCTGCAGTACGAGTAGGAGCTGCAGCTGCTGCACCTGCTGCTCACTGTCGACACCATCAGGACCACCGTCAGCCCCAAACACACAAACACCCCCCCAGATCCAGTCCACTTCACACACCCGGGGGCTTACCTTGGTCGCAGCGCTTCCCGGTGTACGGTGGCTGACACAAACACTGTCCATCACCATCTGGACCTTTGTTACACACTCCATTCACACAGTCACACACTGCACATACAGGAAGTAAAATATGATCACAATGTGGTGGTCTTCTTTTGAAAATTCTGTCTTCTCCAAACTCATATCTCAAGATTTCTTAGCTGATATTCAGGACATTATAAAACTGTATAAACGTAGACTCTAGAGTACAGACTGAAACCTTTCTAAAAAATAAAGTTACCTGTTTTTCTGTTCAAGCACAATATAATGTTCATTTTGTAAAGAATAAAGAAAAACTAAACAACATATTTGTTTCAGGGCTGGAATAACTTGTGAAACATGGTGAACAACATATAAAACATGTTTAAACTCAGGATCTGCCTGCAACAATAAATGTTACAACATCCTCCTACCTTTATCACAGTTCTTTCCAAAAACGTCTGGATTTTTACACTCATGGCAGGCGAAACCCGAAAAACCCTCCTGAAGAAACAAAAGACGTTTACTTAAAAATACTCTAAAGAAACAGATTTTGTTTTGACAAATGTTTACAATAAGGGTTTACATTAAATTCCACTGACTTATCAACAAACACATTTTATTATTATATATGAAAAAAGAAAAAATGAAACTAACATTACAGACGCAGGTGCCGTTACCAACGTCTCCATCGACACAGACTCCGTTAAAGTTACAGGTTCTCCCTGACCAGCTGGGACAGGCTGCAAACAAAAAGATTATATTAGACATTATTTCTGTTATTTCTGTTTTGTTTGTATGAAAACATCAGCTTTAATCACAGATGAAATTAGATATACATAATATCTAATTAGAAATACATAATATACATACATAGGGG
>NW_013952529.1:613742-615637 GCF_001266775.1 Austrofundulus limnaeus | reverse complement strand
CTTCAGAAGACAAGTTGATAAAGTAAATTTTAAATATGTGTATTGTTTGATACAAGTGTGTACTGAACCTAAAGCACTGTTTGATACAGTTCGATACAAGTACACGTATTGTTGTACCCCTGATAATTAGATCATACAGAAGTAGATCCTCTATTTCTTCAGATTTAAATTATTAGAAACTACAACATTGCTATCTATTAGTGTAAAACTGATCATTTCTGTTTGTATTTTCAGAGTCAGAGATAAAACATTGGATAAAAACAGCAGCTAAATTGTTCCCTTTATTATTTTTTTCCACGTACAAAAGAAACAAAGGGAACAGAACATTCCAGCAACACAAACTCTGTGAAACAAAGTAACACAATCAAAGATGAAAACAGGACTTTTTTTCTAAGTGAACTTGTTATCAAGTCAGAATCTTTCCAAAAGGAAAATCTCAGCTGGAGTTAATGAGAGAGTTGTTTGTTTGTCTGTTAGCAAAATATCTTCTACATTTACACTCAGTCCAGTTCAAAATGGCAGCTGATGAGTCATTTCCAACACAAACTCTGAGAGCTAAAAGTTTAAAACTTTGACAGGCAGGTTTTATTTTTATTTTTATTTTTATCTGAACTCATTTCAGCAGATGTAAGGTTTGAGAACCAGTCCTCGTTACCTGACAGGTGATATACATTCATTAAATGCTTTAAACGTGTGTCTATACAAAGTTATAACACATAATTAAAATATAAAATCTATTTTTATGACTAATATGCAGCAGTAACTGAGCATTTTTTATAGTGTTATCCAGATACATTTTAATTTTAATATTAAAAATGTCAAAACTATACATGCTCTACGTTTTTTGTTATTTTTATTTAACTATAGTTATTTACAGCAACAGAACAGCATCAATGTGGTAAATAAGCCTCGTTAGCGTAAAGGCTAACACCTGCTAGCGTCTAACATTAGCCTTCAATCTAACACGGTAAAATAATTTCATATGCCTCCTACACTCACATTTTTGGTTTTAGTTTGGATATTTTTGCACTTAATTTGTTAAAATAAACTAACATTTTAACTGACAAAGCAAGCTGGTTAAAATAAAACATGATTGTAGCGCAGAGGAAAGCTAACAAGCTAATGACCGCCATCATGTTTTGTTTTAGAAATGTACACTAACACTTCCATAGCTTAGTGGTTAAGTAAAGTTGACGTCTAAAAACATAAACAAAATAATTTCACTTTTCTTTTATTTATTTTTACCGTAAAAGACCAACTTCCGCAGCTTTGAAGATGGAGCTCCCAGCGCGATGTGCAGCTGAGTGAGGTCGTTACAACCCTCTCTGACTGATCATTGGTAAAGTGTCCATCAATCAATAGACCAATCATAAGCGCAGACAGATCATTAAGCCCCACCTTCCAGTTATGAAGTAGGGCAGGTTGTTGTGTCATATTTATATTCTTTATATTTCACAGTTTTTGGACTTTTTTTTATAAACAAATTTTATGCATAAAACTTGTAATATTCACAACAAACGTCAAATGTACATGATTAAGCAAAAATATTTGAATTAGAGAGAATTTCTTTATATTTTGTGTAAAATAAAATCAACTTTTTTATGATTTTTAAGGGTTATTCAGTTGTTTTTAATAATCTTTGTCAGAAGATTACTAGCTTTTTTTTTATTAAACCAAATAACTGTAACCTGTTTGTTAAAGGGATCCCCGATTAGCTGTAACATTAGACTTTATTTGATAAACATATATTTTAACTGTAAAATAAAGACTGTGTAAATACTGTAAGATGTTTAGTTTTGTAAAAGTTTAAATATATATTTTAACACAGACAGAGCCATTTTATTTCCACACAAAGCATTCTGGGTAAATGATGACGTGGATAGGTCCTCGGTGCG
>NW_013952529.1:610447-611938 GCF_001266775.1 Austrofundulus limnaeus | reverse complement strand
TTGGTTTGAGAGAGGAGTAAAAGAAGACATTTTTGTGAAGAAAGACCGTCCATCATTAAACAGAAGTGGAGGCCTCCGTTTTCAGTTGTCCCCCTCCTACAGTGCTGCTTTGCTAGTATCACTCATCCCCTGTTAACAATAGGTGTTAACTAGGTGTCAACGATAGCCATGTGATGTGAGTATCAGTCACATGGAGGCAGTGCTTAAAAGCCTGAATTTWGCCTGAAACTCTCAGACTGAAGAAGTCTCTTGGAGGAGAGACGAAACGTTTCATTAGAGAAGAACCCGTCCAGAAGACCTATACTATTTTTTTCTTTTTAATTTTTTACCTGGATTACTGAGATGCATCAGGATATTCAAGGAACATTCTTAAAGTTCTGACTGATATTTGTCTCACACGTTTCAAAATACCTGAGCTTTTTATGCTTTACTTATTTAGCTCAGCTCCAGACCGGAGCAACAGCCTCGTTAATGGGCCCAGATTTGTTGGTCCATCTCTGCTCCATCCTGCAGGAACGAGACTCCCTCTGGGAATGAGCCTGACCCAGCTTCTGCAATAAAGCTCTTGAAAACCCTGGTACCCCCCAGGAAT
Source organism: Austrofundulus limnaeus (assembly GCF_001266775.1). Lineage (NCBI taxonomy): Eukaryota > Metazoa > Chordata > Actinopteri > Cyprinodontiformes > Rivulidae > Austrofundulus > Austrofundulus limnaeus. Next base: position 611,346 of record NW_013952529.1, on the reverse strand, counting down.
GTCTCAGGAAACCCAACCGTAAAACTTCTCTAGATCCAGAAACCCATGTGGACTAGAATGTCAAACTCCCAGAACCCTTTTAGTAAGTCTGCAAAGATCTGGTCCACTTTAGTTCTCCTGAAACTGAAGTTCAAGAATGGGGTACCCTCTGTCAGGGCGATGGACTCGTCGTCCTCAGACTCCGCCTCCAAAGAGTCTGAGTTTCTGTACCTGCAGTTGACGGAGCCGACCTTGGTGAAACCCTGGGGGCAGCTGGAGGTGAGGGCGGCGGCGCAGGAGGTGCAGTCTGTGTGAAGGTCCAGTCTCTGAGGGAGGTCACAGCGACCAGGAGCAGGAGTCTGAGGAACAAACATGATGAAGATTTATGCACAGATCAAATTAACTTTAAATCAAAGGGAGGTAAGTGAAGCTGAGGAATAAAAGTTAAATGAATAAAAATAAGAAGAAATAAAACTGAGGGATCATCATCATCAACAGATGGTTCATCTTGGTGGCAACACAATCCAAGATGGCTGCCACAGCCAGATGAAAAACATCTCTGACTCAGTTTGACAGAAACTGACTGTCAGGTCTCACCACGAGTTGTAAAGTAACTAAGTACAAATACTTTGTTACTGTAGTTAAGTAGAATTTTTGGGTATCTGTACTTTACTTGAAAAATTATTTTCCAGCTTACTTTTTACTTCTTACATTTTTAAAAAGACAAGAAGTATAAAGTCGTTATTTCATTTCTGCTTGTTTTCATTGCAGCTTGTTGTTGTAAAAAATAAAAACTATCCATATAAACTGAGCCTCCTAGATAGAGTGAATTTAACTGTGGTTGAATGAGAAGTATAAATATATAAAACTCTGATAGTGTATTAGTTTGTACACAAACAAATCATGTCACACTCCAGCAG
>NW_013952529.1:605951-607978 GCF_001266775.1 Austrofundulus limnaeus | reverse complement strand
TAAAAATATATTTTTAAACCAAAATAATTTAGGGGGCTTTAAAATATTTTAAGGGGGCTCCAGCCCCCCTAAAATAGGCCTAGTGACGCCACTGCTTAATACTCTTAAAATTATGCTTTTGTACAACTTAAATACAACTGAAGTATATTTAGTATTAAATTAGTTGTTACAAAATAGCACTCTTTAAGTATACTGATGATTAGTGCGGCTTCAAGTATACTAAATTATACTTTGATTTAGTTTACTTAGTATATATTTTTTTGCCTAGGAATGCAAAGAGGTGGAACATTCACACTTAAACAAAAATTATATAATTTTAGCAACCTTTAATATTTTATTTTTCCACTCTACAACATGTTCCCAACATTGTACAGCTCAGGACAGAAGATGATTTAAATAATTATAGTTTTCTGGTGATTTTATTTATGATTTGATCTGTGAGTTCAGCTGCAGCGCCGAGTTTCCAGGACGTGCAGCTGAAGTGCATGATGGGAAATCTGATCATCTCATTAAACCTCTGTTCCTCTGATGAGCACATCTGATCCTACATCTCCCAGCATTCTCCTCTGTCACACAGACCTTCTGCAGATCGCTCCCTACTCTCACTACACACGTTATCTAAAGCTGGTTGCTGTAGATCTTATTGCCAGAGTTTTATTAGAATCTGTTCAATGAGTCATGAGATATTTTGCTAACAGACACACATCAGTAACAGGTGTTTTCTCCTCGCAATGAGCAAAGTCTTCCTCTGAGTTTAATAATGTTTTAATTTCTGCAGAAATGACTTCAAACGGTTTGAAAGAAGAAAAATAAAAGTCTTTTGAAAGTGGAGCAGGAAGTGGATTTACCTGCTGTTGTCCTGAACTTTGTCTGCAGAGACTCAGCAGCAGAACCAGAACCAGAACCAGAACCATGGCTCCAGAGGGGAGAAGTCCAACACCTAACGGCTCCGGTCCTCAGGAGTAAAGACAGAAAACAACATCCTCCCTGCAGCAGAAACTCCCAACAAAGACGTTCTCCTGCAGGAGCAAGTGTCAGAGAACTGAAAGTAACCTGCTCCTTCTGGCAAAAACTCCAAAAACTCCAAGTTTTCCAGTCAGAGCGGTCAGCAGGGTGGATCCAGGCTTTTATAGTCTTATCAGCTGGATTCTTTACGCCCCCTGAGCATGATGGGAGTAAATGAGCAACAAATTACAGCAGCTTCCTCTGCAGCTCTCTGTTCCTGCTCCCCTCTGAGCAGGAGGAGGGCAGAGAGGAACCTCCTCCTGCTGCTGCTGCTGCTGGATCCTCACCGCTGACCGGACCGTCCGCTCGGTTCTAACTGCAGGAACATCTGGAACCGCTGGGGCAGAGTGTGGAGTAAACACAAACAAATATGTTTTATTTACAAACAAACATTTTATTAACAAATAAACAAACATTTTATTAACAAAAAACAAACATTTTATTAACAAAATAACAAACATTTTATTTACAAACAAACATAAAAACATTTAGAATGTTGAAACAAGAAAGTCAAGTTCATTTTTAAATAAAGACGTCTTCACAGCTGCTCCACACCTCCTCTGAGGAACACATCCTCAGTCCTCGACCCGAGACCAGGTCTGCAGGTTCTGAGACCAGGTGTTTTGCTAACAGATATTTTGCTAACAGATGTTTTGCTAACAGATATTTTGCTAACAGATGTTTTGCTAACAGATATTTTGCTAACAGAAGCTTTGCTAACATATTTTGCTAACAGATATTTTGCTAACAGATGTTTTGCTAACAGATGTTTTGCTAACAGATATTTTGCTAACAGATGTTTTGCTAACAGATGTTTTGCTAACAGATGCTTTGCTAACAGATGCTTTGCTAACAGATGTTTTGCTAACAGATGTTTTGCTAACAGATATTTTGCTAACAGATGCTTTGCTAACAGATGCTTTGCTAACATATTTTGCTAACAGATGTTTTGCTAACAGATGTTTTGCTAACAGATATTTTGCTAACAGATGTTTTGCTAACAGATGTTTTGCTAACAGATG
>NW_013952529.1:603716-605022 GCF_001266775.1 Austrofundulus limnaeus | reverse complement strand
TTTTGCTAACAGATGTTTTGCTAACATATTTTGCTAACAGATATTTTGCTAACAGATGTTTTGCTAACATATTTTGCTAACAGATGTTTTGCTAACAGATGGTTTGCTAACAGATGCTTTGCTAACATATTTTGCTAACAGATATTTTGCTAACAGATATTTTGCTAACAGATGTTTTGCTAACAGATGTTTTGTTAACAGATGTTTTGCTAACAGGTGTTTTGCTAACAGATGTTTTGCTAACAGATGTTTTGCTAACAGGTGTTTTGCTAACAGATGTTTTGCTCACAGATGTTTTGCTAACAGATGTTTTGCTAACAGATGTTTTGCTAACAGACACACTGTTTAAACTCTCCAGCATGTTTGAAACAAACGTCGCTGTTTGTGTCTCTGTGCTGTAGAACTGCTGGTTTCCTCTCAGAGGTCAAAGGTCACATCCCCTAAACTCTCATTGAATCTGAGCAGGAAGCAAAGGTTCTTCCTAACTCCTGCAGAACCATCCATCAGAACCTGTGGTACCATCAGAACCTCCTGTTGTTTCTTCACAGGAATGGTTGGACCCGAACAGACGGGTGGATGTGGAACTAAAGGTTCCAGAGACCCTGAGGAACTCCTTCTTTCTCTGACAGGAAGTGTTCCGGAGAATTTGGACGGATTTCCTCGTCAGCTGACTGGACCCGCTCTGAAAGCTGACTTGTGTTTTCCTGTTCCAGCTCAGACGGACCCGACGGGCAGAGGGGTGAACGAGCGGGGGGCGGGGTCAAAGGTCAAACGGCAAGCTTCAGAACAATGGCAGGAAGGAGGTGATAAGCGGGCTGCAGAACCGGGCCTGGACGCTCAGATCAGCAAACATCCAGTCAGAAACTGGATTTATTCACGTTGACGAGGAGTTTTACTGAAAACAACAAACTATTAAATCATTTAAAGATAAAACTGAGCTTCCTGCTGAACTCGGGAAGCTTTGATGAAACTGAAGCAGAGTTGAGTCGTTTCTCCTCACTTCATGTTGTGACCTTTGACCTTTGGAGCTGCAGGTGCTGAACCAGGCTGCCAGAAGGTTCTTCATTCTTTTTATACCAGGAGTGTCCTACATGTTTTACGTTTCCTGCTCCAACACACCTGATTCAGTCACTGAACTACCTCTTCATGTTCTGCAGTATGGAGCACCGACACTGACATAATTAGAAATAAAAACAGAAATAGATAAATGAACCGTTAAAAAAATAAATACATTTAAAATGCACCAAATAAATTAAAAAGGAGAAATTTACCTCATGTTTTATCATTTAATTGACCTACATCTTTA
>NW_013952529.1:597517-603531 GCF_001266775.1 Austrofundulus limnaeus | reverse complement strand
GTTTTAAACTAAACTTTAAACTTTTAGCTAAACTGAGGCACAAGCATGCAAAATGTAGAAATAAAAAGACTTGTTGGGAAAAAATTATAAAAATTATTAAGTATAAACATTTAAGACACACAAATGCATGCACAAGTAAAAGGAAAACATTTAATATATAAAAAACAGTAAAATTTAAATTATGTGTTCAAATATATAGACTAATTTATTGGAGCTAATCTGGAGAAATAAATATGAAATTTAATTAAAATATAAAACAGGAAATAAAGTTCTTCTTCTTTAATTTAATTAGTGCATTTTTAGTGTATTTATTTATTGGTTCATATAATTGTTTTATTTCTAATTATGTCAGTGTTGGTCCTCCGTACTGCAGCAGCCTGATAATCATCCTTCAGATCAGGTGTGTTGGAGCAGAGGAACAGGTAAAACCTGCAGGGCTGCGGCCCTCCAGGACCAGGAGTGGCCACGCCTGCTTTAGAGTCTGCTTGAACTGAACTGTTCGGACCGGGTCAACGACAGAACCTGAACCCAAACTCTGACTCAGCAGAAAGGAGCTGTTTGTTGGTTAAAAACGCCTCGTCACATCTCAGTCTTTGTTCCAAACCTTCAACCTCTCAGATGAAAGATCTGCTTTTTACTGCAGATTCTCCTTGGTGTAAAAACAAAAAAACCTTCCCATCAGCCGTCCGGTTCATCAGAACCAGCAGAGACCTGCTCAGGGTCAGACCGCTGGTTTTAGCTGATCCGGCACTTCCTGGTACAGTATCTGTGTTTGTGGGGTCTAAAGTGTCCCTGAAGAGGAAATCAGTGGATCTTCATGATGACAGATGGGAAACAGGAAGAAGGCTGATGTTCTGCTGACAGGAACAGTTTAAATGTTTTAAACGATTTCTTGGATTTAATTCATGTTTATTAACACAAATATTTAAATATATTTTAGATCTGAAGAGTTTTTAATGAGCAGGTTTTATTATCTGAGCTGTAGGACTTCATGGTTAAAAACTATGGTGCTGAGACTAAACCTGACTTTACTATTTCATGTAAATCCCTCCAGACTATTCTGGGTCTGACATGGGGTCTCTCCTCAGGGGGACATGTCCTCCAGATGGAGATGTCCTGGAGGCTGAGTCACCCCAGCTCTGCTCCAAAAACCCAACTAGACCTACAAAAACTGACAGACCAGGACAGGACAAGAAGCCAGGAAGACCCCTGGTCTCTGCAGAGCGTCAGAGGTGGGACAACCTGTCCTCAGGACAACTATTAGTCCACAGATCCGGTCCTTAAAGACCAGGGGTCTGCAACCTTTACAATCAAAAGAGCCAGTTCTGCTCCTCGTCTCACTAAAAAACTGTGTCCAGAGCCACAAAACAAGCTACAGCTGTGGTTACCAACTGCTGGTCCGTTTACGGGCCTTTTCAGGAACCTTTACGGTCAGTGGAGGTGACGTTATAAAACTTTAAAAAATATATTATTTATTATTGTACACATCAGGACAATTATAAAAGCCAGATTCATGTAAACAAGAAAAATACTGTATATAGTTTATACTGAATTTTATAGAAACTAGTACAACTGAATTATTCAGGAATATTTTATTTCCTAATTCTTCTTATAATGTAGTCTTCAAATTATTTAAAGGTGATTCTGATGATCTGAGAGAAAGATCATAGAAAGAAATTGGATTATTTAAATAAACAACAGGTTAGCGTGAGATAACATGTTTTACTTTTTGTATTAGTACTGATCACATACTTGTATACAAACTGATTTCTGTTGTGGGTATAAAAACAATTAAAAATTATTTTGTTATGTTTGGTCACATTTTCAAAGAGCCACATGTGGCCCCAGAGCTGCAGGTTGCGGACCCCTGTTATAGAAGAAGAGGCGACCACCACTACGGACCGCAGCCTGCAGAGATCCTCACTGTCCTCTCTGCAGAGCATCGACCACTGCAGGGTCCACAGGAGAGCAGCCTCAGTCATCAAACACCCGACCCACCCCCAGCAGGGACCCTTCACACCTCTGCCCTCCGCTACACAAGTGTGACACACAGAACCTCCAGATTTAAGAACTCGTTTTTCACAAGTGCCATCACTTTTAAACAGCTGAATGTGACGATCAGACTGTTATCTGTTGCACATTTACACTGATTGTACTGTTCCCTTTCTTCATGTTAGTACTGGATTGTTCCCTTAGTTTGGTCTCTTTTTTTGTTCCAAGTGTGGTCTTTTATTTATCCCTTTTCACCTTGTTAGTATCCTTTCAGTGTTTATTCTTTTTAGTGTGGTAAAGTGGTCAGCAAAGTAAGAATTTCATTGCTCAGGGAAACATGTTTTCATCTGTGTAAATGACAAGAAACACTTTGCATCTTTAACATAAGTCTTTAAATATAATTTTTAAATAAATCTGTAGAAATGAAGGTTTTACTTCTGAAAACTCGTCGCCTCAGAGACGTTGAGCTCCTCGAAGTCGTGTCTGGAGTTCTGCTGAGTCAGCTGAAAGGAGCTCAGACTGCGGTCAGATCCTGCTGATCCTCCAAGAACCGAACCACCAGAACGAGACAAAAGAAAAAAGTCATCAAAGTTTCAGTTTCACTTTAATTCAGTGGTTTTCCTCTTTTTACACGACGGAGCAGTGTATTACTCCACGGTTAGAAAACATTAAATCATCACAATAATAATAAAAAAACAGCTTTCATGTAGGAAATATGCTCAGTACAAAAACCAGTGACATTTATTTAATAATAAAATGCTCCAAATACAGTTTATTAAAAATGTCTTATAACGAGACGCTCAGAAAGCTGCTGATTTATTTTAAAAAAAATTGTTTTCAGAGTCGGAGTGAAAACTGATCAACACAAGAAACTTTTGGTTTTAAAGCAAAAATAAGTTTAAAAAAAGCAGCTTTGGAGTAAAATTAAGAGGTTTTTAAAGTTATGCTAAGCTCAGCTAAACAAACAGAAATGCTGTAATCTGACAAATAAAACAGAATATTTGTTTTTTAAAGGTTGTATTAAATAAATGAAGACCTGCTGCAGCGCCCCCTGCTGCTCAACAATAAAACTATCATTTAAAAATCTTCAGATTTCTGCCTTAAAGCTGAGGAGTCCAGTCCTGGAGACCCCCCTGATCCTGCATGTTTTAGTTCTTAGGTCTTCAGGTTCTGAAGAAACACATCCTTCGTTCACTCACTCAGGTGTTTCAAAGCAGAAATAATCTGGGAATTTTACCCTCGACCTCTGGCTCGACGGAACATCTCAAACCGAGACGTTTGTCGTGAGAATCACAGCGTTTCAGTTCAAATGTGTGAACAGAAATAATAAATAATCTTTTAAAAACACTTCTCAAACATCTCACCTGGTTTTATTATTGCACAAAGAAAAAGATTAAAGTGATATACCCGCCGTCAGTACTACTCTCAGCTACTACCACACCACGTTTTATCTTCATATTTAAAAAATTTACTGAGTTTCAGGTGTCTGATCAGCTGCGGCGTCCATCTTGAACCAGGCTGACCTTCAGAGTTCATGATATTTTGCTAACAGAGAGTGGGGGCAGGTGATAAAACCCTTTGATCCACAGACTTTTTGTTCATTTAGTTTTAGTCTTTTTTATGCGAACCCTGAAGCGTTCCAGTACATAGACAGCACCAACACTCCGAACCAAACTCCACAGGTTTCTTTGGCTCCGCCCAACAGAAGCTTACTTCCTGTCAGGTGTTTATGTTTACAGGTGGAATCATTTTAATGTTTTTATTCTTGTTTTAAACCGACTTGTCCACAGAGCCGCGCCTCCTTTTTTTCATTTTAGGGGTGATTTTTGTGAAAAACAAACTAAAATACCACGCTGAGTTTGAAACTCATAGGCTCCGCCCCTTTCCTCGTGGGCCAATCAGCCGGTGAGCTCCACAGGAAGCTCCCGGCTGCAGAGCGCCTCCCACTGCCGGGCGAGGAGCGAGATCAGCCTCTCCCTGCTGTCGGCCCCCGGGACGAAAACGCACCACTGCACCTCGGCCTCCGCGCCGCCGCTGGCCACGCCCCCTCTGGGCCGCGCCTCCTCCCCGCTGGGGGCGAAGTGGTCCATGGTGAGGTGGCAGAGCAGGTCCGGGCCCGGCAGGTCGTCAAACACCAGCGTCAGGGCCTGAGGGTAGGTCTGGTACCCCAGCAGGACCCGGTCCAGGTCCCGGATGCGCCGAGCCTCGCGGAGCTGGTACCGCTCCCTGCGGAGGAACCAAAACCTGTTTTTAACGAGGAGAATTCATTCATGTGATATTTAACCTTCTGACTGGTTATAAATCTGTCCCGTTCTGTAAACCCGTCATGATGTGGGTTTAAAACTAAAACCAGGGAACCTGGGGAACATCGAGAGGTTCTCGTGTCGTCAGCAGTGGCGTCTCCTCTTCTTCCTCTTTCCTCGCAGCCTTCCTCTCGTATCGTGTGATTAAAACCGACCTCAGTCCGTCTGCAGGCTGAGGAAACACTTTCTACTTCCTCACAGCCTCCTGTTCTTCTCCTGCGGGCGGTTCTGTTGGTTCTGCAGAGGCAGGGGGGTCCGGGGGGCTCACCTGGACGGAGGCTCCTTGGCGAAGTCCGGCAGCGGGTAGCTGACGTAGTCCTCGTCCAGCAGGAACATGTCGGTGCTGGTCAGGATCAGAGTCCGGGGCTGAAGGACCGGAGACAAACCAGAACCAGAGGATGGAACAGAACTGTGGCTGGGGGTCTGCACCTGCAGGAGCCAGCATGAATGAATGAATGAATGAATGAATGAATGAATGAATGAATGAATGAATGAATCAGAACTGAACCACAGGACTGCAGGTTTACCTGGAACACCAGCAGGTACAGCAGGATGTTAAAGGAGCACGAGGATGAAGATGAGGATGAGGAGGATGAAGCAGCTGAAGTCTTCCTCTCTGCCACGATGAAGGTCAGGTCTCCCATCTCCTCCTCACTGGGATAAATGAACTTCACCTTGCTGCTGTGGATCAGCTCGTAGTTCTGCATCTTACCTGCAGGGGGAGACAAAGACTGTTGGACCTGTCTGCAGCTGAGGGACACCTGAAGAACACCTGAGGGACACCTGAAGACACCNACACCTGAAGGACACCTGAAGACACCTGAAGACACCTGAGGGACACCTGAAGACACCTGAAGAACACCTGAGGGACACCTGAAGACACCCGAGGAACACCTGAAGGACACCTGAAGACACCTGAGGGACACCTGAGGGACACCTGAAGACACCTGAGGGACACCTGAGGGACACCTGAGGGACACCTGAAGGACACCTGAAGGACACCTGAAGACACCTGAAGGACACCTGAAGACACCTGAAGGACACCTGAAGACACCTGAGGGACACCTGAAGGACACCTGAAGGACACCTGAAGGACACCTGAGGGACACCTGAAGACACCTGAGGGACACCTGAAGGACACCTGAAGACACCTGAGGGACACCTGAAGACACCTGAGGGACACCTGAAGGACACCTGAAGACACCTGAAGGACACCTGAGGGACACCTGAAGACACCTGAGGGACACCTGAAGGACACCTGAAGACACCTGAGGGACACCTGAAGACACCTGAGGGACACCTGAAGACACCTGAAGGACACCTTAAGAACACCTAGGACACCTGAAGGACACCTGAAGACACCTGAGGGACAGCTGAAGGACACCTGAAGACACCTGAAGGACACCTTAAGAACACCTAGGACACCTGAAGGACACCTGAGGGACACCTGAAGGACACCAGAAGGACACCTGAGGAACACCTGAAGGACACCTGAAGACACCTGAAGGACACCTTAAGAACACCTAGGACACCTGAAGGACACCTGAGGGACACCTGAAGGACACCAGAAGGACACCTGAGGAACACCTGAAGGACACCTGAAGACACCTGAAGGACACCTTAAGAACACCTAGGACACCTGAAGGACACCTGAGGGACACCTGAAGGACACCAGAAGGACACCTGAGGAACACCTGAAGGACACCTGAAAGACACCTG
>NW_013952529.1:586308-595946 GCF_001266775.1 Austrofundulus limnaeus | reverse complement strand
TCTGCTGATTTTAGCTTTTGTTCTGCTGATTTTAGCTTTTGTTCTGCTGATTTTAGCTTTTGTTCTGCTGATTTTAGCTTTTGTTCTGCTGATTTTAGCTTTTGTTCTGCTGATTTTAGTTTATGTTCTACTGATTTTAGCTTCCGTTCTGTTGATTTTAGCTTCTGTTCTTCTGATTTTTAGCTTCTGTTCTTCTGAGTTTAGCTTCTGTTCTTCTGATTTTAGCTTATCTTCTGCTGATTTTAGATTTTCTTCTGCTGATTTTAGCTTCTCTTCTGCTGATTTTAGCTTCTCTTCTGCTGATTTTAGCTTCTCTTCTGCTGATTTTGGCTTCTCTTCTGCTGATTTTGGCTTCTCTTCTGCTGATTTTGGCTTCTCTTCTGCTGATTTTAGCTTGTGTTCTGTGTTTTTTTCTGAATATTGCCTGCTGCCATGACAATAGGGTGATCATGATTACCATGTGTTCTTTCATTTGTCTGTTAGCAAAATATCTCATGATCCACTCAGTATCTACACTGAACTTTAGGTCAACGTCTGTTAAACAACCAGAGCTTTTAGCCAGTTTTGTGTTGCTAATGGGAACAAACTGTGGCGGCCATCTTGGATTGGGCAGACCTCAAACGTTCATCAGTTGAAGATATTCAGAACTGACTGAAGCTGATCCTGGCGCTCACCTGACTGATGACTCAGCGCGGCGGCAGAGTCCTCCAACAGGAAGTAGAGGGACTCGTTGGACAGCATCAGACAGCAGGTGAGTTCTGTCTCTGGAGACTTGTAGAGGACCACAGAGAGCCACAGGACGTGTCTCAGCTCCTCCGTCTCTGACTGGTTTAAACACACGATTATAAATAAATAAAGTTGTTTTTATCTAAAAACACCTGACAGGTAAACGTGTTGCTCACTTGTGTTATATATCTGAGGAAGCAGGACTGCAGCTGCTGGAGACTGAGACCAGCCAGGAGCTTCAGTCCTGGGGACAGACCTGGGACGAGGTGAGAGGACGGCTGGTTGTCCTCAGCCTGGAGTCTGGAGGAGTCCCAGCTGAAGAGGAACAAAAAATCAGCAGCAGAACAAAACTGTAAATAAATAAAACAACTGAGACCACTCTGGACCTGCTGGAGCTGAGGGGCGTCGCGTCACAGACGCAGCAGCAGTGACCTCTGGACCGGAGCCCACCTGAAACAACAAACACAAACTGTCAGAGAAGACCACCTGCAGGTCTGATGGTCTGCATGAACAGGGATCTGGAGCTCACCTGGTCCGTGGTGTGGACAGGAGCTGCAGGGTCGGGGCAGGGCCACCATCTTCAGCCCCTCCAGAGAGGCTCTCCTCTGGATCAGGTCACCCAGGAAGGAGCTCCTGTTCTGGGCCAGAGGGAAGAGCAGGAGGAGCCTCTGACCCCCGAGGAGCAGATCCACAGAATGACCACTTCTGCACACAAAATCAGAAAAAAAGATAAATTAAATATTTACAAAACACAAAAACAACTCTGAGCACCGAATGAAGTAACATTACACGTGGAGTGCCTCAGGGTTCTGTACTTGGACCAAAGTTGTTTATATGTGAATGATTTGGTAAGTGTGTCAGGACTTTTTTAATGTGCATTATCTGCAGATGATAGGTTTTTTTATTTGTTTGTGAAAAGTTATAAAACAGCTGTTGGAAACAACGCAGACAGAATTTGCTAAAAGACAAACCTGTTTTAAACTAATTAAACATCATTAAACTTGGATAAAACTAACTACATGATATTCAGTAATAGAAAGAAAATTATTGACGTTCCGTTTAGAGTTGATGATGTTGAGATCTGTAGAGTCACTGAGGTGAAGTTTTTGGGTGTTTTTATTGAGGAAAAACTGACATGGAAATTTCACATAAATCACTTAAGAACAAAAATAACCAAATCCATTGCAGTATTACATAAAATAAGGGAATTATTTAATGATAAAGCACTGTTTATGTTATATAATGCAATAATTCTTCCACATTTGATTTAATGTATTGAAGTCTGGGGGAAAACATGTAAAACACTTATTAATCCTATCTTTATTTTACAGAAAAGAGCCGTAAGAACTATCACCAGAAAACATTACTGTCATCCATCAAATATATTATTTTATCAGTTGAAATTATTGAAATCTTGTGAACTGGTTGATTATAATATTTTGCAGGTCATGTATAAGGCTCATAATAATTTATTATCTTTAAATATTATCAAATTTTGTTAAAAGAGTAAGTAATTATAATCTTAAGGGTATAGAGATGTTTGTAATTTTGCCTAAAATTCAAATTTGAAGGACAGATGTGCTTCAGTTCAAGGAATAAGACTGTGGAATAATCTGGAAAGGGATTATAAAAATGCTGACTCAATTAATTTGTTTAAGAGAATGATAAAAGTTAGTTTGTTGAAGAAATAAATTTGTATAATGTGCATTCATAAGAACTGTTGTTTGAGAAGGAATTGAAGTTTTTTGTTATGTTATTTGAAGATTATTTTTGTTTGAATTTATTTATTTATGGAAAAAGGGGCAGATATTAAAAAAAATTCTTCCTTCTGCTATCTTTCATTTTATTTTATTTGTGATTTGTATTATTTGTTGTTTGTATGGTATTTGTTTTTAAATAAAATGAATAAATTTACAAACAAAAAAAGTAAAAACAGTTTTTAAAGATAAAACAAGCAGAAAATAAAAAGAAAAGAGGAAACAGCAGCTAAAAGCAGAACTGCAGCTAAAAGCTAAAGAAGCAGAACTTTTGGTTTCAGGTCCAGATCTGGAGTACCTGTGTCTGTGTTGTGGGTCGGGACAGGACGCCTGTCCGGTTCTGGCTCCCTCTCTGGGGTCCAGAACCACAGAACCCAGGGGCACCCGGACCAGCCTGCAGCAGGATGAAGAGGAGGACTGATGAAGACCGCTGGCCTCCTGCTGGACCAGCTCTCTGAGGTCCATCCTCAGAACCCACAGGTGTCTGCAGGTGAGGAAGAGGAGTGAGAGGAGGCGGGGCTCCTCAGAGGTGATGTCTGAGAGGAAGGGGGGCGTGTCTGAGGAGGAGGAGGAGGAGCAGAGGATGTGGGCGGGGTAGCCTCCCTGGGCTCCCTGACTCTCCTCCAGCTCCCAGGAGTTGATGAGTGAGGGGGGGAGGAGCTGAGGAGGAACGGGGGGGTCCGGGCCTCTCTGAGACTCTGAGGTCTGGAAGAAACAAACCAGACAGGTTTAAATGATGAGTCAGCGTTTTTAACAGTTAAATCTAAGGTGAGTCCAGAACTGTTGGGTCCTCCTCTCACCTGCAGCAGGGTCTTCAGCTCGGTTCTGGTCCGGCTCAGCTCCTCGGCCTCAGAGAAGACGTACCAGCGGGTGGGACTGGCCTCGACGCCAAAGGACAGACAGGAGTCCGGCAGCTCGGAACAGGAGGACAACATGAGCCGGGAGTACGGCACCAGGAGGTCCACCTGCAGGCCCATCAGAACCTCCTCTGCAGCTGGACTCTGGTTCTGGTCACCTTGCTCCTGATTGGTCGACAGGGAGTCAGGTGACAGCAGGCCCAGCAGCTGGTCCGTCAGCACCAGACACGCCTCCTTCTGCTGCACCTCCTCCTCCTCGACCCGGACGCAGCAGCACCACAAAACCCTGCGGATTACAAGCTCCGCCTCCTTCTCGCACAACTCCTCGAGTCGGCCGTCGTCCTTCTCAGGAACAGGAGCGGGGAGCGACAAGGGGGAGGAGCAAATAGGCTCCTCCCCCGAGTCATCCAGACCCATCTCAAAGTAGCCGTCCCTGGAGCCCGAACTGAAAGAACGAACAGAAAATAAAGATTCAGATTCTTTTATTCTTCTTTAATCTGAACGACTGATAAAAACATCATCTCCCACCTGCAGCTAAAATTAACAAGCTTAAATATCCAAAACACTACCTGAAAGCTACAACACCCAAAGCTAACACAAGCTAAAAGCTAAATTAGTAGATAAGAATAAAGCAATCAAATTATTAACTAAAAGTAAAAACATTAGCAAACATCCAAAAGTAGAATAAAATATTCTAAGGCTAAAAACCAGAAAAACAGCTAAAAGCTAAAATAACCAATACAGTACCTAAAACTTACAATTAGCTAAGCATTAACTAAAAGCTAAAACTACTAACACACAAGCTAAAAGCTAATTTAAGCAAATTAGTAGATAAAAATAAAGCAATCAAATCGTTAGCTAAAAGCACAAACATTAGCAAACATCCAAAAGTAGAATAAAATATTCTAAGGCTAAAAACCAGAAAAACAGCTAAAAGCTAAAATAACCAAAAGAGTACCTAAAAGTTACAATTAGCTAAGCATTAACTAAAGGTTAAAACAACTAACACACAAGCCAAAAGCTAATTTAAGCAAATTAGCTGCTAAAACTTACAGCAATCAAAACCCAGCTAAAAAAGCTAAAACTATAAAATATCAGCTAAAAGCTGAAGATGAGGTAAAAAATGTTTTAATTTATTTTTTATTTATTTCAAACTTTATTCATTTCATAAAAACAAAATTCTATGTACAATAAAAAATAAAATACAAATAAAATTAAATGAAAGGCGGCAGAGAGAAGAAAAAAAAATCTTATAATAAAAAAAAACAGCGAGCTGACAAAAACCTGACTCAGCGTTTTGTAATGAAACAGCTGATTGTAGCTGCAGAGTCACCTGAGACCGCCCACGTCCACCTGAGACTGGGACTCCCTGGAGTCAGACCTCCTCTCCTCCTCGTCCTCCTCCTCTTCGTCCACCATCTCCTCCTTCACAGCCAAGCTGAGACGCTGGGAGAGCTGGGTCATGAAGTCTTTGCTGGAGGAGGTGAAGGAGGACAGGTGAGCAGGAAGCAGAGGGCACCAGGTGGCGCTGCAGGAGGAGCAAGGAGCTTCTGGAGGCCTGGAGGAGGAGGAAGAGGAGCAGATGCAACTGGGAGGAAGAAGAAAAGAAGGAAATTTTAAAAATCTGTTTTATTGGAACGTTTCCTGAAACAAGCATGTTTGAATCTTTGTTTTCTGATCCACTTCCTGTTTGTTTCACAGGTAATTTAGAACCTTTGAAGCGCTTCACACTGACCAGACCGCTGAGGAAGAGGAGGAAGAGGAGTCTGACTGGGTGCAGAGTGATTGTCCAGACAAACTGACCACAGGTAGATTTACCTGCAGGTGAACAGAAACACCTGCTCATCTCATGTTCAGTCGTTCGCTCTGTTTCTTTGTTTCAGTCTCACCTGAGGGGGCGGGGCAGCGTCTGCAGGAGGGAGCGCAGCGGGGGGGACGTCTTCTCTGCTCGTTACTTCTGAAACAGAACGAGGGCTTGAAGTTTTTGGACAAATAAAAGTGCTGCTCGGCTCAGGTGATCTTTAATAAAAAGATGAAAGGAGCTGAAATTTAAAACCTGTCAATGAATATTTCAGCTTTATTTTACTTTATTTGAACCGATGACACGGTCCGAGTTGGAGGCAAAAAAACTCAATAATGCTGAGTCATCACTCTTATCTTTCATTGCTGTATTTAAGTTTCACATTTTTATTTTAGCTGTTAATTCATCAAAATGTTCGGCTAGTTTAGGTAGCTGCTGCCACGACTTTTGTTTTTTGTAACTTTTATACTTTAAACCAAAATGTAACTTTATTAACAAATATTTAAATAACTGAGTGGAAGAAAACAGACGGACGAAATCTGCTTGAGCTACTGGATCTGTTTTAGACTTCTTATGCTACTTTTAGCTTTTAGATAGCATTTAGATAGATTAGCATTTTACTTATTTTAGCTCATCTTTTGCTACTTTTAAGTTTAAGCTAACATTTTGCTCATCGTAGCTTCCAGCAAGCCTTTTGCTACTTTAGGTTTCCAGTTTGTCGGTTGACATTTTTAGCTTTCAACTAACATTCTGATACTTTTATATTTTAGCTAGCCTTTGCTACTTCATCTTTTTGCTACTATTCTGCTTGTTTCAGCCTTTTGCTTCTTTTGGCTTCTAGCTTGTTTTTGCTACATTTAGCTTTTAGATAATATTCTAATGCATTTAGCTGGCTTTATACTACTTTTGGCATTTAGCTACCATTCTGTGATTATTTAACATTTTACATTTTGTAGCTCTATCTTGTCTTTGCTACTTTTAGCTCAACTTTTAGCCATTAGCTACCATTATGATACATTTATATTTTAGCTAGTTTTTAATTACTTTAATCTTTTAGCTACTGTTCTGCTATTATTATTTAACAGTTTACATATTTTGGCTTCTAGCTTGTCTTTTGCTACTTTTAGCTCATTTTTTGCCTTAAAACTACCATTTTGATACATTTTTTTAGCTAAGTTCTGCAACATCTAGCTTCTAGTTTGTCTTTTGCTACTTACAGCTTTTAGCTAACATATTGCTATTTTTAGTTTTTAGCTAGCCTTTTGTTCATTTTAGCTTTTAGCTATTATTCTGTTTTGCTATTTAATTAGCATTTTGCTACTGTTTAGCTAATGTTTGGCTTATATTAGCTTCATCATGTCAGTTTCAGCTTCTTCGGCTCTCGTGCTACATTTTGACAGATTTGTGTTTTCTCAGACAGAACAAACAGAGCATCAGCCCCCCAGCACAGCCTGATACATACATGATTACCTTGGCTGGGGCAGGCAGCCCGCTGGGCCGAGGAGGAAGAGGAGGCGACAGCAGAGGAGCAGCAGGAGGAAGAGGAGGAAGGAGGCGCAGCAGCAGCAGCAGCAGGTCTGATCTCCTCACTGATCTGACAGAAAGGACAAACAGGACGAAGCCTTCAGAGATCATCTAATCTTCACACAAACTTCTTCACAAATTTATCAGGTTTACAAAAATACATCCAGGAACTCTGAAAACCTTTCACTCTGTCTTTATTTAGAATCTAAACGGGCAGAAATAAATGTTTCGTCTCTTCAGCACAAAGAAAAGACTCAATCTGACAACAAAACTCAAAGGTCTGTAAACACAAAGATTTCAGTTTGAGCTCAAACCAGATGAGAACAGATATGATTCTGAGGAAACTGAAGATGTAATGTAAATAAATGTTTGTGTGTTTTTACACATCTGGTTTCATGTCGGCTCACAGAGGTACCAGGTCCAGGATGAAACTCAGACCCCACCCCCGGAGGATCCAGAGGTCTGGTTTCTGTCCTGGACTCGACCACAGACGAGGAGCAGAAGATGTTAGAGCCAACCGATAAAAAGTGTTGGACTTGTGTTCATTTCCTCAGAGTTTAATGTGTTTTTTTTTTTACACTTTATAACATTACAAACAAATACTGTATTATAAAAAAATACAAAAAAAGTTTACAATAAATTTTGCTGTTCAAACATTAAATAAATGACAACACTGTTAAAATATATTGATGTAGCTGATAAAGAATCTGATAAATGAAGAGGAAATTTATCTTAAAGCTCGTTTGTACAACTCAGTCAGTTCAATGAACACAAGCAGTTTTTAAAAACAGGATTAAAACTCTTCTTAAAAGAAAATATATAACTTCAATTCTGTAAAAACTGAATTTAAGTACCTAAACTGTTGCAGTGGACAAAATATATATATATATATATATATCCATAAATAACAGTTTTAACTGCTTTTTTCAGTAAGAAAAAAAAAACTTTAACAGGTGAAATATAATAATTTTGTCAGTTTGAGGACAGGTAACTTAAATGTAGGCGATAAATGTAAAAAGTCAAAGAGGAAAAACCCTTTCAGTAACACAGGTTTAATTTTAGCTTTGGTCCTAAAAAAACATGGTTAATCATTTGTTTCCACTTTATCTCCTCATAATAAATATTTTATTTAAACTCTTAGCCCTGTAAAAACAAAGGAAGCTCCAGTATTTCAGTAAAACTTCAGATTAACGTTGAAAGCTAAAACTGTTGGGCTGCTCTCCAGAGTCAGTGTCTGCCTGCGTCGGCGTGACGGCGGTTACCTTCCTGTCGCCGCTGCTCATTCGGTCTTTGGCTTCTTTGGCTTTCTGAATGGCTTTCAGGACTTCCACCGTGTCCAGCTCCTTCTCCGTCGTCAAACTACAGTCCAGACAAACCTGAAGAGGTGCAGAAAGTTTAGGAAAGAAAACCTGAAGAAGTGCTCAGCAATCTGTGCTTTAGACGGGGAAAACAAACTGAATTCAGGCTGCATCAGAAGGTCAAATTAACTACAGAAATGGCATTTCCTGTGAAAAATGCTGGTGTGAATGCTTCATTAGCTGAAGGCTCAAGTTTAATGCAGGTTCATTTAAAATGTGACAGAAGCACAAAAGGCAGAAATTAGCAGAGCAATAGCTAAAATAGAAGAAAAAGCTAACATTAGCATAATAGGAAGCTAAAGCTAGCAGACAAGTTAAAATTAGCTAACAGATGGTGAAAGTGCTGTAAAAACGCAAAACTAGTAGAAAGAATGAAACAACAAAAAAGTTGCAATTTGTTATAAAACACCTAAAACAGCCAAAATGTGCATCAAAACGTTTAAAATGTAACTGAAAATGCTAAATTTAGCATAAAGAAGCAGAAGGAGCATGTTTACAGAACTTAGCAGAAAGATGCTGAAATGGCCCCCAAAATGTGAAATTAGTTTAAAAACTAATTTTAGCTAACAACAGGTGAACAGTAGCTAAAACTTCAGCAAACAGCTAAAACAAGCAGAAAGCAAGTGAAAGAAGCACAAAAAGTTCAAATTAGCAAAGCTGAAAGCACAAAAAAGTAAAATACAGCAGATGAATAGCAGAAAGGAGTAGATTATAGCTGAAATAGCAGAAAATGGCTAAAAGTATAAAAAAGCAGCTAAAATTAGCACAAGGAAGTAAAAAAAGAGCTGAACCAGAACATAAGCTGTAAGGTGCTGTAAAGATTTAGAAATATTTTGAAAAGTTTTAAGCTCCATTCATTTTCAGTGGAACAAATTTAGCTGAAAAGGTGAAATAGCTAAAAATATATAAATAGCTGAAATACCAAAAGTCATAGCCAAAATGTCCTGCAGGAGCTGAACGTTTGGATGTATGATTTGTTGAAAAAGCACAAAAACTGTTGAACGAGAAATGTTCTGAAAAATGTAGAAAAAAATGATCTGAATCGTGTGAATGGTTGGGATGTGTTCACACTGAGGTGTGTGGGGGTGACCTCAGGGTGATCTCAGGGTGATCAGGGATGATCTCAGGGTGATCAGGGATGATCTCAGAGTGATCAGGGGGTGATCTCAGGGTGATCAGGGGGTGATCTCAGAGTGATCAGGGGTGATCTCAGGGTGATCAGGGATGATCTCAGAGTGATCGGGGGTGATCTCAGGGTGATCAGGGATGATCTCAGGGTGATCTCAGAGTGATCAGGGGTGATCTCAGGGTGATCAGGAATGATCTCAGGGTGATCAGGAATGATCTCAGGCTGATCAGGAATGATCTCAGGGTGATCAGGGGGTGATCTCAGGGTGATCAGGAATGATCTCAGGGTGATCAGGGGGTGATCTCAGGGTGATCAGGGATGATCTCAGAGTGATCAGGGGTGACCTCAGGGTGATCAGGGATGATCTCAGGGTGATCTCAGAGTGATCAGGGGGTGATCTCAGAGTGATCAGGGGGTGATCTCAGAGTGATCAGGGGGTGATCTCAGAGTGATCAGGGGGTGATCTCAGAGTGATCAGGAATGATC
>NW_013952529.1:583461-586260 GCF_001266775.1 Austrofundulus limnaeus | reverse complement strand
ATCTCAGAGTGATCAGGGGTGACCTCAGGGTGATCAGGGATGATCTCAGGGTGATCTCAGAGTGATCAGGGGGTGATCTCAGAGTGATCAGGGGGTGATCAGGGATGATCTCAGGGTGATCTCAGAGTGATCAGGGGGTGATCTCAGAGTGATCAGGGGGTGATCAGGGATGATCTCAGGGTGATCTCAGAGTGATCAGTGGGTGATCTCAGAGTGATCAGGGGGTCTCAGGGTGATCAGGGGGTGATCTCAGAGTGATCAGGGGGTGATCTCAGAGTGATCAGGGGTGATCAGGGATGATCTCAGGGTGATCTCAGAATGATTAGGGGGTGATCTCAGGGTGATCTCAGAGTGATCAGGGTTGATCTCAGAGTGATCGGGGTGATCTCAGAGTGATCAGGGGGTGATCTCAGGGTGATCTCAGAGTGATCAGGGTTGATCTCAGGGTGATCAGGGGTGATCTCAGGGTGATCAGGGATGATCTCAGGGTGATCAGGGATGATCTCAGGATGATCTCAGGGTGATCAGGGATAATCTCAGGGTGATCTCAAGATGATCTGGGGGTGATCTCAGGTTGATCGGGGGTGATCTCAGGATGATCGGGGGTGATCTCAGGATGATCGGGGGTGATCTCAAGATGATCTGGGGGAGATATGGAGGCTTACCTCTGCTGCTCGGTCTCCAAACTGGGCCAGAACTTTGGTTCTGTAGTCGGGGATGATGCACATGGGGTTACTGGACAGGTTGAGTTTCTCCAAACAGGGCAGAGCCCCGATGTTCCTGATTTCCTCCAACTGGAAAAAAGTCACAACCAACAAACATCAGTTTCACCTAAATGTTCTTAAACGGACAGTTCAGCCTTTTTGAAGCAGGGTTCTGTAGAAAAGGTTCTGAACAGTTAAGACTCCCTGGTCTGGGTTACCTGGGCCAGCTGGTTGTGGCTGAGGTCCAGGTTGACCAGAGAGTAGAGCTTGGAGAGGCCGTTCAGTCTCTCCAGCTGGTTCCCAGCCAGGCTCAGGGTTTTAATGTTCCCCAAGCGAGTGTGAGCAGCTTCCAGGACCCGGAGGCTGTTGTAGGACAGATCCACGTGGACCAGGTTGTACAGGTGCTGCAACGTGAGAACAACTAGAACTTTCACAGCAGCAGATTCATCAGTTGAGATTGATGCTGCTGTTCATGTATGTTTCATACCTGCAGGTTGTCCACGGAGGACAGCTGGTTGTAGCTCAGATCTAAAAACTCCACCTTACGGATCAGTTTCTACAACAAAGAGGAACTCGATGTGAGAAATAAAAACGTTTCAGACCTTGGGTTTGACGGGAGCGTTCCTCACCACCGAGCCGTCGATGCTGCTGATGCAGTTGTGGCTCAGGTCCAGCGTTGTCAGGTTCCTCCACACGGGGATGACGGCGGTGACGGGGCAGCCGGACTCCGCCCCCTCGGGCTCCCACTGAGAGAACTCGCTGGCCTCGGGCACCAGGACCGTCTGGGTGTGGAGGGGAGGAAGGTTGAGCTCAAACAGCTGCTCTGACATCAGAACCATCGGGTCGG
This sequence comes from Austrofundulus limnaeus, assembly GCF_001266775.1. Taxonomy (NCBI): domain Eukaryota; kingdom Metazoa; phylum Chordata; class Actinopteri; order Cyprinodontiformes; family Rivulidae; genus Austrofundulus; species Austrofundulus limnaeus. The sequence continues at coordinate 584,709 of NW_013952529.1, read as the reverse complement.
GTTGAAACTCTAACGTACCGTCATGGATTCTGTGCAGCGGTGAACGCTCATCGTCTCCAGGCTGGACCTCAGAGACGGCAGACCCTGGATCTGCTGAGAGCTGCAGTCGCTGATCTGAAGGCAGAGACACCGACTCAAGATTTATTCATCAGAAGAATCTAAACAAAACCATCATTTTGGAAAAAGAGTTGACTTATAATCCTAAGAAGTTATAAAACGGTTAGCTGTTAGCCTAGCCTGGATAAAGACTTTTGCCTTTCTTCATCCTCCACGACTGTCATGTTCAATTAGGTTCTAACTATTAAGAACTATTAGATAGAACAGCCCTATGTTGCAATTTGTATCATATTTGCTATGCAGGATTCTGTGACCTATATTTTATCAATGTGATCAAATTATTCCTCAAAAACCTGTTGTATATAATGTGAGACCTGTATTCTGCCCTCTGGTGGATTATCAATGTACTGCAGGAAGTGGAACTTTTTTTTTTTTGCCTTTTCAAAATGACTGCTGACATGAGGTCATCCACACATTTTACTTTTGCTAATTTTGGAGAAGTTATGGTAAGAATAACATCAATATTGTTTGTAATTTTTTAAATAAATACTTTCTGTGTTGAAACAATGCATAATTACTTAAAATATTTTTAATAGTAGTTAAACCATGTTAAACATTTGTGTATCAAACTTGATACTGCAGGTATATAAGTCCTGAATTGTCATGTGACATTTTAGTAATTTAATCAACAGTATTCTTGCCACAATACAACACACACTGTTTTGGATGATTGATTAATTACTGAAATGCTATTTGAAAACACATTTTGGTTATTTTCAAAGTGTTTTTCTTTGAAATTATAATCTCTACGCTGTACTGACTAATTATTTACGTGTTAGATGTCAAAGAAAATTGAGGAAGAAGAGAGAAAAAAAGAAAGTAAGAAAATGTCATCAATATGATAATAGATGTGTAAGGTACATCTGTGCCTGAACAAGGACAGAAACTGTATTTGTGCCGACCACCAAGTGAAATAAATGGCTGTAAAAAGTTCATTGTAAAAATAAAAAAAACAAAGAAGTAAACTTCCTACAGTGTTCTAAACTTGTTAAAAGTTATGGGCAAAACTGTCTTTTGTTTCTTCATTTAACTTTCCTGGAGAGGAGGGTCCGTCGGATAGTCGAACCTCGGATTCAGGAAGAGCAGTGTGGTTTTCGTCCTGGTCGTGGAACACTGGACCAGCTCTACACC
>NW_013952529.1:578480-582308 GCF_001266775.1 Austrofundulus limnaeus | reverse complement strand
TGGATGGATGTTGGATGGATGGATGGATGGATGGATGGATGGATGGATGGATGGATGGATGGGTGGATGGATGGATGGATGGATGGATGGACGGGTGGGTGGGTGGATGGATGGATGGATGGATGGATGGATGGATGGATGGATGGGGTGAGCAAAATGTTACCTAAACAGCCCAGTGGATCAGATTTGATACAATAAACAGATCATAAACAAAGTGATGTGGCAAAAAAAATATTGGATTTTGTTTAAAGGCCCAAAAAACATGTCAGTTCTAAAAAATGAGAATTTTCTGACTATTTTTTAAAGGGTTGGGCTTTAAAGGGTTAAAACTATTTCTCCAACTGAGGTGGTGCAGATAAGACTAAAGATTTATTTTATAGAGTTTTTCCATAAAACCTGACTTCAAACTCTCAAAAATATCCTTTAAATTAAATTTTTATTTAGTTTGAACGGCATCAAAATTCACACCAAGTCCTTCCAGATAAGTTGAGTTGCTGAGATGAAAAGAACTCTGAGGTGTTTGATGATGGATGAATATTTCAGGTTTACCTCGACGTGCAGCAGGGATTTGAAAATAGAGAGATCGAAGGGGAGGCTGCTCTCCTGGATGTTACTGGTTCCTACTGGACCTCTGGTTCCAGAAATCTGACAAAAACAAACAAAACAAACAGCTGAAACGATCCTTCAGAGAACTTCAGCTGCTGTAAGTTCATCCTGTTTAAAGGTTTGTTACCTTGAGGTAGCGCAGCCTGCAGGTGAAGTCCAGGATGTGTCCCAGGTCCGTTTTGGCGTCTCCGGTGAAGCAGGTGGGCGTGGCCTGTCGGAGCTGCTGGGAGACGGAGTAAAGCTGCAGAGGACGCAGAGAAAACACTTCTCCCTCCTGCAGCAGCTGCTCCCCTGCAGAACACGAACAGGTGAAGACATGAATTAAACCCATCTGATGGAGACGCTTTATTATTAACAGAACGCAGGAAATAAGAGGAAACGGTTCTGAAAGGATCGGACCTTTATGGAACAGCTCCTCGGCCAGCGCTGCGGTGATGCCGTTAATCTCCTGGAAAACAAACAAAAAAAAACATTAATTTGTTTCAACTTTAATGAAAATGATTCACAATAACAATCGACATCGTTTCTTTGAACTGGATCATTGCAAAAATGTGTTTAAAGAGTCTGTGACGTGCATGTTCTTCAAATCCAAAAAGTCAAAGAAATCATCTTTATATTTAAGAAAGTTAGAACAATACACACGATTTAACCCATTTTGTCCCATAACTAGCAGATTTTCTTATGAACTTGGCTCAGCCAAAGTGAAACAGGAAGTGACATCAAAGGAACGTTTTAAAAAAAGAAAACTCTCTGGTTTTTGTTTATTAAAACAATATGTGAACTCTTCATCTCTCTGATAGAGACTCAAAATAATCTAAGAAACATCAGATTCGTCTCTACAGTCTGTGTTATTAGCTGTTGTAACAACGCTCTGTTCACATGCAGACATTCCCCTCTGACATCACTTCCTGTCACTTCACAGGCAAACATCTCAACAACTATTATTATATATATATAAATTTATTTTGCAATATTTAAATCAATGTCCTCTTTCTAAAAATGCATTCATATGAATTACAAAATAATTGATGTCACAGAGACTTTAAGAAAATCCCCTTCAGGGTCTGAACTGAACAGATCATAAAGAACAACTGATGGTTCCGTTTGGGTCACATGTTGAGCATCTGACTTCCTTTGAAAGAGGTTTGTTTACAGAAACATCGCTGTTCTGAACAACAGAATGTTGTTTCTCTGAGCTCATGTGACCACAGCTGTCCCATCAGAAAGCCTGAAGTAACTTCAGAATAAAACTGCTACAGATAAATATAAATATAAATATAAATATATAATCAGCTGCATGAGACAGATTCTGTGTCTGGATTCAGTTTATTAGTTGGCAGCTTTAAACTGAGCTAAGTTAGGTCTCATGTCCATCACAGGGACACAGCGTTTCACTCACATAAAGATGAAAGTTCAGGAAGCAGGCCAGCGGAGTGGGCGTGGCCTCTGGAAACTGCTGTAGCAGCGTTTGTAAGTAAAGCTCCAGCTCTTTCTGTCGCCGCTCCACCAAGCTCTTCGAGTTTTTACCCAAAATCTTCTTAGGAGGAAGCAGCAGGCGGTCGACCTTCTTCTCTGCCGTCAGCTGAGAACAAAACATGTCAGGAGAAAAAAAATCATTTGTTTTAGTCATTTAAGAATCCACGTATTCAAAACAAAAACTGAACATTAACAGGTTTAGAAAAGCTAAAAAACTGCAGCTTTTCTGTTAATCATCAGGGCGTTCCCTCATGACGTACCAGAAAAACAACCAGGTGAACGACCTACCTTCTCATGGAGGTCGTAGAAGTCGCTGTAGCGGTGCTTCACGGTCCATCGGTGCCGTCCATCCGTCACGTCGATGATGTAAACCTGAAAAATCACAGAAATGATGCAAACATAGCTGAAAAAGAACAATTTAACAAACCAGTGAAGCTAAAAACTGTAAAATTAAACTAGAGAAGTTGCATTTCCGGCGAAAATGCTAGTGTGAACGCCTCTTACTGGTAACTTTAGCTGGAGCTAAGAAACAAATTGATGATGTCACTGATGACAATCACCATCAAATTTCTAAAAATTGAAATTGCTAAAGAACTATAAAAATTTAAGAAACCAAAAATCACAGCAGGAATGTCCTGAAGGAGCTGAACATTTTGTTATATGAATGGTTTAAGTAGCACAAAAATTGTGGAAGGAGAAGCGGTCCAAAAAAACGTACAGAAGAAACTTGAATAATAAAGAATAAAGAGAAACATGAAAACAATAGTGTGAACGCTGGAGACATTCACACAATAAATGAATATACAGTATAGATGAGCTGCTGTTTATTAAATGATCAACAAGTTTTTAGTTCACTGACATATTAGGATTCATTACATATCATATTTGTCCTTTTAAGTGTTGTTTTTATTCATTTAATTGTTTCAGTAAGAACTCTGGCTGCTTTTTAAAATCATTTTTAGAGATTTTTTATTTCCTGTTTTTAAGCCACTTAACCCTCTGAATCACTGCCCTACTCAAAATTCAAGCCCCAGATTTTGTACCAATTTATCAGCTACACAACTGCAGGAGGAGTTTAGGAACCAGTGGGACTCCAGATCAGCTGGAAGAAACAAAACAAATTCCAGTGGTCGACAAACTGCAGAAAAAGGTGCCGTTCGCTACAAACTACAGCGACATGGAGGAGCACGACGGTCAATAAGAGGAAGTGGAAGACTGGAAAGTGAAGGCAGCCTGAGCTGTGACCTTCAGAAATGAGAGTGTGGTCTCAACAGATCCTGAGGACATGATTAGATCTGTCTCAAAGCTCCAATAATAAACACAATCAGAACTTTAAAGAAGCTGTAAATTCCCTCCTGGTCAGTGGGACTCTACAACAGAAGCTGGAAGAACTGAAGAACTTCTATAAAAATGTTTTGTTTGTCAGAAGGTTGCACCAGGAGGAGACGTTGAAGGAAAATGTGAATTTGAGGGGTGAACAAGAGGCCAAAAGGCAGCAAATTCAGGAGGAGAACACAAGACAGACAACATTACAACAAATAGTGCACTGCAGACTGTGTGAAAGATTAACAAAAAGAACCAGAATGGTTAGGGCTGCCACAATTAGTCGATTAATCGACGAGTAATCGTTTATTAAAATAATCGATGACTAATTTAATAATCGATAAATCGTTTTCTCTTTTTTGTTGTTCTTAACTTTGTTTTTCTCTCCAAACTGCTTTGACACCTTCCACTGCCACATCTGCC
>NW_013952529.1:573513-576970 GCF_001266775.1 Austrofundulus limnaeus | reverse complement strand
ATTATATACAGTATGTTTTATATTCAATTAACGTATGATCCTATTAGTCGACTAAGCGAAAAAATAATCGGTGATTAATTGATTATAAAAATAATTGTTTGTGGCAGCACTATTCACGGTACGAAGGAGTGACAGGTTGAAGTAGAAATATCATGTCTGCGGTCATGAAGCAATGCTCTCACTGAGGTTTTAAACGATGCAAATGGAACAAAAAGTAAGGCGTAGCCCTTTTTGCAGATTGTTTCAAATATTAGCAGCAGAAAATTAAAAAGGATTAAAGGCCAAATGAGGTGTTTAGGGTAGAGCTAGGTTAATGTAGCTGCTGGAGCAGAGAGTACAACTGTTGCTACAGATAGTGAGTAGTGAACGGAGACAGGATGGTGTTTTATTAGGGTTTTAAACAGAAACCAGTCTGTTTGTCTGTGGGAATGAAGAGTGGGCCAGTTCACCAGGGAATACAGATATATTTGCTTTGTACAAAGCTAAAATGATGCCAGATATCCTGTAAAACTTTCATTTAGTGGGTTTCAGTTGCCATGTTTGAGTTTTCTTGGTGCCAGATAACAGGGATGGATTAATTTGCTTTTAGCCTTTTATAACCCTTTTATAACTGGACCAGAGAGCAGGGATGGGTGCTGAGGGGCGGCAAATCAAGCGGCTGCATGGTAAAGGGTGTCCAGTTTGTGTAGGAGAGTTTAGGAAGCAGTTCTGTACATGACATCACCAGGAAAACACTGGAAGGATGGTCGTTTTTAACCAGAAGATGCTTCGTAGATCGAATCTGTTTCAGAACAGAAAACTTATTCTGTGTTTGACTTCGGAGAGCAGAGTGTTGATGTGAGTTTCATATGATGGCAGACGATCTGAGGGAGGTTCCTGTGAAAGATCATGCATTTTGGTTTCAGAGAATTCAGACATGCTCGATAGTGAGACCCTTCGATAGTGTCACCAGGGTACAGGTGGGTGTGAACAATTTGTTCACAGTATTTATTACGTTGTTGATGTAGATGCTGAAAAAAACTGGACCAAGTAAGGAACCTTGGGGAACACCTTTGCAGACGGGTGGTGGGTCTGACAGGTAACCCTAGAGGTTTAGGGTCAGGGAGCCAGTGTTAGAGATGCCTGTCCAGAAGAGTGAAGTCCAAAGAATATTTGAAACACTACGAAGCACCGTCATGTGCCCAGGTGTCACGATAAGGAACCAGAACCTGAGGGATTCTTTGAGTCAACAAATTTCCTGCAAAAATTATTTTGAGACGCTATTCAAGCTTCATCACATTTGAGCTTAATTAGCTAATATTGACTCAATCTTTAAAGAAAACAGATGTAGTCCGACTGGTTTCTGAGTAAATGTGAAGTAGTAAAAACAAAAGGAGTTGACTGTATTTACAGTTCATCAAAAAACGGGTTAAACTGAAACACAAAATGTTATGATTTTAAACAAGTTTACAAAAACAAAGGGATACTGTCTAGTCAAAGTGACTTTTTAAAATAAACTCAATAAGATTCTGTTTAACTTGGAGGAAATGAGCAGATATGACAAAGATAAAAACAAATAATAAAGCTTAATCCAGACAGAGACAGAAATGATTAAACAAACACGTAGAAACGGAGATTTGGAAGGATTACATCAACATTTATCGGTGTTCCAGACAATAAACCCTGGTTTTGAAGCTAGCTAACACCGTCCGGACCGTACCGTGTAGTTCTCCACCAGTTCCGAACCGACCACACACACTTTCCTCTCCAGAACCTTCTCTGGAAACGGGACGGGCTCCATCTTCAGAGAAGAACTATTAAATTTGCTTACAACGTTCAAATAAAACCTAATCTGCAGTAAAACCAGTGTCACAGGATGTCCGCTGCTCTGCCCAGCGTCCCGCCGCCATGTTTGTTATGATGCAGCGGCTGACCGGTTCAAACAAACTTTATTTAAAATCTCTCTGTGACAAACCGGAAGTCTTCCAGCGAAATGTTTTTCTTTTTCTTACCACAGACGAATAAGTTTATCTCATGGTTTTCTGACAATATTAATACATTTAAATTAAATTGGGACACACAAATTATCGGATAATCAACTTTTAAACAAAAACTATAATAAAGCCTTGATCCAGTAACTCAGAACCTCTTTAGCAGAAATGTCTCTCAGCAGTTACGGACTTTGATGCATTTTTAAAAAAAGTTTCACTAATTTTAGAACTGTTTTTTCTTACTCGTAAGGCTCTATAAGATAAGATAAAACTTTATTGATCCCACAGTGGGGAAATGTGCACAGTACAGCAGCTCAAAACAGGACAGGGTGAGATAGAATAAAGAAAGATAAGTAAAAGAAAAACAAAAACCACTATACTCGTGATATATAACAATGTACAAATACCTAGTACAGTAAATAAATGGATGTATGTGAAGGTGTGTGTTATACAGTCTAACTGATGACATCATGATGTGTTATACAGTCTAACTGATGACATCATGATGTGTTATACAGTCTAACTGATGACATCATGATGTGTTATACAGTCTAACTGCAGTTGGAATAAATGACCTACAGAACGTCTCCGTCCTGCAGTGAGGATGTTTAAGTCTCTGACTCACTTTGGTTTTAGTTTAAAAGCAGCTGAAACAATGAATGTGGAAAAATATGGTGAGAACACAAGAACAGGTTGAAGTTCCTCCCACTTCCTGACTCTAAAACCAGGAAATAGATGGTGACTTTTAGACGCTACAGAACGACACAAAGCGGATCATGTGGAGCTTCAGATCAGACTGACTGAGTCCAGCTGCTGCTTGAAGCTGCTCACACTCCACACACTGAAGGTGAGTCGCAGCAAAAACACTCAGAGACACTTTGAGGGACGTTAGAGGAGGGAGGGGAGCCAGGACTGACTGGACTTTCTGTCTGCTGTGTTTTCAGCTTCACTCAGAGTCTAAATGGCTTCCAGACCAGAGGACCTCTGCTGTCYGGTCTGTCAGGAGGTCTTCAGAGRTCCTGTTCTTCTGTCATGTAGCCACAGCTTCTGTAAAGACTGTCTGAAGGACTGGTGGAGACAGAAACCAACAAGGGAGTGTCCTGTTTGTAAGACAAGATCTCCAACAGATGATCCACCCTGTAACCTGGCTCTGAAGAACCTCTGTGAGTCCTTCTTACAGGAGGAACATCAGAGATCTTCAGAGGCTCTCTGCAGTCTGCACTCTGAGAAACTCAGACTCTTCTGTCTGGACCATCAGGAACCAGTTTGTCTCGTCTGCAGAGATTCAAAGAAACACACCGACCACAGATTCAGACCTGTGGATGAAGCTGCTCAACAACACAGAGAGAAACTTCTGGAAGCTCTGGAACCATTAAAGCAGAAACTGGAGCTCCAGAAGAAAGTTCAGTCTAAGTTTAATCAGACAACAGAACACGTGAAGGTCCAGGCCCGACACACAGAGAGGCTGATTAAGGAGCAGTTTAAGA
>NW_013952529.1:565671-571720 GCF_001266775.1 Austrofundulus limnaeus | reverse complement strand
TAATAAAAACAGGAAGTAATCACTGAGCGTCCATCTGCTGAGGAACTGTCAGAGACAAGCTGAGTCAAACAGTAGTATGTTTGAAGTTCATTTTAATAAGTATACTATAGGTTTAAGTATATCAAGTATACTAGACACCATGTATTTGTAGTGTACTACACAGTATACTGATTTAATACTTGTCCGTACTAAATTGGGACTTTTTAAAAGTTTATAAAAAGTATACTTTATATATACTGTTATGTCTTTTTTAGTTTATAAACAAACAGAAGTACACTTTAAGTACATGTCATTAAGTATACCAATGTATATAAAAGTGTAATTCTCTAAGTGTACTTTTATTTACCATGTACAATGATGTAAGTATACTAGCAGTTTACTAACAAGTATACTTCTAGGACTGAATTGGCCCACAATAAATTTTTGAAAGTAGACTCAGAAGTACACTGAAAGTAATCTTCTAAGTATACTTTTAGTTTAATCTTGAAATATACTACAAAAAAAACCAGTCTGTGACTGTTTCAGTGTACTACTAAAGTTTATCTTGGCTAAAAGTTTAAACATTAGTACAGACTAAGTATACTTAAACTTTTAGCATACTTTTATAAGCCAAGTAAAGTGTAAGATAAACTTACTAAACTTATCTCAAGATTCAAGATTCAAGTAGTTTAATTGTCAATACTTCATACGTGCAAAACATACAGAGAATTGAAATTGTATTACTCTCTTTCCCAGTTACAACATTAAACAAGTAATCAACAGAAATTGCACAATCCACACATTGTAAATAAACAAAAAAGCGACAATAAATGTGTAATCCAATATGGACACAGATACAGATGAATTTGTGACATCAACACAAACATAACAGGTAATGGAGGGGACCTCAGTAGGGCAAAAATAAATATCTTTTTACAAGAAAAAGTTGAATATTGTAATTATAGTGGATTAAAAGCTTAATGCTGATCTAAAGCTCTGCAGGTGACGTGCATTCAGCTGCAGCTGAGAGGAGAGCTTCACCCTCCTGTTGATGAGTTCCAGCCTGGTGGTGGTGCTGCCTGCGAACACATCTTTGTCTGAGGAGCACTTGTTTCATCTGAAATATGTCGAGATCATCCAGACATGGATGAAGTGTTTGACCTGTTTTCTGTTAATCCTTTCAGCTTCAGGAGGAAACACTTTTTATTATTAGATTTAAAATGTTTCAGCTGTTTAGAATCATTTCTCTGTCCTCTGACGTGTGTCAGCTCTGATGATGACACAACAGTGACTGATGTGTTACAGTGTCGACCACAGAGCTGCTTGTTGTTGTCAGACAGGGAGGGGTGGGGGAGGGGGGCAGGAACAGCTGAGGATCTGATTTCAGCAGCTAAAACTGAAGCGGACTGAACCATGTCTCTGCAGGGGGGGGGGGGGGGACACACCGACACCACGTCTGAGCCCACCACGGCTCCACACCTGGCTTCAGTTCTCTCCTCGTCACCCGTCAGAACTGAATCTGTAGGAATCAGTCCAGATCAGGGCGGGGGTTTGGGACCAGCACCGCCTGCAGGCACCACCTCCCCCCCTACTGGTGCCTGAGGATGGACCGGTCCAGTTCTTTATCCAGGATCTGAGGAGGAGGCAGAGCCACATTCACTGCTGATCAGAGCTGAGTTCACTTCATCCTGCAGAGTCAAACCTGAGGAACCCCAGCCCCAAGTCAGAACAGAGACCCCCAAAGCCCCGCTGCACGCCTCACGGGTCACGGGTCACGGGTCAGAACTGTGAGGAGCTGCCTGACACCCAGCCAGGAGCAGAGAGGTAGAGGGGTGTGACAGGGGGCAGCCAGACCAGCAGACAAGCTGCTGCTGCAGGGGGAGGACGAGCGGGCGATGCACCAGCCGAGGCCAGAGGTCAAAAAGAAACGAGAGAGAACCGTAAAGAGGTAGACTCTGAGCAAGACCAGGGTCGTTTGTGATCCGAGTCAGAACCCCAGCCTCTCTTTGTTCAGGCCACAGAGCGGGGAGGAGGATGTGAAGGAGAGCAGGGGGGCCGAGGAGGATCAACCAGAAGAAATGCTCTCAGAGATCATGTGCAGGAGGATCTTCCAGCAGCACAGGCAGCAGGAGGAGGTCGGCCTCCGCAGGAAGAGCTGCAGCGGGCGCCTGCAGGGGCGGAGGACAGGGGGGGGCGGGGGGCCCAGGGGGCGCAACCCCTTCCAGCGACATCACCACCATCACCATCATCAGCGCCCCCTGATGAAGGGGCTGTCCCTACGTCCCGTCAACGTGAAGGGTTTCAGAGCCAGGGGGATGCAGGCCCCCAAAAACACCAACCAGTTCCTGATGCACGAGAAGTACCAGATGCAGCACCTGAGGTCCGACTCGGTGGGCAGCGACGGCAGCTGCAGCTCCGACAGCGACGACCTGGAGCTCACCGACATGGACTCCTACCTGGGGGTCCTGGAGAACGCGCGGGGGGCCCTGCTGGACAGTCCGACGCACGACTCACCGGAGCCCCCAGAGGAGCTGCTGGTACTGCACCGGGTCAGTCCCCGTCCACACCGGGACTGTCCTTTCCTGCAGGAGGACAGCATGCAGTACTTCCCCTCCGAGGACGACCTGCTGCAGAGCCAGAACTTCATGCAGAGGGACTTTGTGGAGTTCTGTGACTTCCTGTCAAACTGAACCGGGTCAGGTTGGTTCTGAGTCGTGTTTATTGTAAATAAAATAAATAAAAATACCTCTTTTCTGACGAATCATTTAGCCTTAACTCTGGAAGGATCAAATGATTTCACCAGTGTCCAACAAAAAAAAAAAACTTTTTTAAAGTATTTGTGTCATTTTTTTTAAAACAAACACAAGATTGAAGCGTTTTAAGGGAAATTGTTGTATTTTTGTGACCACATGTTGTGTTTTTGTGCTGTAAAGTGCCTCTTTATGCTGTTGTTGTTCACAAAAAGAAAAGGGCTGGATGGTGGGAGTGAGACCAAACAGCCAATCAGCATCGACCTGGCCCGATGAGGCTGCAGCTTATTGGCTGACAGAGACTGTCAATAACAGAGGAGCCATTTGCTGTGTGATGGTAAAAATAAATAAATGTTTGATGAAAACTGAGCTGAGTGATTGTTTCTATGGATTTAAACAAGATCAGAGTGAAAAACATAAAAAGACAACACTTTATTTAAAGATAAAATAAATTAGTTTGATTTAAAACAAATTAGCTCAAGATATTAAAGCATAGATAACAAAAATCATAGCATGACATAATCTTTAGACAGTTTATGCTCAGTTTAGCTGATTAAATCATTTTAAAATAAATTAATTTATCTAAAGAGTAAGATTTGATTCATGCAGGTTTTACATCACTGATTGTAGTAGTAGTAGTAGTAGTTCGTTATTCATTTCATTTGTAACACAAATTAACAAAGTACAGAAAAACATGCAATCAAAATAAAATCAAATAAAATGAAAGGATGCAGAAGAAGAATAAATCTTATAATATCTGCCCCATTTTTATACCCAAAATGTGTTCAAAAGAAAAGTAAAAATACAACAAAAATCAAAACAACTTAAAACATTTAAAAATGAATTAAAAATAAAAAAAGACTACAATTCAATAAACAATTAACATGAATTCACTTATAATTCTCCATATTTCTTCAGAATACAGATTTTATCATTCTCTTCAATACATACAAGGATCTGTCATTTTAAACCTCATCTTCCAGGCTGTTCCATAATCTTATTCCCTGGATTAAAGTGCATCTCTCCTTCAGGCTCGTACACAAACCAGGGTTTCATAAACATTTCACTTCCTTTAAAATAATAACAGCTCTCTATTTTAACAAAATTTACCTGAATGTTGGAAGGTAACACACCTTTATGAGCTCTGTACGTTAATAGTAAAATATTACAATCAACCAAATCATAAAATTTTAATAATTTCAAATCATGAAACAATATATTCGATGGATGGCTGTAATTTTTTCTAGTAATAACTCTTATAGCTCTTTTCTGTAAAATGAAAATAGGATTTGTGATAGTTTTACATGCTTTACTCCAGACTTCAATACAGTAAATTAAATGAGGAACAGTTATAGCGTTATACAACATAAACAGTGATTTATCATTGAACAGTTCTCTTACTTTGTACAGGACTCCAATTGATTTGGCCATTTTTGTTCTTAAACCATTTATATGATGTTTCCATGTCAGTTTTTCATCAAAAATGACACCTAGAAACTTCACTTCACTGACTCTAAACATTTCAACATAATCAATTTTAAATGAAACAACTATAGTTCTCTCATTGTTACAGAAAATCATATAATTTGTCTTACCCAAGTTTAATGATAATTTATTAAGTTGAAACCAACTTTGTATTTTCACAAATTCTGTCTGTATCATGTCCAACATTTATTCTATAACTTTACTGGAACAAAAGAATGTTGTATCATCAGCAAATAGGATCCGACACATTTACCAAATCATTCACATAGAAAATAAATAACTTAGGTCCAAGAATGGAACCCTGAGGCACTCCACATGCGATGTTACAATACTGAGATCTTACATTATTTATTTGTACAAATTGTTTTCTATTTTCCAAATAACTAGATACCCATTGTAATGCAAGTCATCTAATACCATATTTATTTAACTTTTCAAAAAGAATACTATGATACTTAATAGTATCAAACGCTTTTTTTTAAATCAACAAAAATACTGACACAGTACTGTTTTTGATCAACAGCAGTTGTTATATGTTCTATTCTGTTTAACATAAAACAATAAAGTGAAACCGGAGGGCCAGAGGTTGGCCGTGTTCCTGCTGGTAGTTTAATTAGATTATGTAAAGTGGGCTAATCACAGCTGTAAGCCTCTTTCTGTTGATAACGGTGCCGAAGTGAAGCAGCAGATCCAAAACTCTGATTCTGAAGGAAAATGAGGCAACAGGAAGTGCATTAATCTATGTTGAATCAGGACTAATATTCAGATTTAGGGGCTGACTCGCCATCTTGGATGATGATGTTTTAAACAGGAGTTAGCTCTCAGCTGCTACTACGATAATGCTGCGTTCCAGTTGTCCTCGGAGGTCGCAGCTTCGACCTACAAGTTCTATTTTTCAACTGGAACGCCCCCTGAAGTCGTAGTTTTGAGTCGAGAGGTCAGCGCATCCAAACCATACCCGAGCAGCCCGAGCATGCGTTACGTCATCATTCATTCGTCATCGTCAACATGGCTGCTGCGTGCATGAAACTGTCAGCAGTCGCGCTTTCATTAGCATGTTTCTCTAAGCTAATGGCTAATGTTGAGCTGTAATCAAACGTACACAAGCACCATCCCCATTATTTAACAGACAGAAAGTACAAAGAGAGGAGGCAGAATAAAAACGAGTGTAATTTATTTGTTTATTTTCCATTTTTATACTTGTTGAATGTATGTAGCGTACTAACATGCTTGTCCGAGCTAACCGCTAACGTTGCTACTCTTGCATGTAAACAAACATGGCTTTTCTGTGTTGTTTATTTTACATTACGTCAGACGTACTTGTAGTGCTTTACAGTGATGGTTAAAATATATGTTTTAACACTGTTTGTACACTCAAAATACTTCGTAGAGCACTATTATTTTACGTTTTATAGTTGCAGAGCAAAATAATAAACGCTTTTTCCGATGTTTAAAACTGGAACGCTGTCAGCTTCAGAATTTCGAGTTCCGATACAACTGGAACGCAGCATAAATTTCAGCTTATCTACATAACTGACATTAGCCATTTTAGCTGTGGCAGCCATCTTGAATCCAGGGTACATCCTGCCTAAATAATGTCAAACTTCATCAACATTCATAACTAAAAACCTGTTTCTTAGTTTTTCTGACAGTTTGTTTGAGGATTTGTGAACATTTTGTAGGAAGCGTTTCAGTAAAATGTACAGGAAGTGGATTTAGACGCAGAGCAGAAACAAGACAGGACTTCCTGCCAGCAGCTCCTCAGTTTGACCTTTGACCTGCAGAGAGGATCACACACACACACACACACACACACACACACACACACACACACA
>NW_013952529.1:562756-565072 GCF_001266775.1 Austrofundulus limnaeus | reverse complement strand
ATAATCAGCAGAAAGATCCCTGACACACCCCTCCCACACACACACACACACACACACACACACACACACACACACACACACACACACACGTACTATGTTTCGCTATCTTTGTGGGGACTTTCCATTGACTTACATTCCTTTTTTTGGTAATTTTATATCCTAACCCTGACCATACACTCTAACATTAACCTCACAGGTACCTACCTGACCCGAAAACAAACCGAAACCTTGGTCCTAAACCTAACCCCCACACACAAAATCAGCCTCTGAAGTTATGGGGACTGGGCTTTGGTCCCCACAAGGAGCATCCGGTCCCTACGAGGCTGCATTTTCCTGAAAAATTGTCCCCAATAAGTAGTAAAAACAAGGGCACACATAAACACATGCACACATGCACACACTTACATGCACACATGAACACACTCACACATGCACACAAGCACACGTGCACACACACACACAAATGCACACACTTACATGCACACATGAACACACTTACATGCACACATGCACTCATGCACACACACACACACACACATGCACAAATGCACACACATGCACACACGCACACACTTACATACACACATGCACACATAAACACACGCACACACTTACATACACACATGCACATATTCTACCTGAAGGTGAGCAGCACCTGTATAAAAACCAACCTGCTCTCTTCTCTCCAGGTGAGTGACTCTATATTCTCAGATTGAGTTTCTGTGAAGCCACATCTTGTAAATCTCAGTTCATTTTTGTGTTCATCTTACAAAACTGCACTATTTTGTTGTTAATTGTACCAGTTTGGCTCGCTCTGTTCACACCTTGGCAGCCACACCCATGTGTCCCAGTTATGATCATTAATATTTCACACCTGGACATTCAGATGTTTTCTGTCAGAGGATAAAATACAGCCGTGCTGCTTTTGGGCTGTTGACACCAGAGACTAAATTAGAAGAGCTAAAGATCCATGAAACAATGTGAGGCAGACACCCACAATGGCTGAGACGATTCTGAAGAAACAAACAAGAGTTAAATGTAAATCTCTGTGACTTTCAGATCATGTGGAGCCTACCTCATGAACATATTAACAGATTACTTATAAAAACTTGTCTTTTGTTAAAATAAACCAAAATAAAAACTACATTTGCAATGATTAAACACAAAAACCTGCAGCAGTAAAACAACACCTTAAATTATGTTTTGTGTTATCGCTTGTTATTCAGAGCGGCGCTGACTCCTGACCGCCGTTATCACCTGAAGTCTGAGCTCAGGTAAAGATTAGAGCCACAGGAGATAAAACGCCCAGAGTCTGTGGATTATTTCTGACCAGAACAGCTAAAGCAAATGTGGTGAAAGTTTGTCAGAAACCTGAGAGCAAAGGAACTTTATTGTGATGTTTGAGGTGAAACAGCAGGACGAAACACAATGAGGCCCTTTGTTCTTCTACCAGAACCTTTAACCAATCACAGCCGGACCAGTTGTTGGTTCTGAGCTGAAGGCAAAGGGAGAAACCTCCTCTGTGAGTGTGCTTGGGGGTGTGTGAGCACGTGTGTGTGTGTGTGAATGTGTGTGTTATTAATACTGCAGGCTGAGGGGGGAAGGAGGAGTTTGGTGCCAAAGTTTGGAGCGGAAAAGTACAGCCGATCCCTGTTAGGAGCAACAGATCGACCAATCAGAACACAGAAAAACTCAACGGCACCAAAACAAACCGACAAAGACTCAGAAATTCAAGTTTAATTATTTGTTTATCGACCTTTATTTACCAGACAAATCCCACTGAGATCACTGATCTGTTTTGTAAGGATAGCCTGAAGGTTGCCCTACATACATGTTTATTTCTCTATTTCTCTGTTCGTTTGTTTTTCTGGAAAAACACCACGGAGGGAAGTCCTTCAGACGTGACACCGGCAGAGAGCAATGGTGACGTTTGTGATTCAGAGTAATTAGAGAGGAAGAGTCAGATAGAGGAGGTGAGGAAGCATTAGAACCAAGAGAATGAACCGGAGGTCAAAGGTCAGGTTACCATGAGGAGTTAAGTAGTTCATTAAAACAGGAATGTGTGCGTCCAAACATGTTGATTAACCTGCTGAGCTCATTTTTATGCACAGAGGCATCATGGTCCTGGTGATTTGCTTGAAGTGTTGCTTAAAAAGTTGCTGAGTTGACTAATAGTACTGCCGCCTACGATAACTGTTGCAGGGTTGACAAACGGTACTACCATCTACTAAAAAATCTCCAGGGTTGACAAACGGTACTACCATCTACTAAAAAATCTCCAGGGTTGACAAACGGTACTACCATCTACTAAAAAAT
>NW_013952529.1:559446-562746 GCF_001266775.1 Austrofundulus limnaeus | reverse complement strand
GGTTGACAAACGGTACTACCGTCGACTAAAAAAGCTCCAGGGTTGACAAACGGTACTACCATCTACTAAAAAAGCTCCAGGGTTGACAAACAGTACTACCGTCGACTAAAAAAGCTCCAGGGTTGACAAACGGTACTACCATCTACTAAAAAAGCTCCAGGGTTGACATACGGTACCATACTACCATCTACTAAAACAGTTGGAGGGTTGACAAACAGTACTATTGTCTACTATAAGAGTTGCATGGTTGACAAACGATACTACCATCTACTAAAAACGCTCCAGGGTTGACAAACGGTACTACCGTCGACTAAAAAAGCTCCAGGGTTGACAAACGGTACAATCGTCTACTAAAAAAGCTCCAGGGTTGACAAATGGTACTACCATCTACTAAACAAGCTCCAGGGTTGACAAACGGTACTACTGTCTACTAAACAAGCTCCAGGGTTGACAAACGGTACTACCGTCTACTAAAAAAGCTCCAGGGTTGACAAACGGTACTACCGTCTACTAAAAAAGCTCCAGGGTTGACAAATGGTACTACATCTACTAAAAAATCTCCAGCGTTGACATACGGTACTACCGTCTACCAAAGAACCTCCAAGTTTTGACAAACGGTACTACCGTCTACCAAAAAACCTCCAAGTTTTGACAAACGGTGCTACCCTCTACTAAAAAACCTCCAAGTTTTGACAAACGGTACTACCGTCTTCTAACAAACCTCCAAGTTTTGACAAACGGTACTACCGTCTAAAAAACCTCCAAGGTTGACAAACGGTACTACTGTCTACTAAAAGAGCTCCAGGGTTGACAAACGGTACTACATCTACTAAAAAAGCTCCAGGGTTGACAAACGGTACTACGTCTACTAAAAACGCTCCAGGGTTGACAAACGGTACTACCATCTCCTATAACATTTGCAGGGTTGACAAATGGTACTACCATATACTAAAAAAAGCTCCAGGTTGACAAACAGTACTACCGTCTACTAAAAAACCTCCAAGGTTGACAAACGGTACTACCATCTACTAAAAGAGCTCCATGGTTGACAAACGGTACTACCATCTACCATAACAGTTGCAGGCTTGACAAACATCATATCTTTCATACAGAACAATTCTATCTTCATCCAGTCTAAAAAGGTTCTTTCGCATTTTGTTGGTACTGGATGATCATTCACAGGCTCATCAACCACAGCTTCATGCAGAAACTGAGACAAGTTACTGAATGCCACAGATGCTCTGCAGCAACGTCACACTGAAAAACACAACACCACAAAAACATCCAGGCGGTTACACTACGGTAAGGTAATGTTGTCGTACATTCCAGCTTTTCAAGTCTTTGACCCAACACATGCAACCAAGGTAACGAGCACATCGTCATCATTACAAGTACGTCTTTTATATAACAAAACAAATTTTTATTTATGTTTTGACTAAAAAATATTTTAAAATGTGTCAACGTACATGTCAAAAATCAAAACAGGGTCATGGTTTACTGTCGATCATGTGCTACAAATCAGGATCCACTCAGCCAGTGCTTCTTATCTCAGAAATTGCTCAACAAATCTGCTTTTTTCACTCAATCATTGACCAGTAAACAGGGGGGCCGCTCTCAGGCCTGAGGACACTTTGACTCAAAGGGTTGAGTTCTCCTGATGAAGATCCATAAACCTGGATCCCACCCACCGAACCGTTCATAAAGATCCACAAACAGAGGAGCGAGGGGGGCCGCGAGGGGCCGAGGGGGCCAAGGAGGGGTTGTTATTCTGGTAGAATGAGCTCAAGGCCTCTCTTCAGCAGGGTGGTAAATGTTTCACAGCTCTGACAAAAACAGCCTCCTCCTCCAGGCAGGCAGAGCTCCTGCACACGGCCTGACTTTGAATTAAAATCTGGTATATTTTAGGACAAACAGGAAGAAGGAAAGTGATTGGCTGCTGGTTGAAGTGTTGTTATTTCATCCATTTTCTAAATTAATCCTGGAAAGTGAATCAGGCTGACTGTAGGACGCAGCGCCTCCTGCTGGTCCAAGCTCCACACCAACTACTGTTTGTGTTTGCAAAATATAAACCATGGGGGCTTTTCAGCATTATTTATGGTTTTAAACAACTGAACTTATCACAGATGTGAAAATAAAAACAAAGATCTTTAAACACAAATGAACTCCTGTAATCTTGAGCAATTTTGTTGTTTGTCATTTGAAAGCTGCAGAGATCTTCAGATGGTGCAACTGAAACCAATGTTTTAAACCAGTATGTCATTTGATTCAGTAGTGCTTGGAGTATGTGCTGGAGATGACTTTCAGCTACTACCACACCAAATCTTAGCTCGATATCTGTAAAACTGACTGGGTTTTGGCCTTTTTTGTATTTGCTAAAGCCAAGGTGGTATGGCAGCCATCTTGAATCAGTGTGACTTTAAAAGTTAATCAGGTTTAGATGTTCCTCCAGAGATTACTATCTGAGAGTTTCATTAGAATCCATCCACTGGTTCATGAGATATTTTGCTAACAGAGGGACACACACACACACACACACAGAGACAATTACATGATCGCCCACCTGTTTTCTTTCCAGTCAGCAGTAACCAAGTCCCTCTATTTGTTTATCAACCCGTGTCACGTGATGAACATTCAGCTGGAGCAGTGACATCATCAGGTTCTGCTGCACCAAAATACCCGCCGCGGGGAGGACACGTCGAGCACAGAGCCCTGGTCGAGCACGTACTGCAGGGGGCGGGACACGTGGAGACAGGACGCCTCTGATTGGCTGTGGGCCCAGCTACTCCCACAAAGGCTCCGCCCTTTCTAACCGACACAATGCGCGTTCACTGGAGCGCGGCACCGCGGCTTTGTTTTTAAAGCTTCAGACTGAAAGATGGGAGGAAATAATAATAATAATAATAATAATAATAATAATAATTTAAGACTCTAAAGGTGAAAATTTTACCACTGAAAATAACTAACCAATAAAAAAAATTATTTTGAACATATTCAGATAATTGGAAATTTAGACAGATATAAACTGAACTGAAAATAACAAAAGCTGCTCTCTCTCTGCAGGCTGTCATGTTTTTACACTACTCAAGTCTTTATACTTTAAACTCATGTTTTTACACTTTAAACTCATGTTTTTATACTTTAAACTCGTGTTTTTATACTTTAAACTCATGTTTTTACACTTTAAACTCATGTTTTTATACTTTAAACTCGTGTTTTTATACTTTAAACTCATGTTTTTACACTTTAAACTCATGTTTTTATACTTTAAACTCGTGTTTTTATACTTTAAACTCAGGTTTT
>NW_013952529.1:553055-558902 GCF_001266775.1 Austrofundulus limnaeus | reverse complement strand
TCTTCAGTATCATGTATTTATACTTTAAACTCAGGTTTTTATTCTTCAGTATCATGTATTTATACTTTAAACTCAGGTTTTTATACTTTAAAATCATGATTTTATACTTTAAACTCAGATTTTTACACTTTAAACTCAAGTCTTTATATTTATTAACTCATGTTTTTATATCTTTTTACACTTTAAACTCAGGTTTTTACATGTTAAACTCAGGTTTTTACACTTTAAACTCAGGTTTTTATTCTTTAGTATCATGTATTTATACTTTAAACTCATGTTTTTACACTTTTCTGTCCCTTCTTCAAGTGAAATGTTGAGGAGTGATCAGCTGACGTGGGTTTAAACATGTGCAGTTGTTGGTGGACACCGTGATGAAGACAGTTTTCCTCCTTCGTGTCCTGGTCCTGCTGAGGACAGACACCCAGTCGTGTTTTCAGTCTCGACCTGAGTCGAGCAGCAGGACGTCTGAAAAATGAACCTTCTGTTGATAAAATCGGGGCGGATCTAAACTGGAGTATTTCTCTTTAATAAAGTCCCAGGAGCTGCAGCAGCTCAGCTGTTTGAGGAAGTTTCTGTTTGTTTTACTTCTTGTTTCTGATCCAACAGAAGAAAACGAGTCAGCGTGACCTCCGATTGGTTCTGACCCATATGAAGGTGGAAAAACCAACAGAGGCTGATAAAGAAACGCCTCATCAGTAAACAAGTTTCAAACAGCTGGACTCGTCAGGTTTTACTGTTTTATTTTAGATGAAAGTTTAAACTGTTTCCTGTTTGTCTTTAAGGAATGTAACCTGAATGAGGGTCACAGCACCCACATGAAGCCGGTTCTGGTTCGGATCCGGGTCTCCTGCTCGAGTTTTTAAACATGTTTAACTTTCTGTTTATTTTCAAGTTGAAGACGAACTTCCTGTCAGATGGGAGGAGTGAAGGGAGGGGCTGGAGAACGGGCTACAGAAACCTTACAGGATCTGACTCCCCCTGCTGGTCAAACAGAGAAATACAAAATAAAAACAAAGCTCAGGTTCTTGTTTTATTCTCTGTAAGATGGAGGCGCGTCAGTCTGAGTGCTTCCAGATATGGAGCTAAACTTTAGCTTGGTCGTAGCTGAAGCTGAGCTCTGATTGGCTGCAGGTGATGTCATTCCTTCAGGTAAAAACATCAAACATGATTCAGTTTTTGAAATTTTCAGTCCACTCTGTTTGTTTCTGCCTCCCTCTCCTCCTGTCTCCTCCTCTCCTGCTCCTCCTCCTGCAGCTCCTCCTGCTCCCTGCTGTCAGCCTCCTTCAGCTTCTCCTCCACGTCCTCCGGGATCTCCACCTCCATCAGGTTCTCCATGCCCTGCTCCGGCTCATCTCCGATCAGCACCTGGAGGGACCGAGAACCTGAACTAAAACACCTCGAAGCAGCCGGTCCGATCTGGACCCAAGACCTGGACCAGATCCTTCAGGTCCTGACAGGTGTTTGTCTCACCTGGACGAGCTTCTCGCAGGCCGCCCTGACGTGAGCGTCCTTCTCCCAGCGGTGGAACTCCCTCATGATGGGATAAACGTTCTTCTCCTTCAGCGTCTGGCGACCGGATCGAGTCGCGGTCAGCTGACGAGAGAGAGGAGGAGGGGGCGGAGCTTCAGGTGAGAGCACAGCTGTGTGTGCACGCATGTGTGTGTGTGTGTGTGTGCGCTCAGTACCAGTAAGAGTGTCTCCAGCAGCATCTTCCTGATGTCGGGGTCCTCCTCCCTCTTCTTGTCCTCTGGCAGGTACTGCAGGTCCACAGGAAGACCTGAACCACAGACCAGCTCCAGCTCAGTCTCTTTATTTCTGCTGCTTTTAAAAACCTTTTCAGACTAAAAATCAAAGCCGCAAACAGAAACTGGATCTTAAAAATCTCTGAAGTTTTCTGAAATGGTTTGTGAGAACAGAGCGCTCCACCTCAGATGGTTTGAAAAAGAAGATTTTCACAAACAAGATGGTCACAAAATGAGAGAGAAATCAGTCAAACTGCAGAGAATTCACTGATTTCATAAACTTTGAGTCTCCAACAGTCACAGCTCAGAGAGAAAAACACAACACAACACACAAAACCTAAAACACAACAAAACACAAATAAAATAAAACAAAACATAAAACAAAACACAACAAATTAAAAACTAAACAAAAAAACAAGACAAAATGAATCAAAAAACAAAACAAGACAAATAACACAAGACAACACACAAAAAAATAAATAAAACAAAACTAAACTAAACAAGACAAATAAACACAAGGCACAAAAAAACAAAACAAAACTAAATTAAACTAAACTAAACAAAAAACAAGACAAAATGAAACTAAATTAAAAACAAGGCAAAACAAACAAAATAAAACAAAACGTAAAACAAAACTAACCTAAACAAAATTAAACTCAACTAAACTAAATTAAACTAAACTAAAATAAAAACAAGACAAAATGAAGCACAGCAAAACAATAAAATAAAATAAAACAAAACATAAAGCTAAACTAAATTAAACTAAACTCAAATAAATTAAACTAAAAACAAGGCAAAACAAGCAAAATAAAATAAAACAAAACAAGACAAAAAACACAAAAGACAAAACCAAAACCAACATTTCTGCACAGTTTCTGTCACTTTCTGACACAATGGGCCTCAAGCAAGAACATGTTCGTCTTCTTCTCCTAAATTTCTCTTACTTTTGTTCGTACAAAGGGTTCGTACGAACATGTCACGTCAGATTCAACAAACTCTTCTATCTTCAGGAAAAGTGTGTAAATGAGCTGCGTAAATTCACCTGTTCTATCCAGCTGCTCGTGCACGCGAGAGGAGATTAGCATAATTACCACCCCAAAAACACCATATAAGGCTATGCCTCAGATACATGGAAGTGATCATTCATTCATGAAAATTACAGCGAAAACTGAAAAAATAAAAACTTTATGAGTTCAGAGATTGAAGTCCGTCTGTCAGAGATCCAGAAAAGAAAATCTGTCATTTTTAGCAGGTCAGCTGTGGGATAAAAAGAGCTGCTAAAAGTATAAACAACTGTGTTAAATCATTTTCATTAATTCAGAAGCCGCAGCGCTGCACACCGTGCCCCCCCCACCCCAGCGCACTGCGCAGGTGGTCTCAGATGCGGGTTTGAAATAAGCATTTTAAAATGTTTTCAAAATAAGTCTGGCACTTTGGAGGAAATCCTGGACTTGATCATATATCCCCTCTGGCCTGGGAACGTCTTAAGTCCCCCAGGACGAGCTGGAAAGTGTCGCTGGGGAGAGCGGGGTCTTTCTCAAGTTTATATAAGAATCTTTATAAAGATCTTAAATCTTCCAGAACAGTTTATGTTTAAAAGATCATAAAAACCTGGTTTCTTACAGACGTGCAGGAAGAACTGAGATAAAATCATTTCAATAAGATGTGAACAAACTGAAACTTTTTATCTGTAAATATTAACTGTTCCAGCTGGAGTCTGATAATTATTAATGTTTGAATTTATAAAAAAAGAGATCAGATAAAATGATTGTTTTTCTTCTCTCTGCTCCCTTTCATCCATGATTTGTGTGTTTTTATTTTTATTGTATAAATATTGTTTTGTTTTAAATAAATAAAGCTTTTCTGGTTTAACAGTTTGTCACTGACGGGTTTTTAACCTGGTTAAATGAGCTGATCAAACACTCAGATTAAAGGCTGACAGCAGCTGAAAGCAGCTGAACTTTAGCTGAGTTCAGAGTTTCTGCTCAGACCTTCTTCATTCTGATAAACGAGCAGAGCTCAGACTCACCTTCGTTCTCCTCCTCGCTCAGCTCCTCCCCTCCGGCCAGCGGCAGCAGCAGGAAGGGCAGGATGTCCACGGCCTCGCTCAGCAGGAAGTCGTGATGAGCTGCGGACAAACAGGAAGTGATGTCAGCGATGATCAGAGCAGTAGTGGAGGATGGAGGAGGCAGCGTCATGATGCGGGGGCACTTTCAGCAGCAGGAACCTGAAGCTGGGATTATCTTTAATCTGAGGGGTAATCTGATTTATTTTCAGTAAAGTCGACTCCTCACTGTGGTCGAAGCAGCAGTTCCGCAGCGTTCCGATGACTCCGCCCCTTCTCACCAGCGACGCCTCGTACTGAGTGAAGGGCAACAACCTCTGGATGACACACCTGAGACACACGAGTCGTGGAGTTCACTCAGACCAGATTATTTGTGATAATTTAATCTGAAGACGAGCCTGTACCTGTCCCGGTCCATCATGCAGGCTCTGGCCTCGGGGAGCTGGGTCAGGTTGGACAGCAGAGGACCCAGGTAGTGCAGGTTGGCCTTCTGGTTGAAGCCTTCGCTGCAGAAGATCTCCACCAGCTGGACCAGACCCACGTCCTCCTGCAGGACCTGGGGGGGCGCAGAAAAACCCGTCGGGTCAGAACCCCCTCCAGACGTCAGGGAAGCAACATAAACGAGAGGAAAGGACAACCTGGAAGACGGCCCTGCAGGTCCTCTGGTGGCGGGTCAGGTTGGACAGGATGGTGCAGATCTGATCCGAGAACTGGCACTCTGGATCCACCAGGTTCTGCAGCAGAACCGGGACGACGTGGACCTCCTTCACCAGAATCTGGGAGACAGCAAGCATCAAAGCCCAGGGACCAGCTGGGAGAGGCGTGGTGCGTTCACTGACCCAGAGGTTCTGATCCGAGCTGGCTCACCTGGTGCAGAGTCTCATCAGCTGACAGGTTGATGAGGGCCAGGTAACAGGTCTTCACCATGGCAACGCAGGGGTCAGAGGTCAGCGCCAACAGGGAGGCCATCAGGTCCGGTTTGGTTCGGAGGAACCGGCACCCATCTCTGACAAACAAACAAACAAACCAACAAACAAACAAACAAACAAACAAACAAACAAACAAACAAACAAACAAACAAACAAACAGTGACACTCTGAGTAAACAACAGATCTAGTCCAGATGAGACAATAATCTGTGAGTCAGGATCAGCTGAGTCCTGGTCCAGGTCTCACCTGTGACCCGACAGTCCCAGAATATAATCCGTGGCCTTGGCCTTGACGTCAGCTCTGGTCCCGGGGCTCAGGAAGGACCGCAGCTCTGCAGCTTCTGAGTCACTGAGCATCTTTAAAACCTGCCTGAGAAACAACAAATGACACTTTAATAACTGTGAAGTTAATCAAATAATCTTTATAAATAAAATAACAAAAATAAAAGTGAAGGGATTTTAATGTTTCTCTTAAAATTCGGTCAAAAGAAAAGAAAAACGCGACAAAAATTTGATGCAAATAAAAAATGAAATCGGGAAAAATATTTCTCTTAATCTATAACTTATCACAATAAACTAATAATTTACAACATATTCCACTGGTTCAAAAAAGACGCTCATCTAATGATCTGTGGGTTTTATGTTGAACAGAAGAAGAACTCGCGCGTTTTAAAACGATTTATTTTAATGTTTATTGTATAAATAAACTCACCTTTAACTGTCTGTAAAACTCCTCCAGTTTTCATTCTTCACTCATTTATCCTGTAGATATTGCCCATTTAAATTAGACAACGTTTACTAAATAAACATGTGCAAACAAACATGGAGCAACTCACTTCCGGGTTTTTTCTTCTTCGGTTTTTTTCCCGATAGATTGAGCCTCTGTGTTAGTTTAGCGCCCCCTGGTGTTTGAATGCAGGTCTTGTTTTTATGGAGTGTGGCTGCTTTTTGTTTTGATTTCTTTGAATCAATGAAAAATTATTATAATCACGAATTTAACCGATTTTTTTATTCAATAAGAACAAAAATATTACGTCATCTTGTGGTTTTTGTTGGAACTGTATGGAGGACCAAACCTATCATTATTGGAAATAAATGTATAAATATATAAC
>NW_013952529.1:546640-551665 GCF_001266775.1 Austrofundulus limnaeus | reverse complement strand
CTCCTGCACTCTGATATCAGGCAGAAAAACTCAAAAGCTTCTCATTAAAAAAAAACAATAAACATTTTTATTTATGGTTGTATATTTTCACTTGTGTTGAAAATGACTCAGGATTAGCAGTGAACAGCTGCTTATTGTTTTATGATTTACTCATAAGCCTCCACTGTTCTCATTTGTTTTAATCAGATTTACAATTAGTTTTTATACCATTCTGAACTTTCAAATTTCCATTTTATACTCAGTGATGAATCTTTTTTTTTTTGTAAAAACACATTTTAAACTGTTGAAATCAGGAACTTAACGCTACACCTGGAGAAAAAAAGACATTTTATTTCATCAGGAAGAAGAAAATAAAGTAAATAAAAAGATAAAATCATGTTTATAAGATTGTTCTTTAACAAAATACAGTAACTTTGAAATGAATTGTTTTCCTACAGAGTGAACTTCAGCCAATGAGAGCAGAGATAATAAGACGTTACCCAGCATGCTTTGCTTCGGACACTCACTGGGCTTCAAACTCAGCTTTTAAACCCAGAAACTGAGACAGATTCAACATTTATTTCACCTTCTCAACGACTTTATTGACATATTGAAACAAGAACAGCTGGTTTTCCTCCCGTTTCTGTTTCGTGTTTTTCTCTCCGACAGACGTCAACAAACGTAACGCTGCTGAATGTTTCTGGTCCTTGGCAGCGTTTCCACACAGACGTGTTCCTGCAGCTGGAGTAAAAACCATCAGACACAATAATACTTCAACACCACTGGAAAACAAACAAAACAAACAGAAACAATAAAAAATAAATCAGCATTTTAACACAGAAAGGTCCAGCAGACGTCTGCAGAGTGAAGAGCAGAAGAGGAAGAGCAGCCTCGGGTCGGCTCCTCGTGAAATCCTCGTGTTTCGCCCCYGGAGCCTGGTTCGCTCCAGGMAAGGTGAGGTGKYGCTGTTAAAGATCTACGAGCTGCAGAGTTCCTGTATCAGATGTGGGAGAAAGGCACTGTGGCGTCTGATTGGCTCAGAGCGGCGGGAATCCCTCCTCCTTTTCATCACTCTGATTTGTCATTCCTCTTGACTGTAAAGGGAACCTTGTTGGCCACCGTCGAGCCCACGCTGGACACGCCCCCGGCCACGGCCGAGACTCCGCCCTTCACCAGCCCCACCCCCATGGAGGGCACCGTGGTCACGGCCGACTTGGTGATCTCCAGGCTCTTGCCCCCGACCCAGGCGACTCCGCCCACTGCGGCGCCGACCACGCCCTTGGTGACGTTGAAGAGGCCGCCGGTCACGCGCCACACCACGCCGGGCGGCGTCGGCTCGTGGTCTTTACCAGAGTCTGAAACACAGAGAAAGAGGAAATCAGAAATATTTTAGGCTTTTATTTTGAAAAACAGTTTTTTTAAGTCAAACTGTGCAAAAATTCTGATCCAGTCCAGTTTCTTCAAAGCTTTCCCTCAGATCTTTTAAATTCAACTATTTTCTGAAAATATGAGTTTTTCTTTATATTTTCTCCAATTTTTCTTTTAGATTCAGTCCTTACACCTGTCCACACCTGTTTTTTTTGTCTAAAAAACCTTGGAAAACAGAAAATCGAATAATTTCTCCCTTTAATGCTTCATCTTTCAGTGTAATTCCTGGGAGTGTGGGATTATTTTGTCAGATTATAACCTTCAACTCACCTAAAACTAGATTAGGAAATGTGACACCATCTATTGTTTTGGCTTCACATCTGATCCTCTTTCCATCCATAAAACTACTCTGTGTAAAATCTTTAAGGTGAGAAGTCTGCGGGGCCTCGGGGGTCTGAACCACCATGGTGACCCCAGACCCTCTGGTACTGACTCAGATCTGGGACACAAATAGCAAACAGACAAACGCTCCCCTGATGAAACAAGAGGTTCTGAAATAGCAGCAGCAACACCAGAACACAGATTGCAGCATATTCCCCTCTGATGTTCCAGCGTTTAGACACGTCCCAGGAGCTTACCATCTGGAGGCTGGCCGTCGGCTGGTTCTGCTTCGACCGGGGCCATGGTGGTCCCAGGCTGGGGCTCCACGTTCACGCTGTTTACATCCTGGAAACAACAACAGAACCAGACTGTTCAGAACAACAACACAACAGAACCAGACTGTTCAGAACAACAACACAACAGAACCAGACTGTTCAGAACAACAACACAACAGGGAGGTATGATGTTGAGACAGAGGGGGGTAGGATGGTGAGACAGAGGGGGGTAGGATGGTGAGACAGAGGGGGGTAGGATGGTGAGACAGAGGGAGGTAGGATGGTGAGACAGAGGGAGGTAGGATGGTGAGACAGAGGGAGGTAGGATGGTGAGACAGAGGGAGGTACGATGAAAAGACCAAGGATGGTACAACGGTGTGACCGAGGCGAGTAAGATGACGTGTCCCAGGCGGGTATGAAAAAGTGAGTGAGGCAGATACGATGCGACAGATGTAGGTATGATGATGGGACCAAGAAGTATAAGGTGATGAAACCGAGGAGGGTACGATAATGAGACTAAGAAGGTAACAAAAATGAGAGAGGTGGGTACGATGACGAGACCGAGGTGGGTACAAAAACGAGACAAAAGGCCAATACGATGACGAGACAGAGGCGGGTACGATGACTAGACCGATTCTGGTACGATGACGTGACCAAAGCTGGTACAAAAATGAGACAGAGGTGGGTACGATGACGAGACCGAGGCGGGTATAAAAACAAGACAGAGGCCAATACGATGATGTAACCGAGGCTGGTACGATGACGAGACTGATGCGAGTACAAAAATGAGACAGTGGCAGGTACGATGACGAGACAGTGGCAGGTACGATGACGAGACTGATGCGAGTACAAAAATGAGACAGTGGCCGGTAAGATGACGAGACCAAGGCCGGTACGATGACGAGACCAAGGCCGGTAAGATGACGAGATCAAGGCCGGTACGATGACGAGACCAAGGCTGGTACGATGACGTGACCAGTGCGATGACGAGACCAAGGCCGGTAAGATGACGAGACCAAGGCCGGTAAGATGACGAGACCAAGGCCGGTACGATGACGAGACCAAGGCCGGTACGATGACGAGACCAAGGCCGGTACGATGACGAGACCAAGGCCGGTAAGATGACAAGACCAAGGCCGGTAAGATGACGAGACCAAGGCCGGTAAGATGACGAGACCAAGGCCGGTAAGATGACGAGACCAAGGCCGGTACGATGACGTGACCAGTGCGATGACGAGACCAAGGCCGGTACGATGACGAGACCAGTACGATGACGAGACCAAGGCCGGTACGATGACGAGACCAGTGCGATGACGAGACCGAGACTGGTACAAAAACGTGACCGAGGCCGGTACGACCGAGGAGTAGTATGAGTATTATGTTCACACAGGTGAAACTTTCATTCTGTTGTTTTCTGAATGTTTATAACCTTCATACGTCCAGTGTTTTCTCCTCTTTTCATTAAACTATATTGTTTCAGCCTCAGCTGAGGCAAACAGACCAGGTGAGACCATCTCACTGAATCCAGTTTGGAGCAACAGGTTCAGGTTCAATCCAGTAAATTTCAGCTAAATGTGAAACAGACCCCAGCTGTCCTGCTGAGAGTCTCTCTGGTTACAAAACCTCTGGCATGAATGCAGCTGAGGGTTGGGTAAAAGTGAAGTTTGTGGCTGTTGGCTCAGATTCTTTCTGATATAAATCAGCACAGAGAGAAAACTGTTTGTTTGCAGATGAATTTAATAAATTACAGTCCTGTCAGAGCTCTGTGTGTAATTATCTGACTTATTTCTGACTCGCTGATGTTTCTCAGCCAAAAGTTTTATTTAATTTTTGCCTCTGTGTTTTTTTTAAATAAGGATTTTTGTTTGTGTTCAACGTGTCGGCCATGACACTTCTTCGTCACTGCTGAGACTTGACAAACATTCCCAAACCTTCCAGACTGATCCAGATCTGAAGCAAAGCTTTTCTGTTGAACACAGCTGAGAGTAAAAAAACTGTTTCTGACTGGAGTTTAGGTTTATTTAGTAAAACTAAGTTAAATGTGGAACTGTGTGTGAAAACATCCTGATCTTTAAAGTTGTTCATGTTTACTCAGACCTGTAAAATGTAGATTTAAATCCCAAAAAGCTGAGTTTAAATTCTGCTGAAAAACAAATGATTGTTTTTTTATTTTAAATCCACTCAGAAAACTTACATTTATTTAAAATAAAACACAAACATCTTATTTCCCCTGCAGGACCTTTTATCTTGACCTCATCTCCATCCTCACCAACACGAGTCCAGCTTGTCTTTTCGAACAGAACCTTCAGAACCAGAACCACCTGTGACCGCTCTCACGCACCTGGAGCTAAAACGCGCACGCGGGTGTGCAGTTGAAACACGTCGAGGCACACCTGAGCTCTTACCTTCACCATGATGTTTGTCGGCTCCAGCACACCTGAGAGGAGCGCGAGCGTCCAGCAGCAGGCTGTAGTTGTTGTTTTTACAGACTTTCTGCGTGTCAGTGAACGCAGCAGCGGCTGCGGTTTGTTTCCTCGCTGCGGGTTTTTCTCACGCGTCGAACCCGCAGGTTTTCACTTCTTCTCCGCACTTTCTGCGGAGCCGCGCGGGTCCTCTCTCCTCTGCGTTGTTGCTGCTTCTGCCGACGTGGCGCCTTCAGCACGCGCGCACACACGTACACACTTGCAATCAAGGCGCGTGCACAAAAAACGAGTCGCTCTTCCGTCGCGGACTTTCAAAATAAAACCTACATAGTCTAGGATTGGTTTTCTCGGTGGAAATATGCTTTATTTTATTTTATTTTATTTTATTTTATTTTATTTTCTCATGATATTTTTCAGCACATCACTGCGCTACCAAGTCACGTGACTTTCCTCAAAACCAATCAAAATTAAAAATTAACATGTTGAAAATTTTGTTTCTGAAAACAACAAAACAAATTTATTTTCATTATTTTAAACAAACAAAACATTATTTCAATTATTTAACTCAACTGTTTTCCTATTTTTAATCTGATCAAGAG
>NW_013952529.1:541731-545185 GCF_001266775.1 Austrofundulus limnaeus | reverse complement strand
AATATGTGCTATACATATAATTTAGTGATGTTCATAGCCACGTTTTTTTATTTGTGTTTAAACAAAAAGACGAAAGAAACATTTTTTTTTTTCAACAGGGGCTGAAAAAATACAAACATTGATGTGCCTGAACAAAATACAAGCGTATTTTGTTCAGGCACATCCTCGGTCGCAATGTTTGTGGTCCTCACTGGCGCCAGCCTCCAGCCTCTCGGCAGCTGCTACAAATGTAAAGAAAACGATTTGATATCTATAAAATAATTGAGGAAATAACGGGTTTTGCACATTTTGAACTCTTGGACATCCAGACATGAATCTAGAGCTGCTCGGTAAGGAACATAATTACAGATATTTTTGCGTCTTTACGTCTCGATTTACGTTCAGCTCTTGGAAACTTGTTATGGTTAGCATCGAAAGTTAGCATAAAATGTTAACAGCTAAAATACAAACCAATTAAAAATGTATTTGAGTTTTATGGTTAGGTTATGTTAGACATTTTAAAACGATAGTGTTCTTAAGACATGATTTAATAAATGTTTGTAGTTATTTAATGTTTTCATGGACGCAAAACAAGCTTTAGTTAGCTTCCGTTAGCCTCTGATCTGTATTCAACATTACATGTTGTTAAATAAAAACAACCTGTAAATAAATTACATATAAAGACTATTTATGGTTAGTTTTTGTATTTAAGTAACGCAGCTCCTTCACCTGATGATATACAGGATCTTTGTGTTTACAAAACAATATTATATTTATTTTGAAACCGAAATGAATGAAGCTAAAGGCTGATATTTTTGTTCTTATAATTTAAAATATATTAAAGCATTAGCTTTTCAAGTTAATAAGCCCAAGTGTTACAGCTCTGTGTGCATTATTCTTGGCCTACATTTATAATATATTACATTGTTTAGAGCCTTATGTTTTGGACCTTGCTGCATTAATTTGTAGAGCTTTATAAATATTGTTGGTTTTTCTTCTAGAATCGTTCGGGCAGAACTATCCAGAGGTAAGCCAGCAGCTTTAACTGGTTAATAAACCCACCCTTCAGCGTGAGCCTCTGGTTTTAGGAACACTTCATCAGAAACGTGAACTCTGTGTCTGTCTTTGGACAGGAGGCCGATGGGACCCTGGACTGCATCAGCATGGCCCTCACCTGCACCTTCAACCGCTGGGGCACCCTGCTGGCTGTGGGCTGCAACGATGGTCGCATCGTGATCTGGGACTTCCTCACACGGGGAATCGCCAAAATTATCAGCGCACACATCCACCCAGTCTGTTCTTTATGGTAAGAAATTAGTTAGAAATTAGAGACATCATCTTAGTTATTTAAACTCACTTATGTTTGTCATCGCCTCTTATTTTATACAACTAATCCTGCCATTAGAAAACAATAAGGGCTTTCCTGCCTTGACAGTGGTTTTCAGCCTGATCTGGTCAGGTTGTTAAAGTTTTCTGACCGCTGACTGTGTAACGATGAGTCACGGAACGATTTCTGTTTGAGTCCAGTTGGAGTCGAGATGGCCACAAGCTGGTGAGTGCTTCTACAGACAACATCGTGTCACAGTGGGACGTCCTGACTGGAGACTGTGACCAGAGGTTCCGCTTTCCCTCCCCCATCCTGAAACTGCAGTGTCATCCCAGAGACATGTGAGTGTCTGATGGACCTCCGTCAGTCTAACATTATTTGATTTTTTTTCATTTAGAAATTTATTCATTTTAAAAACAAAACAAATACAACAAAAAAACACAATCAAATAAAATGAAATGCAGTAGTAGAAGAATAAATCTTATAATATCTGCCCCTTTTGTCCCCTAAATAAGTTCAAACAAAAGTGATTTACACACACACACACACACAAAAAAACAAAGAATCAACTCAAACAATAATTCGTATACATTCACAATTATGATTTTCCATATTTCTTCAGAAAACTAAAGCTGGAAACATACTCCCGATGCCGACAGGTCGACGCGCTGTCACGTGGTTGTTCGGCAGTCGTTTTCGCACACACCTTTCATAACTCCAGAGACACCCCGCGCCGAGCTCCTGGGGAACCCCATTCCCGCTGCAGCATACCTCACTGCATGGAGTTTCTTCACGCAACAGCTGACAATGCAGAAAAACAAAGACTTGTCACTCACCCGACGTATTTATCCACATCTGTCCTGGTTAAAGCTCCGCGGTTTTTATCAGTCAGATTCCTCCGTGCACAACGTCTGTTTTATCTCCATTCATGAGTTTTTCACAGTTTGACTAACTTTATAAAACTCTGCTTCCTGGTAACAGTCGGCACTGAGAGCGAGTCGGGTTTTTTCCCCTTTTTTTTAACCGAGTGGTTGAAGTAAATGCAGCGTTAGCGCTTTCAGCACAAACAAACACGCCCACGAACTTCAGACCAATCACACATTACCGTCGTGTGTGTGTGTGTGTGTGTGTGTGTGTGTGTGTGTAATGTTTTCTAGTGATAATTCTTATGGCTCTTTTCTGTAAAATAAAAATAGGATTTGTAATTGTTCTGCATGCTTTACCCCAAACATTAATACAGTAAATTAAATGTGGAACAATCATAGCGTTATACAACATAAACAGAGCTTTTTCATTGAATAATTCTCTTACTTTATACAGTACTGCAATAGATTTTGCTATTTTTGTTCTTAAATTATTTGTGGTTTTTTTCCATGTCAGCTTTTCATCAATGATAACACCAGAAACTTCACTGACTACAGATCTGAACACCATCCACTCTAAATCGACAGTTATCTTACTTTTACTGAATATCATATAAATAGTCTTATCATAGTTTAATGATAATTTAAGTTGAAACCAGTTTTGTATTTTCACAAATTCTGTCTGTACATCTTCAACATTTGTTCTATATCTTTACCCAAACAAAAAAATGTAGTATCATCTGCAAAAAGAACACATTTTAACAGTCCTGACACATTTACCAAGTCATTTACATATAAAATAAATAACTTAGGTCCAAGTACAGATCCCTGAGGTACTCCATATGTGATGTTACAGAGTTCAGATCTAACATCATTTATTTGAACAAACTGTTTCCTGTTATCCAGATCACTAGAACCAGCAAGAAGACCTTTTTATTAGAGTACTTGTGTTTGTGTTCCAGGGACAAGGTGTTGGTGTGTCCCATGAAGTCGGCTCCGGTCCTGCTGACGCTGTCAGACTCCAAACACGTTGTCCTGCCTGTAGACGATGACTCGGATCTAAACGTAGTGGCAGCTTTTGACCGGCGAGGAGAATACATTTACACCGGAAACGCCAAAGGAAAGGTCAGCATCTTTATATTATCTGAATCTCAGCACGATCTGCGACATGTTATTAAATTTATAAAACGACAAGCTAAAAAAGAAATAAAAAGGAGGTCTTTTTCTGTTGTAGGAATTAAAATATGGAATGATGCAAGCTTATGAAAATGTAGTTCATTATGGG
>NW_013952529.1:535683-540301 GCF_001266775.1 Austrofundulus limnaeus | reverse complement strand
CCTGTATATATATTTGAGGGTTACAAGTGAAAATAACTTTAAATTGTTTTTGTATTTGTTTTGTTAAGGATTGTTTCTTTGTTATTTGTGTGTTTTTTTTTTTTTTAGGAATGATTATGAGGGGTAGTTTAGTTTAACTGCATGTGTAGGACAGGAATAATTATAAGCCTTGTGTTCCTGCCTGTACCTTTTCAGTCAAACTGTTTACATTTTTGTAGTTTTGTAATGTTTTGATTTGTTGCTGAACAATTTTGATGAACAACAATCAGTCAGTCAATCTCAGGAAAATATCACAATTTTTTTTGTCACAATTTCTGTGTTTGAAGCAAGTTTATAAAAGTTTAGGATTTTTCATTATAGTTTAATTTTAATTTGTTTTTACAGTGGGTTTGCTAGTTTTTATTAGTTTTATTGCATTTTTAATGCTTAGTTTTAGTTTAGTTTTTATTATTTCTAGTATTAGTTTTTTATAGTTTGAATAAACATATTTATCAATGCATCCTTAAACTTGTGAGTTAACTAACCAACAGCTATTTGGTCACTAGTTAATCAGTCCATTATAGAGACATCTTCCTGCGTTACTCAATTTTACCAACTGAAACTTGTGTTGATTATTTTAGGACGATGACAATAGTTGTCTCCAACCTGCTGCTTCCTGTTGTTTGTTTTTCATGGAGCTACTGACAGAAGCTAGCGTGTTAAGATAGTCATAGTTAGCATCTTGTGTGAGTTTGATTCATGCAGTTTTCCCATTGATAAGTTTTCCACCTGTTTTATCACCTGTTTACACTACAACACACTTGATTAGATTTTTCTAGCATCATATTGAAAGAAATAAAGTGGATGTTGCTGCTTTCTCCCAACTTTTGTCATCATTTAGCAGGTGATGCTGAGCAGCAGCAGACTGTAAACATGTGTTACAGACCACAGCTGATGTGAAACTACTCGATTTGAAAAAACAAAATAAAAAGGTCCACACAGCTCAAAAAAAATTGACAAACACTAAAACTAAGGATATTCTTTCTATGATTTCAGTTAGTTTATTCAGTTTTGTAAAAAGATTATACAGTTTATCGTTTTTGCATTTTGTTACAGTTTTTAGTTATTTTAGTTAACTAAAATGTTTTTTTTTTCAATTTCAGTTTTTATTTAGTTAGTTTAATTTCACTATAATAACCCTGGTTTGAAGTCAGAATAGTCAGTGAGCGGTGTTCAGCACATAAAATCAGCCTGGTGATGTCTCACTGTTTCTGTTGTTGCAGATTCTGGTGTTGAACACAAACACTCAGGAGTTGGTGGCTTCTTTCAGAGTGACGACCGGAACCAGCAACACCACCGCCATCAAATCCATCGAGTTCGCACGCAAGGGCAGGTGAGACGGTGGCGTCTTCCTGTATCACCAGGACTGATGAAGACGATGTGGGTTACTCTCTCCTCGTGTCTTCATGCAGCTGCTTCCTGATCAACACAGCAGACCGGATCATCAGGGTGTACGACGGCAGGGAGATCCTGACCTGTGGCCGGGATGGTGAACCAGAACCCATGCAGAAACTACAAGATCTGGTCAACAGGTGCGTCTGCACAGGATGCTGTCAGCTTCACAGCTTCAGAGCTGCTACAGTTTCAGAGCTGCTACAGTTCTAGAGCTGCTACAGTTCTAGAGCTGCTGTAGTTCTAGAGCTGCTGTAGTTCTAGAGCTGCTAAAGTCTAGAGCTGCTAAAGTCTAGAGCTGCTGTAGTTCTAGAGCTGCTGTAGTTCTAGAGCTGCTGTAGTTCTAGAGCTGCTTCAGTTCTAGAGCTGCTGTAGTTCTAGAGCTGCTACAGTTTCAGAGCAGCTACAGTTCTAGAGCAGCTACAGTTCTAGAGCAGCTACAGTTCTAGAGCTACTACAGTTCTAGAGCTGCTACAGTTCTAGAGCTGCTGTAGTTCTAGAGCTGCTGTAGTTCTAGAGCAGCTACAGTTTCAGAGCTGCTACAGTTCTAGAGCAGCTACAGTTGCAGAGCTGCTGCAGTTCTAGAGCAGATACAGTTGCAGAGCTGCTGCAGTTCTAGAGCAGCTACAGTTCTAGAGCTGCTACAGTTTCAGAGCAGCTACAGTTCTAGAGCAGCTTCAGTTCTAGAGCTGCTATAATTCTAGAGCTGCTACAGTTCTAGAGCTGCTGCAGTTCTAGAGCTGCTATAGTTCTAGAGCTGCTATAGTTCTAGAGCTGCTGTAGTTTCAGAGCTGCTACAGTTCGAGAGTTGTTACAGTCCTAGAGCTGCTACAGTTCTAGAGCAGCTACAGTTCTAGAGCAGCTACAGTTCTAGAGCAGCTACAGTTCTAGAGCTGCTGTAGTTCTAGAGCTGCTACAGTTCTAGAGCTGCTACAGTTCTAGAGCAGCTACAGTTCTAGAGCAGCTACAGTTCTAGAGCAGCTACAGTTCTAGAGCAGCTACAGTTCTAGAGCTGCTGTAGTTCTAGAGCTGCTACAGTTCTAGAGCTGCTACAGTTCTAGAGCTGCTGTAGTTCTAGAGCTGCTACAGTTTTAGAGCTGCTGTAGTTTCAGAGCTGCTACAGTTCTAGAGCTGCTGTAGTTCTAGAGCTGCTGTAGTTCTAGAGCAGCTACAGTTCTAGAGCAGCTACAGTTTCAGAGCAGCTACAGTTCTAGAGCAGCTACAGTTCTAGAGCAGCTACAGTTCATCTCTCTGTGTTTTCTGCGCTCAGGACTCCGTGGAAGCGCTGCTGCTTCTCGGGTGATGGTGAGTACATCGTGGCCGGTTCGGCCCGGCAGCACGCCCTCTACATCTGGGAGAAGAGCATCGGGAACCTGGTGAAGATCCTTCACGGGACCAGAGGAGAGCTGCTCCTGGATGTTGCTGTAAGGATGTTAAAAATCAAGTTGTTAACAGCAAAGATGTGTCAGAAATGTCCTCGTCTCATCTTTTAACTCATGTTTCCCAGTGGCATCCTGTTCGACCCATCATTGCCTCCATCTCCAGCGGGGTTGTGTCCATTTGGGCTCAGAACCAAGTGGTGCGTACATGATCTGTAGCGCAGCCTTTAAAGCTTGTAGCTCTGTTAACGTTTGGTCGTGTGCAGGAAAACTGGAGCGCTTTCGCCCCGGACTTTAAAGAGCTGGATGAGAACGTGGAGTACGAGGAGCGGGAGTCTGAGTTTGACATTGAGGATGAAGATAAGAGTGAACCTGAGCAGACAGGTAGTCCCGCCCCCCTGCTTCCTGTTTGAGCTCCGTGTTCTTGTTTAATTTTCCTGAAGCTGTGGTGGTGTTACAGGCGCAGACGTTGCGGAGGACGAGGAGGTGGACGTGACTTCTGTCGATCCCATCGTCGCTTTCTGCAGCAGGTGAGGGGGGCGGAGTCTTCTAGCTCAGTGATTTCCAACCACGGGTACGCGAGCATATTACAGGGGGTACGTGGAAAAATTTCCCAGGTGTGTAAAAATAATAAATAAATAAATAAAAATAAGACTTGGTTATGTAGGGCCCAATGATTTCTGCAATGCAGAAATTGCAGACGGAATCACAGAATTGACACAAAATAGAATCAGGAATAAAACGCAGAATCTCACAGTATTTACTCGTTTAGGTGAGTTTCTGATGTATTTTGGATGCTGCTGCTTCCTTCACCTGTCATTACTTGTTTATTTGTGACATATCACATCGAAACGCGGATTAAGTCCAAAAATGGGATGTGGAGAAATAGGCAGATAAAGGTTTTGATTTAAACTTTTTTTGTCAAAATATAATGAATTAATGTTTTTTTGAATATACTGTCTGAAATATAATCCTAAAAAAATTTTGAAGCTTTTTTTTTGAGCAGTAGTAACAAACAAAAAAATTGATTTAGAGGAAAAACGCCTTAAAATTTTGAATTTTTCCCTGTGAGCTTGAAATATTTGTTTCTTTCCAACTGGGAAATATTAACATACAAATACTATTTGAGGTTTCCTCTTTATAACGACATCAGAAATGACTCAATAAATTTACATAAAATCAGGATTCAGACCAAACAGTAATGTATCATAACCAACAAGACAAATGAAGTCATATCTGTGGATAAGCTGAGGAAATGAGAATGATCCAGATATCAAAATGTAGCTTTTAAAGCAGGAATCTGAAAATTATGACAGAGTATCAGGGCCACACAACAAGATATTTTTTTATTATTATTACGGGATTAAAATCATATTACGAGAAAAAAGGTCTTAATCTTACATGACGTGTCTATTTCCTGTTCCTTATTTTCTCCTTATTTTCCTCACACCTGCAGTGTGCAGCCTTGTGTCTGTGTTTATAAAGTAGTCCATGATGACCTGGATCACTCTTAGATTCACATGATTTCATCCAAATTAACTAAGTAACGACTCAATCTGTCAATGAATCCATTAATTACAACACAGCTTCAGTTTAATGTCATTTGCGCAATTTCCAAGTCTTGCTACTGATAATTAGATGTTAATGTGCTAAAAGAAACATGTCTAATCATTGCAGACAAAGACTTTGTTTTATTATTTTTACCTTATGAAAAGCTGTTTATATCTCCATGGTCACTGGTCACCACTACAGGCAGCCGCCATCTTGCACCGCCATCTTGTCTACGAAGGCTCATGAAGGACAAACTG
>NW_013952529.1:525395-535553 GCF_001266775.1 Austrofundulus limnaeus | reverse complement strand
CCGTAGAACTCCTTTGTGTTTGGAAGCGGAGGGGTGGGGGTGGGGGGAGGACCAGGGAGGATGATTCAACCACTCAACAAAAAAGATGTAGCTGAAAACAACAAATCCTGTGCCTTTCAGCAATACTAAAAAACTTGACAAGTTGCAGTGGTAACTGCATGCTTTTTCTTGTAAAGGCTACAATGAAATGACTTTTTTCTTGTAATATCTTATCTTATATGACTTTAAACTTGTAATATTATGACTTTATTCTCGTAACTTAAAAAAATCTCGTTGTGTGGCCCTAATACTCCGTTGTAGAAAATGCAATTAGGTTATTTTGAACAAATTTGACTTAATCGTCATTTCAGTACGATGGGTCACATTTAATTACTTATTCATTTTCAAGGCAAAGTTTTTATCTTTGTTTAATTTGAGTTGAAAAGAATAAAATGCCTGAGAATTAAATGTTCTAGGGGATTAAATAAATAATTTTCATTTAATAATCAGTTGTACCATTCAGTTTTGGAGAATCATCACTACGTTTGACAGAGGGGGCACTAGTGATTTGACAAAATGGCTCAGGGGTACACAAGTCTGAAAAGGTTGGGAACCACTGCTCTAACTTCTGCTTCAGCAAATATTAAAACAAATAAAGAGTGTCATTCCTTTAAGTGTAAGTCTCGTAAATGTCATTTAGTGACGAGGAGTTGGAGGACAACAAGGCCCTGCTCTACCTGCCCATCGC
The DNA here is from genome assembly GCF_001266775.1 of Austrofundulus limnaeus. Lineage (NCBI taxonomy): Eukaryota > Metazoa > Chordata > Actinopteri > Cyprinodontiformes > Rivulidae > Austrofundulus > Austrofundulus limnaeus. The sequence continues at coordinate 534,826 of NW_013952529.1, read as the reverse complement.
CCCCGAGGTGGAGGACCCGGAGGAGAACCCCTTCGGTCCTCCGCCGGACGCCTCGGCCCAGACCGGAGCACCAGAAGACGCGTCAGCCGGCGGAGACAAGAAGCAGCGGCAGCCTTCATCTGACGGAGGTCCAGCTAAGAAGAAGGCCCGGACCACCACCATCGAGCTGCAGGGGGTGCCCAGTGACGGTGAGACCTGGACTGAAGGATAGAAATAACCCAAGGCCCGGTTTACGGGTCCTGATTGTAGTTTAAGAGCCGTGTCCTCTCTGTTCTCAGAGCTGCACCCCCTGCTGGGTGGGAAGGGGGACAGCAAGTCCAAGAAGAAGACCGCCGGCCGGCCCAAAGGCTCCAAAGGTAAAGACAAAGACTTCTCCTTCAAGCCTAAACCCTACAGGCGTGATCGGCCCCCATTTCCTGTGGTGCCCGAGGCCCTGGGCAGCTCCGGTCTGGGAGGAGGAGGAGTAATGGGAGCAGGAGGAGGAGGGATGAAGGGCAGGGCAGAGGGGGCCCTGGCCACAGGTAAGAACTCCACCACCCCTGCTGCTGCTGAGTGTGGGAGCGCTGCTGCCCTGCTAGTCTGGTTTCCAAACACCCCACCCTGCTCTGCTTCCACCCCCACCCTGAACCTCACAGCACCCTGACCCCCCTGCTGGAAAGCCACAGTCTGGAGGGCAGGCAGAGTGTGTTTTATTGGTTAGATCTGATCCGGTCTACGGAAATGCTGTCAGCTGATCAGAGTCAGGACTTTCTTCATTTAAGACCAACGGTTCGATAATTAAAGCTTCACGAGTGTAAACCTGACTTTAATAAGACTAAATAGGTCGAGATATAGAGCCTCATGGTGGAGTGAGGTGCTCCAGCTTCCAAACAAGAAACTTCACTCTTTTAAAAGAAAAAAACAAGAGTCCTGTTGTTTGGATTCTGAGCTTGTTTTTAAAACAAAGAGTCATCACGGGCATCTCCAACCTGTCTCCAACCTGTCTTCAACCTGTCTTCAACCTTTCTCCAACCTGTCTCCAACCTGTCTCCAACCTGTCTCCAAACTGTCTTCAACCTGTCTCCAACCTGTCTCCAACCTGTCTCCAACCTGTCTCCAACCTTTCTCCAACCTGTCTCCAACCTGTCTTCAACCTGTCTCCAACCTTTTTCCACCCTGTCTCCAACCTTTTTCCACCCTGTCTCCAACCTGTCTCCACCCTGTATTCAACCTGTCTCCAACCTTTCTCCAACCTGTCTTCAACCTGTCTTCAACCTGTCTTCAACCTGTCTCCAACCTGTATTCAACCTGTCTCCAACCTTTCTCCAACCTTTCTCCAACCTTTCTCCAACCTGTCTTCAACCTGTCTTCAACCTGTCTCCAACCTTTCTCCAACCTGTCTTCAACCTTTCTCCAACCTGTCTTCAACCTGTCTTCAACCTTTCTCCAACCGTTTCCAACCTGTCTTCAACCATCTCCAACCTGTCTTCAAACTGTCTCCAACCTGTCTTCAACCTTTCTCCAACCTGTCTTCAAACTGTCTCCAACCTGTCTTCAACCGTTTCCAACCTGTCTTCAACCATCTCCAACCTGTCTTCAAACTGTCTCCAACCTGTCTTCAACCTGTCTTCAAACTGTCTCCAACCTGTCTTCAAACTGTCTCCAACCTGTCTTCAACCTTTCTCCAACCTGTCTTCAAACTGTCTCCAACCTATCTTCAACCTGTCTCCAACTGTCTTCAACTGTCTCCAACCTGTCTGCGGTGTGTTAGATCTGCATGTTGACCTTGGACCAGGAGCTCTCATCTGAACAGGAAGCAGCTGAGGCTACAGCCACACTGTTATGAGGTGATATCAAGACTAGTGTTTGTCTGTTTTAGTGATGATCGCAGAATGTGCACTTGTTACATGCTCATAAGACCTTTTAAAAAACTGCATTGTCAGGTGATGATTTTGTGGTGTATTAACTCCTTCAGGAGTTGGGGTGGATGTGATTCTACAACAAGAAGTAATAAACAGAACACAAATTACAATAAAATATAAACACCAATAATGCAATTAGCGGCTAGTTATCTTGAAAGCCTCACTACTAGGCCCAAAACCTTAAACTGTATTTGGTAATAAAGAAAGTAAAACACTTTTAATTACTTGTGTATCAGTCACTTATAAAGTTAAATTAAGTAACATAAAGCAAATTAACATAAGGTAAAATATCCATCCATCCATCCATCCATCCTTCCATTATCTATACCCGTTTATTCCTTTTTCTAGGGTCACTGGTGCCCATATCCAGCAGTCACAGTGCGAGGGGCGGGGTACACCCTGGACAGGTCGCAGGTCCATCACAGGGCCCAGTCTAGCTTAGCATAGCATATCTTCCACTTAGTTAGACTAACAACATAAAATGTTCAGAATAACAAAATAACATCCTGTCTAGACACAAACACCAAAACTCACCAATCTTAAGGACACACATTCCGGTTCGAACCACCAAAAGCTGCCACCAAACATGACCCTCTGTAATCTTCCACTGCATTTTATAAACACCATGTTACAGGAATAAAACATGACTCAAAAATAACGGCAGCGCCCTCTAGTGGTGAGGCTGAAAAACTGTATTACAGTCCTGCCTTCAGATCCTAACCGTTCCGCTGAGGCGCTGCCTTCTCAAAAATCTGCTCAGAAATAAGAAAAGACCACGTTGAGTCGAGTTCAGCTCGATGCTCTGACTGTAAAGATGATCACACACACACAGACACACACACACACACTCACAGAGCCAGACTGTGGCTTTCAGTCCGTAGAACCTCTGCCACCTGCAGCTCCCTTCTGATCCACTGGGTGGTTTAAAGTCAGTGAGCCCAGGCTGCGGTGTGCAGACGTGTCTCTGTGTTTCCGGTGGACTCAGCGCAGCTTGTTTCCTGTGGGCGAGCTGATCGATCCACTTCCTGCTTGGCCTTTGACCCTCCTGCTCCCGCCTCGCTCCGTGGGCTTGTTGTGTGACTCTGCTGTGGTCTGCTCTGGTTTCGTCTCTCCTGTTTCAGTGTGTTCTGTCTCAGAGATGTGGTTCTGTGTCGATAAGGTTCTGCTCTGATTCTGGATGGACTGATTCTACAACAAACAACTTTAATGGTTTTTAAAAATGATGAGTGTAATTCTTCATTTGACCATGAAAAGCAGTAAAAATCTGTGTTTGTTTACGTGGGTACCTGAGTGTTGTGGTGGTGTCCCAACATGTTTCACTGGTTCTTCTGTTTCCTGCAGGGAATCTGGTCTCACAGTCGTACAAACAGCACGACATCGGAGGGATGGACTGAGCGCCGCTCGCTCTAGATTTGTGCAGGAGCACAGAGGAGCTCACAAAGAGACACAAACCCTCACGTTGTGTACAGATTCTCCTTCTTGCAGACACTTTCCTCCTCCAATCAGAGAGCAGGAAGCCTCCTCGGCTCGGATCAGACAGGAAGCGTGAGGCAGCCGAGTGGCCCGCCTCTGTAGGACCCATCATGTATAGAACCCCCTCGTCCTGTTAGTGTGTTTTCTTCTTGTTTTTTTACATTAAAACATTGTGATTTGTAAAGAATGTGGGCTTTTTATTCAAACTGGCTTCATGCAAACATTGAAACAGTAAAAGAAACGACGTGCTGTTAAAATTATACTTTTATTTATATAACAGTAAAAATTTATTACAATAAAATATATATTTCTTTAATATAAAAAGTTTTAAGTGGTAAATAAATATTCTCTGAGATACAAATGAAAGCTGCAGATGTAAACATAAATCAGGTGCAGTAATTTGATTTTTAATTAAAGTTATAAAACCAGACATCTTTCTGAAAATAAATGTTTTTTATGTTAAAAGTTTCAGTCAGAAGTTTGACAATATATCGGTTTGTTCAGATGACGATACGATGTATCAGTTTGTTCAAATAATGATACCACGATACATCGGTTTGTTCAGATGATATGACGATATATTGTTTTGTTAAGTTGATATGACGATGTATCGGTTTGTTCAGATGACAATATATCGTTTGTTCAGATGACGATATGACGATACATCAGTTTGTTCAGATGACGATATGATGATATATCGTTTGTTCAGATGACTATATGATATATCATTTGTTCAGATGACGATATGACAATACATCAGTTCAGATGACGATATGACGATAAATCGGTTTTTTCATATGACGATAAATTGGTTTGTTCAGGTGATGATACAATGTATCTGTTCAGATGACGATATGACGATAAATCGGTTTGTTCAGATGATGATATGATATATCAGTTTGTTTGGACGAAATGATATTTCTTTATCACAGTGTCACAATACGAGTTTATTCACTTCACAAGTCAGTGATTGATATAATGCGAGATACAGTATATTCATCTAACATAAATGATTGTGTTGATACGGATGGATTTTTTCCTTTTGCCTCGATGTAATTAAATAATTTAATATATGGATGTGTATTGATGTTACATCCCTAGAAATGATTGAAGGATGATACGTTATAAAAGTTTTTCTAAACATATAATAAATTTACACTAAAAACATAAAAATTGTTTAGCTGCATTTAAACTGATGATTCAATAATTATCATTAAAATTCAGAAATCATATGATAGTTCCTGTTTAGCTTAATATACCTTAAATACAGCATACGGATATATAATTGTTTACGTTGATTAGATCAACCTTCATGTAGTCAGGAGACATGTAGGAACATACATGATGATAGCACGCAGAGCTCAGAAAAGAGTGCAGGTAGTTGGATATTTGGACGTAAACACCTTGTTCTCCGTCCCGTACACGAAGAAGCTGTAGTCCTTCCCATTGTACGAGTAAAAGGCGTGGGTCAGAGGGACCAGCTCGATGGTCTGACGCTGTGGGCGGAGACAGAAGGTGGACATGACCAGGACAATAAAAACAACCCAAACCTCGCCAAAACATACAAGGAAAATTCAAAGTTTAGACCAAAGAGGTTCCATTTCTACATGGATAGGTTGAGACAAGAAATCTTTCTGATCAGGTTTCAGTAAACCACAGAACGCGCAGCTCTACCTGCTGCAGGATGCGGCTGGTGGAAGTGAAGCGCAGGAGATGTTCGTTGGTGAACTTTGTGGAAACGTCACAGATCTCCTTATCAGGAAATCCCTGGATGGGATACACCTGACAGAAGCGAGAGGAGAGGGAACAAACTGAACAAAAAAACCTGCATTAGCTTTAGTCTGAAGTTTCTGATCAGATTTAATGAGCCTCATGCAAGAACATTTTTGTATCTTATCCAAAATTTCTCTTACTTTTGTTCCTACAAACATGCCACGTCAGATTCAACAATCTTCTATCTTCAGGGAAAGTGTGTAAATGAGCTGCGTAAACTGATGAATGTATCAGGTGCTCTCGCAGGAGGAGAGGGGATTAGCATAATTAGCACCCTAAAAACACCATATAAGGCTACATTTCCTGCCCCACATACCAGGAAGGGTCCATTCATAAATTATATCTTAAAGTAAAATAAGAACTTCAAGAGTTTGTAGATTAAAGTCCTGCTCTCAGAGATCCAGAAAAGAAAATCTGTCATTTTTAGCAGCGTCAGCTGTGGAATTAAAGGAGCTTCTAAAGCTAAGAATGAAATGTGCTGTTAATGTTGTGTCTCCTGTGGGTCGTATACAGACACAGAAATAATCTAAAAAACATTCATCTCTAGTCCTGCTCCGGTTTTCCTTTGGTCAAATATTTTTAATTTCAGTGTAAACGACTGTGTTACATTGTTTTCATTTAGAAGAGCCACAGACCGATGTGACAGTCGTCCAGCCCCCCGATGAAAGTGGTGTCAGATGTGTTTCTGAAAAAAGCATTTTAAAATGTCTCCAAAAAATGTCTCACTTTGGAGAAAAAGTCATAGCTGACGTGTTGAATAAATCTCAACAAAATAAAATTTGATCAAAAATATAACAATCTATAAAGTTCGGTATATCGGTAGCTTGGTATGCTTGTTTGTCTTTGTGTCTATGGTGTATAATGATGTGATTGTGATGCTGTAATTCTGAGTGTTTTATGTGCTGCAGAACAGGAACCTGCTGTAAAACAGCAATTATGCTGAGTCAGGCTTGATTTTTAATTATCTTTTCCTGTTAAATAAATAAATCAAATCACTTTAGCACTCTAATCTGAATTCATCCACTATTATTTATTTCAAAAACATTATTCGGTACTAACTTTGCCATTTTTTAGTCCATAAATGTGTTCCTCTTGCAGATTTTTTATCTTCATGAAAAGGCATGTAGTGGCTCAGTCGTGTCCATCACAACAACATCCACGCAATAAACTTCAGTGAAAGTGACAAACCAGAAACCATAACACGTTATAACGAGATGGTTATCTTGATAAAACAAGATAGTTTTCTCATTTCTACAAGATTCCTCATAACGAGATACTTCAGCCATTATAACGACATATTTTCTCATTTTTATGAGATAATTTTCTCGTTATAACGAGATCCAGTTTAAAAATAATTACGTCATGTGACAGCTTTAAGATTCCATAACAAACTAATGAAATATAAAGTTATTAGTGAAGAACAACCGTCTGATAACAGCAGACTGACTGCTGGTAAAATATACGACAGGTCTGGACCACTCCTGAATTTTGTTCATATCTGAAAAAAAATCTTAGAATATGAGAAAATTGGTGAATGTCACAAATTCTCCTAAATCACTCGTACGCACAACTTAAGAACAAATCTGTGCGTACCAACGGTTCTTGCATGAGGCCCAATGACATTCACCAATTTTCTCATTTTTTTGCCATAAGTTCAATTTTTTTTTCTTTTCTGGATCTCTGAGAGCTGGACTTCAATCTCCGAACTAGTGAAATTAGGTGTCAACGATAGCCATGTGATGTGAGTATCAGTCACATGGAGGCAGTGCTTAAAAGCCTGAATTTAGCCTGAAACTCTCAGACTGAAGAAGTCTCTTGGAGAAGAGACGAAACGTTTCATTGGAGAAGAACCCGTCCAGAAGACCTATACTATTTTTTTCTTAGTGAAGTTCTTATTTTTACTTTGCGATGTCATTTATGAAGGACACTTCCTGGTATGTGGGACAGGAAATGTAGCTTTGTGTGGTGTTTTTAGGGTGGTAATTATGCTAATCTCCTCGTGAACGAGCACTTGATACACATGCATCATGTTTCTGCTGCTCATTCACACACTTTTTCTGAAGATATAGGAGTTTCTTGAATCTGACGTTGCGTGTTCATACGAATAAAAGTAAGAGAAATTTAGGATAAAAACATGACAATAAATAGTTCTTGCACGAGGCCCATTGTTTCCAAAGCAAAGAGCAGAAACTGTGAGGTTTCTACCAGCACGTTCTCATCGATGAAGAAAGGATCTCCTGAAACTTTCTCAAACTTCCTGTCAGGGAAGTCAGGCTGGCGGTCCGGGATGAAATTACTGACGTGGTTCTTCCTGCACTCGAAAAAACACAACAAATAAAACTAAAGACCTAAAACCACAGAGACACCAGGAGGACTTCCTGTCAGACCCACCAGGTGACTGTGAGCTGGATGAAGTGCAGCAGGTTCTGAGCTCCGTGACAAACAGAGCAGGTTTTGTAGCCGTCGCCTCTGCAACTCAAACACCTGCAGGAGTGAAGAAGGTTTCACCGTTTCTCACAGCTCGATTCTTATGAAGGACTAAATCAGATCCAGGAGGAACAGAAAACAGATGACCTCTGACCTTTTGCGGCCTCGACCGTGACAGGAAGTGCAGCGTTTGTTCCTGGCTCGACCGTGGCCGTGACAGAAGGTACACCGCTTCTGATGACGAGCAGAAAGTTGGTCAGAATTTTTACTAAACAAACTGTTGATTTTATTACAAAACTGATGACTTTATCAGCAAACACAAAACACTGCTTCTGGTACTAAAATGAAACTAGCTGGATGTGTGGAGCTGAGAACCGATCCTCTCACCATGCCTCGGCCGAAGCAGCCGGAGCAGCGAGTTCTCCCACAGCCTCGACACTTGTGACACATCTGAAACACAAACACTGTCACACAACACAAACAGCCGCCGATCAGAAAACTTAAACCGAACGACAACAAACCTTCACAAATGAGGAGTGCGGCACTCGGATCTTCTCCACCTTATCGGTGTAGACGGGCGGTACCGACACCGGGATGTCCCAGGGAGGAGGACTCATGCCGTGCTGAGGACCGTCCACCGGCTGACCTGTTGGAGCAACAGGAGTCAGTTAGATGTTGGGTCTGAACTGAGACCAAATCCAAGGCCAAAAAAAACTTTTTTTTGTTTTTACTCCTGTCCAATAACTTTCTATAATATTCCTGTTTAAACATCTGTAAAATAGTTGTCAGTTTATTTTTATTTTTTATATTTATTCTCAGCGTCATCTGTTCTGTATTTTATGAACTCTTTATAGAGCCTGTTCTTTTTAACAAGGATTTTGTAACGCCTTTATGATCCATATATCATGTCTGAAACTGATCCGAACCACAGGAAGACGTCCTGCTGACCATCGCTTTGCTTCAGAACCATTTATAATCAAATTAAAATAACTTTAGATCATTTTGTACAAACCAGCAGCATGTTGTGTTTGTAGAACGTCTTTCAAATGTTTTTTTTAGACATTTTTAAAATTCTGTTTTAGTTGTGAGTTTCTACCGTTGTAGGGCTCAAACTGCCAGGCGCTGGTTCTGGTCTCGGTGTAGGTCTCCAGTCGGTACTGCAGGAGGAAGAGGAGTTTAAAGGGTTAAACTGATCAGTCTTCCTCCATCTGTCTGCATGAGAGATGAAGTCGTACCCGGTACACGGTGACGGGTTTCAGGTCCTTGAAGGTGAGGTTTCGGGCCGGTTTGGAGCTGTACTTCCATTTGGACTCCACGAACTTGAGCAGAGCGTCCCGGGCCACGTCCTCCGACACCGATGGGACCCTGCAGCAGGACGGACAGTTTGTCACCTCACCCAGAGGGGCTTCAGCAGAGTGGTAAAGTAACTAAGTAAAAATACTTGGTTTCTGTACTTATGTAGAATTTTTTGGTATCTGTACTTTACTTGAGTAATTATTTTTCAGCGTACTTTTTAATTACATTTTTAAAAAAGACAAGAAGTAGAAAGTCGTTACTTTTATTTCATTTTTACTTGTTTTCATTGCAGCTTGTTATTGTAAAAAATAAAAACCATCCATATAAACTGAGCCTCCTAGATAGAGTGAATTTAACTGTGGTTGAATGAGAAGTATAAATATATAAAACTCTGATAGTGTATTAGTTTGTACACAAACAAATCATGTCACACTCCAGCAGGACAGGGTAAATGGATTGTAGTTATATAGCACCTCTCTATCCATCAGGGACACTCAAAGCTCTTCACACTGCAGACTTTCACCCATGCACACACACATGCACACACACATGCACACACTG
>NW_013952529.1:523102-525179 GCF_001266775.1 Austrofundulus limnaeus | reverse complement strand
TCACCTCCTAATAAATGTCCTTACAGAAAATCTAACTGCTCATTTTAAATCAATACTTTGACTTTTAATACTTAACTACAACAAAAATCACATACTTTAACACTTTTACTCAAGTAATATTCCTAAAGGAGACTTTGGTAAAAGTTAAAGTCAGTTTTTGGTAAGATACTTGTACTTTTACTCAAGTATCACTTTGTGGTACTTTATACAACTCTGGGCTTTAGATTAACGAGGCGTGCTGAGGGTCACCTGACGGTGGGGACCGAGGTGCTCCTGTTCAGCTCAGGTTGGGGGTTGTAGGCGGGGGGAGGTGGGTACAGCGGCTCATCGTCCTCTGGACCTGATCACAAACACAAACAAATAAATGAGACGACAGGAGGAGCAAAGCTGAAAAACACGAACCTACCTTCTTTGTTGGGACCCTGATACCCGTGAATGTCCTCCAACCAGCCAGGAGGGGGCGCCGACGGTCCCTCCTCTGGTATGTTTGGGTCAAATGAGCCTGAAAGGACAAGCAGATGTTACCCCAAACTATGACACCTCCACCACCGTGCTTGGCAGTTGGAACGAGCTGCTGTGCATTGTGGGTAAACATCCAACCTGTAGTCTCTTTGAATCTAAAAACAAATCATGTTTTGTTCTTCTTGAAAAAAAAAAAGATGAGGAGTTTTTGTGTTTATTTGTCAGCAGAATAACAAATCTACAGAATGTTTCTCCCACAGAGCAGCAGCTCCGCCTCCTCCGGGTGTTTTCTGCAGCTGATTGGTGGATAAAAATACAAACGGAGTCCGGCTGTAAACAATACCTCAGGCTGTGGGTTAAAAATATCAGCGAGAAGGTGTTTCCCCCAAAAAAGATCAGCTCTGAGATGGATGGAGAGTCAGAACAACGTGAGGGAAGGAAGGCGGGAGATCCAGACTTCAACAGAAAATAAAAAGAGCCTGAGAACTGAACCCACCTGATTACAGAGACCAGAGACCAGGACTGGACAATACACCCAGAACCTCAGGACTCTCTGTGGCATTTCCTGATACACGCAGCACTGCCCCCCCCCCCCGGCCTGGATCCAGGAGGAGGCCTCAGGACTTCTGGTCCAGGCAGGAGATTGTGGTCTTCTACTGTGTGTTTGTCTGGCCCCTCACCCAGAACCAGAACCAGTAACCAGGTGAAACTGACCCGTAAGGTGAGGTTTCACGGAGGGGTTCATGGAGGCCGGATCTTCAGGGATCAGGAGAACTGTGATGATGGATGGATGGATGGATGGATGGATGGATGGATGGATGGATGGATGGATGGATGATGGATGGATGAATGGATGATGGATGGATGGTGGATGGATGATGGATGATGGTGGATGGATGATGGATGGATGATGGATGGATGAATGGATGGTGGATGGATGGATGATGGATGGATGGATGGTGGATGGATGGATGATGGATGGATGATTGATGGATGGATGATGGATGGATGGATGATGGATGGTGGATGGATGGATGATGGATGGATGGATGATGGATGGATGATGGATGGATGGATGGAAAATGGATGGGTGGATGGATGGATGGATGGATGATGGATGGATGGATGGAAGATGGATGGGTGGATGGATGGATGGATGGATGATGGATGGATGGATGATGGATGGATGGATGGAAGATGGATGGGTGGATGGATGGATGGATGATGGATGGATGGATGGTGGATGGATGGATGATGGATGGATGATTGATGGATGGATGATGGATGGATGGATGATGGATGGTGGATGGATGGATGATGGATGGATGGATGATGGATGGATGATGGATGGATGGATGGAAAATGGATGGGTGGATGGATGGATGGATGGATGATGGATGGATGGATGGAAGATGGATGGGTGGATGGATGGATGGATGATGGATGGATGGATGGATGGATGGTGGATGGATGGATGATGGATGGATGATTGATGGATGGATGATGGATGGATGGATGATGGATGGTGGATGGATGGATGATGGATGGATGGATGATGGATGGATGATGGATGGATGGATGGAAGATGGATGGGTGGATGGATGGATGGATGATG
>NW_013952529.1:521350-522945 GCF_001266775.1 Austrofundulus limnaeus | reverse complement strand
GTGGATGGATGGATGGATGGATGATGGATGGATGGATGGTGGATGGATGATGGATGATGGATGGATGATTGATGGATGGATGATGGATGGATGGATGATGGATGGTGGATGGATGGATGATGGATGGATGGATGATGGATGGATGATGGATGGAAGATGGATGGGTGGATGGATGGATGGATGGATGATGGATGGATGGATGGTGGATGGATGATGGATGATGGATGGATGATTGATGGATGGATGATGGATGGATGGATGGATGATTGATGGATGGATGATTGATGGATGGATGATGGATGGATGGATGATGGATGGTGGATGGATGGATGATGGATGGATGGATGATGGATGGATGATGGATGGATGATGGATGGAAGATGGATGGGTGGATGGATGGATGGATGGATGATGGATGGAAGATGGATGGGTGGATGGATGATGGATGGATGGATGGAAGATGGATGGTGGATGGATGGATGGAAGCTCAGACCTCCTTCCCTCCAGCTTCCTGGAGGACCTCCAGATGTTCTCAGAGCAGTTCTGGTTCTGACCCAGGTTCTGACCCAGGTTCTGACCCAGGTTCTGACCCAGGTAGGTTCTGCTCCTGTCCTGTTCAGATGAACCCTCTCAGCAAACTCCAAACTTTAGCTGTAAAATGGAGTTTTAGCTACGTTTAGCTCCTTTAGCTGAGGCGGCCATCTTGAATCCATCAGGCTCTGTTTTTGTTTGTTTTGTTGACTTTTTAAGACTTCCTGTTTTCTTTGACCAATCATAACTTATCCTCAGTCAGCTGGCCCCGCCCACTCTCACCTGTTCCCACCTATTTCCTGCATTCAGCTCAGGTGTCTTCACATGACTCCTGTTTTATTTGACCACACTTCCGGTCCTGTCCACCTCATCTTTAATGGAATTCATAATGAAAATTTAATGATGATAATAATAATTTAGACTAAATGACGTCATTCCACAGGTTTCACCTTTTAATATTTAAAAGAAACTATTATTTTAATTATTAATGTTTTTTATTCTAATTTAAATCAGATTCTGAATGCAGAAACTTTGAGTGCAGCAGCATTTAGTTTTAATCTGCCTAAACTTTGTTTTTGTCACTTTCTCAATCTAAATAAATAAATAAATAAATAAATAAATAAATAAATAAATAAATAAATAAATAGAGAAAGTTTTGACGAAATTAACAGAAAAACAACTGAACCTGGACTGTTAACCAGACCCAACAGAACCAGCTGTCAGCTCACAGAGCTCTCCTGAAAACTTCTGAAGAACTTAAAGAAATTTAAAAACAAGCTCAGAAGAAAGTAAAGCTTTCAAAATAAAAGTCTGTTTAAAAAGAAAACCACTCACCGAGATTTTCTTCTTTCTCGTCCATTTTTCAGCTGCTCCGTTCGGAATCAGAACACACCTCCGATGACGTCACAAATAACATCAGGGGCGACGATATCAACCCACTTCCTGGTGGGACTTTCATAACAAAAGCCTTTCGGAGGGTTCAAAGTGACCAAAAACGGTCTTTATTACTTTTTCTGTTAGTTTTTTTTAAATAAATCTACTATTTTTCCTCTTCTGACAGAGTT
>NW_013952529.1:515448-518060 GCF_001266775.1 Austrofundulus limnaeus | reverse complement strand
TGTGTCAAACGCTTTATGAAAATCAATATATACAGCACCAGTTACTGGACCTTTGTTCAAAGCAGCACGTATTTGTTCAGTGAATAAGTTTCAGTTGTTCAGTTTGTTGCAGCTGAATCTCTGAGGTTTTTCCATCAGAGCTGAATGTCAAAGTGCTGACTCATGAACTCAGAGCGCTGAGTCACTGTTGTGCACCTGTCTGAGTTTTACTTCCAGGTTTTGTTTGATTCCTGCCTGAGGCTCTGTTTTCTCCAAAACAGTTTGAACTCATCATTTTACACTCTTAATATGAAAGGAAGTGGGAATAAAAGGCTTTTATTTTGAAGGTGTAAAATTCAGATAAGATGTGATTTAAAAGGAGAATTTTTGTAACAAAAACGATCATTTTTTGACCGCACGTTTTTTTAAAGTCCTGAATTTTGGGGATTTTTTAATCCATGTTTTCAGCTGTTAATTTTAAAGAACAAACGTTATGTTTCTAAATTAGAACAGAAATAGTTTTCTGTTTATCGTCCTCGGCAGACTGTCTAATCCTCGGCTGCAGTTCTTCAAAAACACAAACGTCTGCTCGGCTCTGGTTTGACCTTTGACCTCTGAGCACCTCGTCCTCCATCCGTCAGCAGCTGACAGCGAGTCTGAATAAAAACGTGCTCCAGTCGTAAAGTTTTGACCTCGGAGGGAAACTTTCTTTATGTTTGTGATAAAAACCTCTCTGTTTGTTTAAACCTGTTAAATAAATCTGAGTTCAGCTCATTACAGCCTGACTTACTGAGACTTCATCACAAGCTGAAGTGTCAATGAGACGTGGGATGCTTTGGCTTTTTTATTTCACCAGAATGAAGTGGCTGCTGTGAGAAATGGAAACTAATTCAGATTTCAAATGTGCTGCAGATGTGTTGAACGTGACTGAAGCACAGAAATATGCTGAAGGACGTTTCAGTTAAAAACTCCAGGAGGAAAAAACAACTCAGATTTTTATCAAATAAAGACCCAGAATTCTTTAAAAGAATGCATGAAATCACCGACTAACATCTTTTTATGTTGAGAAATAACCATGGAGCTAAATGTGGACATAGATTTGTTTACAATTAATTTTTAAAGAACATTTTATAAACTACAAGTATCGTATACAGCAGGCTGTTGTATCATATAATAACTGTGGCTGGTTGTTGCATCATATAATGAAAGAGGTATGGCAGGCTGTTGTGTCATATAATTAAAAAATGTGTCAGCCTAACTTAACCCTAACCATATCAATAAATTAACAGTGTATGGCAGACTGTGTCACATAGTTGTAATGTATGGCAGGTCTATCATATAATTAGAAAATACGGCATGCTATTGTATCATATATTAAGTTATGGCAGAGCATTGTGTCCTATAATTTAAGAATATGGCAGGCTGTTTTATGAACTAATTAATGATACACTGTATGTCATTCCGTTGTATCATAAAATCAAAAAATACACGATTTCTTTTCAGTTTCAAAACTTTTTTTGTTTCAAAATAAATGTTCACTTTCAAGTAATTTGTTTTCAGTTAACAAATTTTTTTTTCAGCTTCAAAAAATGGTTCTTGAGCAAACTTAGTGGCCCCATTAAGCGGCCATTAATAAATGAGTTATAAATGTTTAATAAATGTCAGAGAGCGGCTCCAGAGGAACTGATTCATCGTGTGAAACAATCGTCCGACACTCAGACAGACGCTGCTCTGGACGTCGTTTGTTTGTTTATTGTTTGTTCGTTCAGCAGCAGAACGAGTGATTCAGGAGGCTTGGAGGCACTTTGTTGTTTTTCCTTCCTTTCCTGATGCTTCCTGTGTGAACGAGGTCAAAAACAAAAACAATCAGTTTGTTTTAGTCTCTTTGTCTGACAGATTTTAAATAAATCTGCAGCAGAGGACAGGAAGTGTTTCTGCAGACACGAG
Organism: Austrofundulus limnaeus; assembly: GCF_001266775.1. NCBI lineage: Eukaryota > Metazoa > Chordata > Actinopteri > Cyprinodontiformes > Rivulidae > Austrofundulus > Austrofundulus limnaeus. Next base: position 516,134 of record NW_013952529.1, on the reverse strand, counting down.
GAGAAACAGATGAAATAATCTCACAAATGATCATTTGTCTCTTTCAGCTTCTCATAACAGCAAAAATCTGCATCATCTATTCAAAATATCACGTTTCTGTCAGCATTTAGACCCTGAGCACTTTTAGCTCCAGGTCCACACACCAGAACCAGAACCAAACTGGACCTCTGAAGACTGGAGCTGTTTTATCAGGTAAAAGAGGATTTTTGTCTCAAACTGAGCAGAAATCTGTAGTTTTATGTTGATCAGAGGATCAGTTCAACTGTTTCATTGTGGATGTTCTGTTAATACAGAATAATAATCCACACAGATTACCTGGTAACAAAAAGTCCAGTTTGGGTTTTTATTTCAGCTTCAGAACTTCAGAACAAACCCATGACTGCTGGACCGAACCAGCATCCTGATGGATTCAGTGTCCAACTCCAACTTTATCTTATAAATATGTTTACTTCCAACACAAACAGATTACTTAGTGTCTGCACCCAGACTGAGTGACGGACCGGACCGGACCGGACCACCCAGCCTGGCTGACATCAGTGTCTCTGACAGCTGAGCTGCTGCTTCAAAACGAGCCGGGTCACCGCTCAGAACCACTGCTTTAAAGCCAAGGTCAAGGTCTGCAGAGACGCTGACCTGTGTGTGTGTGTGTGTGTGTGTGTGTGTGTGTGTGTGTGTGTGTGTGTGTG
>NW_013952529.1:514656-515238 GCF_001266775.1 Austrofundulus limnaeus | reverse complement strand
GTGTGTGTGTGTGTGTGTGTGTGTGTGTGTGTGTGTGTGTGAGGAGGGGGGCTCTGTCTCTGACAAGGAGCTGTGATTATTAAACACGTCTGCAGCAGAAACACAAAAACATGTTTTTACTGAAAAAGAAGTCACAAAATGACCAAAGATTTATTTATTTATTGAAAAAACAAACAAAAGCTTTTGTCCCAAATATGACAAAGTATTTGTTAGAGTTTGTGAAGAAGCCAGGAAATACGATGACATCATCTGCAGGGTCTTGTTGGGTCTTCAGGGGTCTTGTTGGTCCTGGTTTTCTATGGTCTTGTTGTGTTTGGAGTTTTTTCTCTGGTGGTCCACACACGTGGCTGCAGGTGGAGGATTTAAAGGATCTGATGATGAAAGAAACATTTAAAGCTAAAAGTCTGAAACCTGAGTGAGATCAGTGTCTTAATGTGAGATCAGAGTCTTAATGTGAGATCAGGGTCTTAATGTGAGATCAGGGTCTTAATGTGAGATCAGGGTCTTAATGTGAGATCAGGGTCTTAATGTGAGATCAGTGTCTTAATGTGAGATCAGTGTCTTAATGTGAAATCAGTGTCT
>NW_013952529.1:509092-509771 GCF_001266775.1 Austrofundulus limnaeus | reverse complement strand
TCAGGTCTTAATGTGAGATCAGTGTCTTAATGTGAGATCAGGTCTTAATGTGAAGAAGTCAGGGTCTTAATGTGAGATCAGGGTCTTAATGTCAAATCAGGTCTTTATGTGAGATCAGTGTCTTAATGTGAGATCAGGGTCTTAATGTGAAGTCAGGGTCTTAATGTGAAGTCAGGGTCTTAATGTAAGGTCACTGTCTTAATGTGAGATCAGGGCCTTAATGTGAGATCAGTGTCTTAATGCAAGATCAGTGTCTTAATGCGAGATCAGGTCTTAATGTGAAGTCAGGGTCTTAATGTGAAGTCAGGGTCTTAATGTGAGATCAGGGTCTTAATGTGAGATCAGGGCCTTAATGTGAGATCAGGGTCTTAATGTAAGGTCAGTGTCTTAATGTGAGATCAGGGCCTTAATGTGAGATCAGTGTCTTAATGCAAGATCAGTGTCTTAATGCGAGATCAGGTCTTAATGTGAAGTCAGGGTCTTAATGTGAAGTCAGGGTCTTAATGTGAGATCAGGGTCTTAATGTGAGGTCAGAGTCTTAATGTGAGATCAGTGATTAATGTGAGATCAGGTCTTAATGTGAAGTCAGGGTCTTAATGTGAGATCAGGGTCTTAATGTGAGGTCAGAGTCTTAATGTGAGATCGGGTCTTAATGTGAGGTCAGAGTCTTAATGTGAGG
>NW_013952529.1:501961-508092 GCF_001266775.1 Austrofundulus limnaeus | reverse complement strand
GTCTTAATGTGAGGTCAGAGTCTTAATGTGAGGTCAGAGTCTTAATGTGAGGTCAGAGTCTTAATGTGAGATCAGTGTCTTAATGTGAGATCGGGTCTTAATGTGAAGTCAGGGTCTTAATGTGAGATCAGGGTCTTAATGTGAGATCATGGTCTTAATGTGAGATCAGGGTCTTAATGTAAGTTCAGGGTCTTAATGTAAGGTCAGGGTCTTAATGTGAGACCATGGTCTTAATGTGAGATCAGGGTCTTAATGTGAGATCAGAGTCTTAATGTGAGATCAGTGTCTTAATGTGAGATCAGGTCTTAATGTGAAGTCAGGGTCTTAATGTGAGATCAGGGTCTTAATGTGAGGTCAGAGTCTTAATGTGAGATCAGTGTCTTAATGTGAGATCAGGTCTTAATGTGAAGTCAGGGTCTTAATGTGAGATCAGGGTCTTAATGTGAGGTCAGAGTCTTAATGTGAGATCAGTGTCTTAATGTGAGATCAGGTCTTAATGTGAAGTCAGGGTCTTAANTTTCACCCTGTGTGTGTGTGTGTGTGTGTGTGTGTGTGTGTGTGTGTGTGTGTGTGTGTGTGTGTGTGTGTGTTGGCGCCAGCTCCACAGGTGGAAGGAAGCGCTCGGCGGGTCAGAACAATATTATTGTTGCTTCCATCCTGATAAACGTCTCATTAATTTGTTCTGAAACAATCGAGAGACGAAGCAGCTGCTGCTGAAGGACCGCCAGTATTCACAGTCCAGGACCTGCAGGTTAGGTCTGAGGACCTGGGTCCGGTCGGTTCTAAGGAGTAAATAGAAACGAGAGCTAAGAATCAAACAGAGCCGGGTCGCGGGTTCTGACCCACATCTGAATGTTTTTATTCAAACCAGGGGACACGTTTAGAAAAAGAGGACAAATTTTTATTTCATGTTTGTTGGACTCAAACAATGAGGACGCCCATGTCTGTTAGCAAAATATCCACTGAAGCAGTGGACAGTGACACGTTGGTGCAGTGGACAGTGACACGGTGGTGCAGTGGACAGTGACACGGTGGTGCAGTGGACAGTGACACGGTGGTGCAGTGGACAGTGACACGGTGGGGCAGTGGTTGGAGCTGTGTGTTTCATGCGAGACTCTAGAAGGTTTTTCAAAATAAAATCCAGTTGGTCACTAAAATGATGTTTCTCTGTTAAACCAACAGTTTATTTTAAATCTTTAAACGATTCTGTTAAATTTATGTTTTATTAACTGTTTAAAATGAATTTAATGAATCTGTTTGTTTATTAAGAGTTTAGAATGAATTAAATCTTTATAATAAATCTGAACCCTGAGCAGCTGTTAGACCTGAAGCGTAGTTATTATGTCCACCAACCTTTCAGTTTCAAATAAAAATGTAAAAGAAAACAACCTTTTAAAGTTAAAGTCGTGTCACTGGGGGTGGTCCGGTACGACGGGGTCAAAGGTCAAACTCAGGTCAGGATTTCAGCCTCGGTTCAGATTTTAGAGACAAATAAAACTTTGGAACGATACGAGATCCTGCAGAACATCTCCCAGGATGGGTTCTGAGTCCCTGCTGAGATGATAACAGATCAGAGGATGGAGATAACCTCCAGCTACACACACACACACACACACACACACACACACACACACACACACACACACACACACTGGACCAGAACCCTGATGGGAGCCACACTGCTCCTCCTGGATCCCAGGTTCTAGTCTCCTGGAGCAGCTTGTTGGATATCAAAGCTTTTATTTTGAAATACGAGTTTTCTCCTCAGACGGATCAGAACCAGTCTGCTCGGACCTCCAGAACTAATTTGACATCAGAGGTTCTGGTTTCTTCTCCACACATGTGCTCTTTGTTAGAAAAACGATTTGTCTCCATTTCACAACATCGGGCTGGTTTTACCCTTTTACTGAGAGGAAAGAAAAAACATCAAACATTAAAAAATATCTAACAATAAAACATCAAACATTAAAAATATCTAACAATAAAACATTAAAACATTAAAACATCGTTTTCAAACTTTTAACATCAATAAAATGAGCTTTCATCATCAGATCCTTCGTCCTCATGATGAAGATCTGGTTTCAGTGGATCTCTTGGGGTCCTGCAGTCACCATGGAGCAAAACCTCGAGGAGGAACATCTAGTCTGAGGTGATCCAGTCCATGAAGCATCAGGACCACCTGGCACCATGTGGCAAAGGGTTTAGATCGGACCAGATCCAGGCTGAGTGTGGGACCCTGTGATTGACAGCTGTCAGCAGCTTTTCTTCTTCTCACAGAACAGAGCGGGCTCTGTGAGGAGGAGGAGGAGGAGGAGGAGGAGGAGCAGGACTCCACACGGCCTCAGGTCTTTGTGTGAGTGCCAGGAGGTGTCGGAGCCTCTGCCTGTGTGTGGTTTCCTCCTCGCTCCGCTCTTATTTGTCTGCTGCAGTTGTTCCCACCAGCTCTGGTGAATAGACGCTCCTTTCAGCCTCTGCAGGACGCCTAATGAGGACGGGGGGGGGGGGGGGGGGCGTAATGTCTCAGTGTGTGTCGGTCCTTCAGGCGTCCTCAACTGTCTTCTCAGACTAATGAAATCAGTCATTTTGTCTGAAACACTGCGAACCTGAAACACTCTGCAGTTAACTTCAGGTTTTAAAAACAAGTTTTTACAGATTTATAAAACCTGTAAAGGTGTTTTTCACCTTTTTATTTGGCTGCTTCACTCATGTCGACACGTTATAAACTGTCCCAGATGGAGCCGCAGCTTCAGATTGAAGCTAAATGTTGGAGCAGACTGTAAATCTGTGGTCCTGCTCACCTCTGGGTCCCTGCAGACCGATGGAATCTGAGTGGAGACTGATGGACTCGGTCCAACATGTGGACCTGGCTGTTGTTGCAGTTTGTCAGGACGGACTGCTGAACATCAGATTATTTCATCTGCTTCTGAAAAGGAGGAGAATCAAAGACTGGGATTAGATTCCTGATATTTCTGTTGTTTAAAGTTTGTTTACCATCAAAGTTAAAAAATGGAGCTCTAAGTTCGTCCATTAAACTCCAACAGGTCTCATTATTTCTACACGGTTAGCTTTTCCACAGCCAGGTTCAGTATGGGATCAATCTTGTGCCAACAGTAATTAAATTAGAATTGTTCAGATTGAATCTGAATGTTCATAATTTGAAATTTAATTCATTGGTTTGAAAATGAATTTTACTAAATTGAAACTGAATTTAAAGTTTTGAATTTGACCTATATGTAGAAAATGTTACATTTACATGATGACATCATGGATCAGTCAGCAGCAGCATCTGATCAATATGTGATCCATGATGTCATCATGTAAATGTAACATTTTCTACATATAGGTCAAATTAATCACTGCAATAAAATAACTGTGTCTGTTTTTGTCACTTTTACAGTGGATTGCATCAACTCTGTTACATCCAGAAGGGAAACTTCACCAAAGTGAAACATAAATCTGTGGATCTGTGTTTGATTACTCTGCCTGGCTTTCTCAAGGACCAGGATGTGACACAAAAATCTGAATTATGGAACTGAAAGTGAAAGTAGTCAAACTGAATTTTTAATAAACCAAAATACAGTTTCAAAGCAAATTAATTCAAATACAAAACTTTAAATTCAGTTTCAATTTAGTGAAATTTATTTTCAAACCAATGAATTCAATTTCAAATTATGAACATTCAGGTTCACTCTGAGTGATTCTAATTCAGTTCCTGCTGACACAAAGTTTATCCTATAGTCCAGGTCCAGTAATAAAACTGATTTATTGCCTCGTTAATGAGGAAGCTCCGCCCCCTGTCAGGCTCCCGTTTAGCTCCTGACAGATGTTTACTTTCTGTAAAAGCGCAGCAGCAGGTTGTGTGGAGTTTGTCGCCCCTTTATGCTCCGCCCCTCACCCTGAACCTCGCGGGCCGAGACAAAACCCGCAGCCATCAGTCTGAGCGGACAGCAGCCGTACGTGTCCCACGCTGCTGCACATGAGTGATGGTGAGCGCGCACAAAAGGCAAGACGAGCTTCCATTCATGCGTTCAGACACACAACTTCTGTCACTTCACAAACAGCTTTCAGAAACAACAAAAACCTTAAAAGCTCTCAGAGGTCCTGGAGTTCCCCTGAGCTGAGGCCTCATTAACTCCTCCTGTGGAACAACGAGCACACCTGCAGCTCTGAGCCTTCAGGTACGAGACCATGTGGAGTCAGGGGACAGAAAGGTCCTGAAAGGATGCTCAGAGGTCCTGTTGGACCCACCGTCTCCTCCGCTCTGTCGGCTGCCAGCAGGAGGGATCCTGTCTGAAAGAAGCCGACTGGACAAAAAAAAAAAACTTCAGGAGCTGAAATCCCCAAACAGCGAGTCCAAAGAAGCCAAAACCCAAAGATCTACAGAACTTAAGTGATGTCATTCTGGTTCTGGGTCAAACGTCTTCTGTCGAGCTGCAGCAAAGCTTTCTGTGCACGCCTCACTGGATCAGTCAGTTCTGCAGAACCGTGTTTCATCAGACCATCAGCTGATCATAGGGGAGACCGGGGACAGTTGCAACACTTTTTACATTTGACTCTGTTACTCAGAGATGGTTCAGTTTTAAAATTATGTTTTAGTTTTAAAGTTATTTTTCAGTTTTAAAATTATTTTTCAGTTTCAAAACTTCTTATTTTGAACCAAAGTTTTGAGCCCAGTTTAGCTCCATACTTCTGGTGGTAGCAGACGGTTCTTCATCCTCCAGAGGAGGAAGATGAGGACGGCAGCTGTAGTCTGGGATTAGTCGGAGCAGCTCTGAGGATTAAATAAATCTCTGTCCTGTCAGGTTTGAACAGTTTCACTGTGATCAGTTTGAACTAAAGCGTCGACAGTCTCCTCAGATTTATTTAGAAAAACACAGAAACACGACGATTAGAGCTCAGCCATTTATTTCACATCATTTAAAACAAACATCTGGTTTCTTTCTGGATCATTTTCCACTTGTCACGTCTCAAATATATATATATACAAAAAGAAGTAAAATCTAGTATAAAAGCGAACGCAGAGATCAGAGCGGGGGCGTAAAGCTGACTGAATTAAAGCGTAAAAAACAAACCGAGCTGCTTCTCCAGGTGCAGCCCGACAAGAACAGGTCAGTTAAAAACTTCCCATCGCTCACGTTTCTGTCCAGGATTCAAGAATCTGCTTTTGTTTTTCCTGCAGAGGCTGACGTCTCCCTGAGGCCACGTCTCACTTCTGAAACCACCACCAGCTTTGGAAACAGAACCAGGCTTTTTCCAGTCGAGTGCAAATCAATCAGAAGCAAACTGAAGTGAAAATGAGCTCATCAGGTTCTGTTCAGAAACATCCAGCAGCGTGTTTCTGTTTATTCAGACAGATTTTATTTCAAATAATTGTGTTTGTGGGTTTGACCCAACAGAACTCCCTCCTGGGAGTTAAAACTGTGAAATATTCAGCTGACAGGAAGCAGAAAGCAGAGCTGAAGCTGATCAGATTTGGTATTTTTATGGAGAAAGTCCTGAAAGAGACATGAAAGAGGGCAGATATGTTGGATTAATGTTCAAGGAGCTGCAGATAAAACCGTTTTTATTGCCTTCAGCAGGATCAGATGTTTGTCAGGGAGAAGCTGTAAAACTCAACCTGAGGATGAAACAGAGACGGGCCGATCAGAACCAGAACTGATAAAGAGGATTAAATCAGGAGGGGTTACAGATAAACAGCAGAAAACAGGAGGAGGAGCAGCAGGGAGGAGAAGTGTCAGACAGTAAAACAAGGTCCCTGAACGCACCGTCACCTTTTCACCGTTTCACCGTTTCACCTCATCCTCCTGGAAATAAAATAAAATAAAGTTATGTTTCAGGAGGCAGACAGAACAACCTTTTTCTTTTTTAATGAAAAATCCTGATTAGTGTCAGACAAGTGCAAACTGATTAAAATCATCTAAACTCACTTTTTTTACCTGCATTTATCTGACAGTTTGAGAACTCTGATTCAAGTTAAAGTCAGGAAGTGCTAACCCTAACCCTAACCCTAACCGTATATGTAAACTAATAAGTGCATATGAGTGTGTGTGTAGCTGGATGAATGTAGTCACCATAAATGTGTGTGTGTGTAGTGTATGTGTGTGTGTGTGTGTGTGTGTGTGTGTGTGTGT
>NW_013952529.1:500159-501849 GCF_001266775.1 Austrofundulus limnaeus | reverse complement strand
GTGTGTGTGTGTGTGTGTGTGTGTGTGATATATGTGTGTGTGTGTGTGTGTGTGTGTAGTGCGCTTATGCCAAAAAAGGCAACTGTGAAATGGAAACTGATTTACTTAAATCTTGATGTTTGTTCAGGTGCGTTAGATTCATGTGTTTGTGTCCTTTAATGTGCAGATATGAGGAGTGATTGTAACACAAAGGGTTGTACAAGGATAAATATAAATTTAAATTGTAATTTAACGATTTACTGTCAGTCTGAGGTTTATTATTATTATATATTATTTGAAAATAGTACAGGGTAGGAGTTTATAAGTTTTTTACTTCTTCCTACTCCATTTCGAACATGTTGAGATTATTATTGTCATAAAATATGTGTATTTTGTATTTAATATGTGTAATATATTTAAGTATGGTTATCTCTGTATTTTATGGTCATCATGTTCAAAATAAATTTGATTGATTGATAAAGTATTATAGTTCTCTGTGTTCCTTTGGTTCTCCTGTTTATATTCGTTTCATTCTAGTGAGCTTTAATATTTTTCTTCTGTATTTTCTCTCTAAAGCGTACTTGAAGAGTTACAGCTGTAATAATTGTTATTTCCACCTGAGGATCAATAAAGTTTCTGATTCTGATACAGAAGTCCTGCAGAGAACTGATCCATAAAGAATAAAACCCAGATGTTTGGGTTCACAACATGTTTATTTACTGATGAAACTGAATAAATATGTTTGTCTCTGTCGCCCCCCCCAGCGGTGGTCCGGACTGGGATGTGACCTGTTGCTGGGATCTTCCTCCTCCTCAGTGAAGCTCAGAGATGACTCGGGTGTCGGCTGTCGTCCTGCAGGCTGCATCTCTTCACATCACCTGCCTCTTCCTCCTGCTGCAGCCTGCAGAGTCCAGAACCGACCCGAACACCAGAACCTGGAGCCAAACGGGCCCGCGGCTGCAGCTGTCCCACTCAGGTAGGAGAGGTGGGCGGAGCTTCAGGGCTGACAAACCCAATGAGCATCGAGCAGAACTTTATTCTGAGCCTGGTTGATGCAGATCGTTGCCCCCAGGCGCTGGGTTCTGTCTGTGAGAACGTGAGGTCCTGGTTCTGGTCCTGGTACTGGACCAGCTCTTGTGTTTGTGTGTTGGTGGAAACAGTAGCAGCTCGGTTCTTCTCAGGCTCGTAAAGAGAAGCAGTGAAACCGTTTAATGATCCGCATCCAGATTTCTCTCTGCAGGAACAACAGTTTGGTTTTTATGAGTCAGACAGCAGCCGGAGGCCTGAAAACACAAACTTTCTGCTCCTGAGGTCTGGTCCTGTTCTGCTGGAACCGAGTCAGAACCAGCCTGGACTTGAAGGTGTGTCTGCTGGACCATCGGTGCATGGATACCTGTCTGATCCGGTCCAGCTGCTGTGGAACCAGGCAGGGTTCAGGTTCTGGTTCTTCTGAAGCAGAGACATGAAGGTTTCCTCAGCTCTGATGTTTGGGTTTGTCGCTTCAGAACCGGACCGGACCGGGTCGCGTGTGTCGGGGATGAAGTTCTCTGACAGGAGCTCCTCCTGCTGAGGAGGAGGAGGAGGAGGAGGAGGAGGAGGAGGTTTCAGTCTCGTGTGGAAAACATCCAAACTAAACACTCTGAGCTCATGATTTTATGGACACACACACACACACACACACACACACACACACACACACACACACACACAC
>NW_013952529.1:485529-497618 GCF_001266775.1 Austrofundulus limnaeus | reverse complement strand
GTCACTACACAAAGCTCCTGACCATAGATGAGGGTAGGAATGTAGATCGACTGGTAAACTGAGAGCTTCACCTTCTGGCTCAGCTCTCTCTTCACCACGACAGACCGGTACAACGCCCACATCACTGCAGACGCAGCACCAATCCACCTGTTGATCTCCCGCTCCATTCTTCCCTCATTCATGAACAAGACCTGAGATACTTAAACTCCTCTACTTGGGGCAGGACCTCCTCCCTGACCCGGAGGCGGAACCCTACCGGTTTCTGACTCAAGACCATGGTCTGGGATTTGGAGGCACTGATCCTCATCCCATCTGTGAACCGCTCCAGTGAGAGCTGGAGATCAGGATCTGATGAAGCCAACAGGACCACATCATCCACAAAAAAGCAGAGATGTGATCCTAAGGTCACCAAAAAGGATCTCCTCAACACCTTGGCTGCTCCTAGAAATTCTGTCCATTAAAGTTATGAACAGAATCTATGACAAAGGACGACCTTGGTGGAGTCCAACTCTCATTGGAAACAAGTCCGACTTACTACCAGCAATGTGGACCAAGCTCTGGCACCGGTCCTACAGGGATCTAACAGCCCGTATCAATGGCCATACTCCCGGAGTACCCCCCACAGGAGTCCCTGAGGGACGCGGTCAAACTCCTTTTCCAAATCCACAAACACATGTAGACTGGTTGAACTCCCATGAACCCTCCAGGACCCTGCTGAAGGTGTAGAGCTGGTCCACTGTTCCACGACCAGGACCAAAACCACACTGCTCTTCCTGAACACGAGATTTCACAATGGACCCTCCTCTCCAGAACCCCTGTATAGACCTTACCAAGGAGGCTCAGAAGTCTGATCCCCCTATAGTTGGAACACACTCTGCGGTCCCCCTTTTTAAATAGGGGGACCACCACCCTGGTCTGCCAATCCAGGGGAACTGCCCCCGATGTCCATTCGATATTGAAGAGTCGCGTAAGCCAACACAACCCTACAACATCCAGAGTCTTGAGGAACTCCAGGTGAATCTCATCCATCCCCGGCACCCTGTCACCGAGGAGCTTTTTAACCACCTCAGTGACCTCGGCACCAGAGACTGGAGAGTCCGACCCAGGGTCCTCAGGTTCTGCTTCCTCATGGGAAGACGTGTCGGTGGGATTGTTTTAAATATATTTTATTTAAATCTGAGCTCAGATCTTTAACAGTTAACTTTGTGTTTTAGCTGCTCGGGGGAGTTTGATCATTTTTAGCTGTTTGCTTTGGTTTCGGCTGCATCATGCTAGCTGTTAGCATGTGCTAGCTGTTAGCATGTACTAGCTGTTAGCATGTGCTAGCTGTTAGCATGTGCTAGCTGAGGTAAACATGACGTCAGTGATAATAGATCACAAACTGAACCTTTGGTGTTACACCTGTTCTCAGCCGGTCCCTCCTGGTTCTGAACCGGTTCTGGTTCTGTTGGATTTAACACGAGACTCGTCTTGTTTCTTTTTCCTGACCTCACGCTCTTCTTTTCAAACATCAGACGATGGATTGAAGGCTGTGGCTGAATTAAGATTATAGAAGCAGCGACTTCCTGCCTCCAACCAATCAGCTCTAATCCAGGTCATCAGAACCCATCAGAACCACCAGAACCTCCAGGCTGATGGGAAGGAACATCAGTTTTTTATCCAGACTCAGAGGAACTGATATTTGATCTGTTTCTTGCTGTAATCTTTGTGTTTCAGTGATGAATGAAGATTCTGTGAGTTTAATTTATGGAACAGTTAAGGATTAAGTGTGACTGATTTCGGCTCGGTGACGTCAGGTTTTGGCTTCTCTTTTCAGTATTTCAGTATTTTCCAGCGTGTGGCCCTCGGGAGCGTGTTCTGACCCCCCCCAGCTAAGTTTTCATTTCATTATGTGGTCGATTTAGAGTCTGATGGATTAGATCTGAGAGTCCGTGTGAAGCAGGTCCAGGTTTTCATCAGAACCCTGAGGAAGAACGAGCTGTTCCACACTAACCCTTTGTTGACATTAATCCCATCACGTATGGAGGACCCAAACTGACATGATCAGAAATAAAAACAGAAATAAATAAATAAATACACCAAGTCTTTTTATTTCCATGTGTTATTTTTACATTTCTCTGTCTCCTGTTTTTACTTGACCTTATGTCTTTCTGCCTCTTTATGTAAATAAGGTGGGTGGGGCTTCTTTGGTCAGCTGCTCTCCTATTGGCCAACAGACAGGAAGTAGCAGATCTACTGTGCCTGCTTGTGCTGCCTCAGTTTAGCTTCGCTAAATGATAAAGCATGAGGTAAAGTTATCCTTTTTTAATTTAATTGGTGCATTTTAAGTGTATTTATTTATTTATTTATTTATTTATTTATTGGTCCGTTTATTTATTTCTGCTTTTATTTCTAATTATGTCAGTTTTGGTTCTCCATATTCATAAAGCCACGTTGAAAATACTGAACTGAGTTCATTTCTATATCGAAGGAGAGAAAGTTTTTATTAAAAATCCTTTGAAAGTTTATGTGTTTAAAATTTTACTTTTATTAAATTAAAGGCTAAAGTTTGCGAAAAGTTAAATGAAAGATTTCAAATAGTTTCTTATTGAAGCCACGAGTTCAGAACAGGAGTTTAATAACTCGATTTTTAGTGACTTTTGTTTATTTTCTTTAATAATTAAAAACATAATCCCAGTTTAATCTGAATAAACAATCAGGATTTAAAAACATTTCTGTTTGTTTGGAATTAGATTCTTGGAGTTTTTTTCATGCATTAAATAATTTTTTCTGTAACAGAAGAACAAACAAACTTTACTTCCTGGTTCTTCTCGTTAACAGATTATCTGCTGTAATCTCAGGTGAATCTGGTGGGATTATCGCAGATCGGTTCGTTTTGAAATGCATTTCTGCAGTGCAGAGGTGCGTTCAGAGAGTCGCCTTCTTCCTCTCAGCTGTGATGAATGAGCTGAAACCAGTGTGGTGCGTTCAGGGACAGGCACAGCTGCAGGAATTTCAAGGTTAATTAGCTGCTTTCAGTCAAGTTTCACTGAAGCTGAAATCACAGAATGTTCTCCAGGAGCTTAGATCAGAGACTCAGTGATCTGTTGTCTCATCTGATCCGGTTCCTCCTGCTTCTCCAGAACCGGACTTGATGGACTCATCCATCATCTGGTTTAATCTGGACTGGAAATAAGGATTGTTCTAAAGACTGTTCCTCGTTCCAGATCTGAGGAACGGGTCTGCGGTGTTCTGGGAGTCCGGGGTCAGCGGGGGCTACCAGGTCCTGCTGCTGGACGAGGACCGGGGTCGGCTGCTGGTGGGAGGGAAGGATCACATCTACCTGCTGAGTCCTGACAGTTTGGACCGGCCCACACGGACGGTGAGGCTTTCCTAGCCTTCGGCTCATTATTAGCTTTAGCAGCTAGCATTAGCAAGCAGTAGCTTTCCTTTAATGTTTAAAAGATTTAATAAATAACTTCTAATAAGATAATGTTTTTTACCCCAAAGATTACATTAGCTACAATCCAACAGCTTCTGCAAACTTTGATATTTTAGCTGTTTGTCTGTTAAAATGTTCGGCTCATTCAAGAGATGGAAGCTACAACTTTTTTACTCTTATAAAATATTTAACATATTTTACATGTAAATTTCAAAATGTCTTCAATTCCTTTAAAAAACGTTTGTCTTTTGAAACCTGCACATACTTTTTGTTTTTTATTTTAGCAACTTTTAGCTTTTAGCTATTGTGCTACTTTCATCTTCTAGCCAGGCTTTTGATGATTTGAACTAATCCTCGTTACTTTTAGGTAACTTTTTACTTCTTTTAGCTATTAGCTAGCATTTTCTTATCTAGGCCTTTAGCTAGCATTTTGCTTATTTTAGCTATTAGTTAGCATTTTCTAGTCTGGCTTTTAGCTTGTATTTTGCTTCTTTTTAGCTATTAGCTAGAATTTTTCTCATTTAGTCTTTTAGCTAGCATATTCTTGTTTTGCTTATGTTAGCATTTAGCTAGAGCTCTGCTTCTATTAGTTTTCTGTTTTATCTCGTTCAGTGAACTTCAGCTCTGTGATGTTTTTCTTGTTTCGACTCAACATTCAGCTGATGCTAACGTAACAAGCGTTCGGTTAGTTCAGTGTTTCATTAATATGTTCGGCTGTTTTCCTCAGGTCTTCTGGCCTGCAGCTCCAGAACACGTGGAGCGCTGCAGGTTAGCAGGAAAAAGTCTGGAGGTGAGAGGTCAACAAATGTTTGTTTTTAATCCAACCAGCTGTTTCGGCATCTGCTTTAATCTGTTCTTTAAAAGAAAATAAATCTTAGTTTCTGTGTTTTTGTGTGTTTTTGTGTGTTTTTGTGTGTTTTCAGAGAGATTGTGCCAACTTTGTGCGTCTGCTGCAGCCGTTCAATAAGACTCATGTTTACGCCTGTGGAACCGGAGCCTTCCACCCACAGTGCACGTACGTGCACCTGGGCCACAACGCAGAGGTGAAAAACTCACTCACTCACTCATTCATTCAGTCACTCAGTCATTTATTCATGCATTCACTCACTCACTCACTCATTCACTCAGTCAGTCAGTCAGTCACTCACTCACTCATTTATTCACTCACTCACTCACTCACTCACTCACTCACTCACTCACTCACTCACTCACTCACTCACTCACTCACTCACTCACTCACTCATTTATTCATGCATTCATTCACTCACTCAGTCAGTCACTCAGTAAACAACGAGCCAACAGAACTTTAGCTGATGTAACTTCGGCTGATAGTTTTTCTGTGACTTGTTGTTTTTTAGCTGCGACTCGTTTGATTCTTGCAGAAACAACAGAATAATTTTTACTGTTTTTAGAGAAAATAAAGTCGTTCATTAAAGCTTCAGCAGCTCAAACAGATATTTCACAGAGTTCAGTCGATGCTGGCCGACACGCCGGCTCCTCTGCCAAACATTTCAGAAAAAAAAAAAACACAGAAAAGTTTCATTTTTTCTGCTGCTGGTATCAGATCTGGACCAGAACCAGGAACGACCTCAGACCTCAGGTCTGACTGTGGTCCAGCTGAGGTTCTGATCAATGAGAACCAGAACCTGTTTATTATAAATCAGAGCCAGGGACCTAAAAAGGCTAAAGAACCTGATAAAGAAGGCTGGTTCTGTTCTGGAGATGATGGTGCAAAGAAGGATTTTACATCAAATCAAGAACCTTGTGGACAACCCTGACCATCCTCTTCATCAGACTGTCATTAAAGACAAAGTGTCTTCAGTCGGAGGCTTCTTCAACTTCACTGTAATACAGACCTACAGAAGATCTTTCCTGCCCACAGCCATCAGCATCTACAATAAGTTTTTAGTTAAATGACTTACAACAACACCTAATTTCCCTCTGGGATCAATAAAGTATTTTTGAATTTGAAATAAATTTTAAATTTTCTACAAACCCTGAAGATTTCAACCTTTTCTGCACATGAATGATGAATAAAGTAAGGAAGGCTTTTCACCTGCCAGATTATTTATTAAATGTTGAAGACGACTCTCAGCTACTACCACTCCTGAATTAATTTTAGTGTTTTGGTTTCAGCAGCCTTCTGAAATCAGACACACCTTTACCTGTTCGGTTCAGTAAATATAAAGTTTGGAACAGAAGTACGGGATAAATCTTGTGTCAGCAGGAACTGAATTTGAATTGTTCAGAGTGAATCTGAATGTTCATAATTTGAAATTGAATTCATTGGTTTGAAAATAAATTTCATTAAATTAAGCTGATTTTAAAGTTTTGTATTTGAATTAATTTACTTTGAAACTGTATTTTGGTTTATTAAAAATTCAGTTTGACTACTTTCACTTTCAGTTCCATAATTCAGATGTTTGTGTCACATCCTGGTCCTTGAGAAAGCCAGGCAGAGTAATCAAACACAGATCCACAGATTTATGTTTCACTTTGGTGAAGTTTCCCTTCTGGATGTAACAGAGTTGATGCAATCCACTGTAAAAGTGACAAAAACACACAAAGTTATTTTATTGCAGTGATTAATTTGACCTATATGTAGAAAATGTTACATTTACATGATGACATCATGGATCAGTCAGCAGCATCTGATCAATATGTGATCTGTGTTTGATTACTCTGCCTGGCTTTCTCAAGGACCAGGATGTGACACAAAAATCTGAATTATGGAACTGAAAGTGAAAGTAGTCAAACTGAATTTTTATAAATCAAAATTACGTTTTCAAAGCAAATTAATTCAGATACAAAACTTTAAATTCAGTTTCAAATTAGTAAAATTTATTTTCAAACCAATGAATTCTGTTTCAAATTATGAACATTCAGATTCAATCTGAACAATTCAATTTCAGTTCCTGCTGACACAAGATTAATCCCATACAAAATGTCCGCCTGCATTGTGATGTTTTTTAAAAATCGATGTTGAAGATGCGTTTGGTGTCCGAGGCTCAGATTTATCTTTTCCTCTGTGTCTCGTTCTCTGTGGTCCCCCCTCCGTCCCCCGTCTCTGTCCCACAGGAGCCGTTGTTCCTGTTGTCCCCCACAGAGGAGTCAGGACGAGGAAAATGTCCCTTCAGTCCCAGAGAGACTTTCACAGCCAGGCTGAGCGGTAGGTCTGGTCCAGAACCATCCATCCTGTCCCAGACATGACGAGTTGAACCCAAACTGGGGGGCCTGGGGGGTCCGATTGAGTTATTCAACAGGCTGACATCAGGCAACACAAAGAACATAAAACAAGACGGGTCAGCTGGTTCTGACGGGCTTGAAGCAACACTGAAGTCCTCTTTAAAAGATAAAATCACAGAACAGCTAAAACCAAGCAGCTAAAGGTAGCACTTTCATGCTACTAAACTAGTTAAGCTAGTTACTGTAGGTGAGTTTGTTGACTCGTCGGGTCAGAACCTTTCAACAGGTCACCAGGTCCATTTGAGAGGTTCTGATTTGTCTCTAGAACATCACATTCAACTGAATTTTGTGTTGCTGGTTGCATTACTTTTAGCTTTTGGCTTTATTTTTCATGCTTTTAGCATTCAGATAGCTTTACGCTACTTCTTACCATTTAGCTACATTAGCTTTTAGCTAGTGTTCTGTTAGCTTTAGCAGCTCAGTCTTAGAGTCCACTGAATGTTCTGAATGAGTGTCTCTGTTCGGCTCAGACGGCGAGCTGTACGCCGGCACCTCCGTGGACTTCATGGGCGCCAACGCGGCGATCTTCCGCACGTCGGTCCGGAGCGGCAGCCAGCATTACATCCGGACCGAAGCCTACGATCAGAACTGGCTGAACGGTGAGAAGATTCTCCTTAACTCAGGTTTGATTCTGAAACAGCTGTACCTGTCCGCCAGGTGGGACCACCGTCAGGTTCAAAACAAACCTCCTCCCTCTGCTCCAAACGTTCGTCTAAAACTCAGAGTCTGACTGAAAATATGATTTTATTAAATCTGAAAATCATTCCAGGTGACCTGACGTCAACTTTACCTAAGATCAAAAAGAGTAAAACAGGAGCTAAAGGGTAGGAATATGATTGTAGCTAAAATTAGCAAAAAAAAAAAATATTAAAAAAAGGTGTTGCACAATGGTAGTTAAAAGCTAAAAAGTGCATAACAACATAGAAGAGCTAAAATCCTTAGCTAAAAGTTAAAAACAAGGTAATATCTAAAAGGTAAAATGACCAAAAACTTAACTAAAATCGAAAAATAGCAAAGCTTTAGCTAAAAGCTTAAATTAGTGTAAATGTATTTAAAAGCTTAAAGGAGCAAAGCTTTATCTAATAGCTGAAAATAGCAGAACAACATCTAAAAGCTAAAATGAGACTGAAGCTAAAAGCTAAAAAAGATTATTACATCTAAAAGGTAAAATTACCAAAAACTTTACTAAAATCTAAAAACAGCGACGCTTTAGCTAAAAGCTTAAATTAGCATAAACATATCCAAAAGCTAAAATGAGAGACTGTAGCTAAAAACAGCAAAGCTTTAGCTAAAAGCTTAAATTAGCATAAACATATCTAAAAGCTAAAATGAGAGAATGTAGCTAAAAACAGCAAAGCTTTAGCTAAAAGTTTAAATTAGCATAACTGTATTTAAAAGCTAAAAGGAGCAAAGCTTTAGCTAATAGCTGAAAATAGCATAACAACATCTAAAAGCTAAAATGAGACTGAAGCTAAAAGCTAAAAAAGATTATTACATCTAAAAGGTAAAATTACCAAAAACTTTACTAAAATCAAAAAACAGCAAAGCTTTTGATAAAAGCTTAAATTAGCATAAACATGTTTAAAAGCTAAAATGAGAGCTTGTAGCTAAAACCTAAAAAGAGCAAAGCTTTAGCTAAAAGCTTAAATTAGCATAAACATATCTAAAAGCTAAAATGAGAGAATGTAGCTAAAAACAGCAAAGCTTTAGCTAAAAGTTTAAATTAGCATAACCGTATTTAAAAGCTAAAAGGAGCAAAGCTTTAGCTAATAGCTGAAAATGGCATAACAACATTTAAAAGCTAAAATGAGACTGAAGCTAAAAGCTAACAAAGATTATTACATCTAAAAGTTAAAATTACCAAAAACTTAACTAACATCTAAAAACAGCAAAGCTTTAGCTAAAAGCTTAAATTAGCATAAATGTAGCTAAAAGCTAAAGTTGGATCAGAAGCATCTGGTCTGAGACTCCTCAGTGTTCGTAAAATGATAAATAACTAAAGACCGTCTCTGTCCCTGTCTCTGTCCCTGTCCCTCTCAGAACCAGAGTTTGTGGGGTCCTTCTCCATCCCTGACACTCACAGTCCGGACGACGACAAACTTTACTTCTTCTTCAAGGAGAAGGCTGTGGAGACGGGCCAGTGGGACCAGAGGGTCTACAGCCGAGTGGCTCGAGTCTGCAAGGTAGGACTTGACAAAGACCTGACCCAGAACCAGCTGCAGAGGACAGGAACTGACTGAGACAGTGAGACAAAGAGGAGTTAGGATGCAGTTAGAGAGGACATGGAGTTAGTCGGAGTGAGGACATGGAGGAGGACTCACTACGGAGATCCCTGAAGACTTGTAAACTCTGTGTCTTGGTCTCTCGTCCCTCAGAATGATGTTGGTGGGAAGAGGAGTCTGATCAACCGCTGGACCACCTTCCTCAAAGCCAGACTGGTCTGTTCGGTCCCTGGTCCGTCTGGAGTGGACACACACTTCGATGAGCTGGGTAACCGTCTCCGTCCTGCTGACAGTTTGTAGCTCAGGATATGACCTAACCCCAGACCGTCCTGTTGGTTTCTATTTAGAGGACATCTTTGTCCTGGAGACAAAAGACCCTCAGAACCCGACGGTCTACGGCGTCTTCAAGACATCCAGGTGAGACTCTGATTCTTTCAGTTTGAGTTAGTTCGGTTGTTATGGTGGCCTGGAAGGGACAGACTTGTCTCTGGTCCTGAGGACAGACTGAACGCTGGTCCTGAGGACAGACTTGTCTCTGGTCCTGAGGACAGACAGAACTCTGGTCCTGAGGACAGACAGAACTCTGGTCCTGAGGACAGACTTGTCTCTGGTCCTGAGGACAGACAGAACTCTGGTCCTGAGGACAGACTTGTCTCTGGTCCTGAGGACAGACAGAACTCTGGTTCTGAGGACAGACTGAACTCTGGTCCTGAGGACAGACTGAACGCTGGTCCTGAGGACAGACTGAACGCTGGTCCTGAGGACAGACTGAACTCTGGTCCTGAGGACAGACTGAACTCTGGTCCTGAGGACAGACTGAACGCTGGTCCTGAGGACAGACTGAACGCTGGTCCTGAGGACAGACTTGTCTCTGGTCCGGAGGACAGACTTGTCTCTGGTCCTGAGGACAGACTTGTCTCTGGTCCTGAGGACAGACTGAACTCTGGTCCTGAGGACAGACTTGTCTCTGGTCCTGAGGACAGACCAGTCTCTGGTCCTGAGGACAGACCAGTCTCTGGTCCTGAGGACAGACTTCTCTCTGGTCCTGAGGACAGACTTCTCTCCGGTCCTGAGGACAGACTTGTCTCTGGTCCTGAGGACAGACTTGTCTCTGGTCCTGAGGACAGACTTCTGTCCGGTCCTGAGGAAAGACTTGTCTCTGGTCCTGAGGACAGACTTCTCTCTGGTCCTGAGGACAGACTTGTCTCTGGTCCTGAGGACAGACTTCTCTCTGGTCCTGAGGACAGACCAGTCTCTGGTCCTGAGGACAGACTTCTCTCTGGTCCTGAGGACAGACTTGTCTCTGGTCCTGAGGACAGACTTGTAACCTGTCCAACGCTCACATGTGTTTCCTCCCTCACCTGTCCGACACTCACCTGTGTTTCCTCCCTCACCTGTCCGACACCCACCTGTGTTTCCTCCCTCACCTGTCCTTCCTCCCTCACCTGTCCGACACTCACCTGTGTTACCTCCCTCACCTGTCTGACACCCACCTGTGTTTCCTCCCTCACCTGTCCTTCCTCCCTCACCTGTCCGACACTCACCTGTGTTTCCTCCCTCACCTGTCCTACACTCACCTGTGTTTCCTCCCTCACCTGCCCAACACTCACCTGTGTTTCCTCCCTCACCTGTCCAACACTCACCTGTGTTTCCTCTCTCACCTGTCCAACACTCACCTGTGTTTCCTCCCTCACCTGTCCAACACTCACCTGTGTTTTTTCTCTCACCTGTCCAACACTCACCTGTGTTTCCTCCCTCAGCTCCTTGTTTCACGGCTCGGCGGTCTGTGTTTACTCCATGGCGTCGATCCGAGCTGCGTTCAACGGACCGTTTGCTCACAAAGAAGGTCCGGACTACCGCTGGGTCGAGTACAAGGGACGCATCCCCTATCCAAGACCCGGAACTGTGAGTCCAGAACCACACGAGCAGCTCCAAGATCAGTCTGTCTGTTTTTATTCTCATCTGTGGAGATAAAATTTGTCTAAAATTATTTTTCAAAATTAAATAAAAAATTTAGAATTGAAACAAAAAGATTTGAAACTGATTTTTAAAAAAAGGTCAAAACTTCTCGTATCATATAATCGAATGTATGTGGCGTGCAGTTGTATCATATAATAACCAAGCATGGCAGGCCATTGTATTTTATAATAAATTTGTGGCAGGCCATTTTGTCTAATAATTAAAAAATATGGCACGTTGTTAAATAATATAATTAATGATGTATATTAGGCCGTTGTAACATACAGTATAATTAACCTGTTTGGCAGGCCATTGTATCATATAATCAAAATATGTCAGGCCATTGTTTCATAATACCCATAGGGCAGGTCGTTGTACCATATAATTAACATGTGTCTGGTCAGGCCATTGTAACATACAGTATAATAAAAAATGTCATGCCATTGTTTCATAATACCTATATGGCAGGTTGTTGTACCATATAATTAGATTAGATTGGATTAGACCTTTATTGTTGTTGTACAGAGCACAATGAAATTACAGTTGTAATTAATTAACATATGTCTGGTCAGGCCATTGTAACATATAATAAAATATGGCAGGCCATTGTAGCATATAATGAAAAATAAACTTTTTTTTTTCAGTTTCATATTTCTTTTTGAGTTGATTTTTTTAACAAACTTTATGGCCTGATTTGGCTCCAAACTACCTCCATCATGATGAACTCAGTCGCTGAAAGGTGTCGTTTGATGTGCATTTCTTCAAAGAACGCTGTCTCTTTGATTTTAAAGTAGAGCACGTCTTGAACTTTAACACTAAATCTCAGATTCTAATTTTTTTTTACATTTGAACTCAAAACAAAACAAAGACCTAAATCTTTGACAGTTTTTAGGATTTATGGAGAAAAAGTGTGTTGAAAAAAAATGAAGACAGCGAAAGGTGAGCTGGTTTTTAAACATGGGTTTAATTTAGTTCCAAACCACATATTCTGGTGATTTGTGTCGAAACTCGTCTTTTCTTTACGAGCAGAAACTGCAAACCGAGGAAGAGGAGCGACGAAGACACTGAAGAGTTATTATTGTTTCTGCCGTGATCAGGAGGTCCTGACCCTGATTCCAGGCTCTCATCACCGACACGCTTCGCCTCTGCTGCAATCAACCACATGATTTACCAGCTGAAATAACACACACACACACACACACACACACACACACACACACACACACACACACACACACACA
>NW_013952529.1:483447-485204 GCF_001266775.1 Austrofundulus limnaeus | reverse complement strand
CACACACACACACACACACACACACACACACACACACTAACCCGCAGCAGGAGCCCACAGCTGAGGCGTTAAATCACCTTTCAACTTGTTTTCATTCCTCGTGTTTGGAGTCTGATCTCACAGGAAAATCTTATTTTTTCACACAAACATAAAAAACATCTAGTTTCTAATAAATGTGAGGACGGTGAGTTAGGAGGGTTAAAAAATTAAATTAAATTAAATTAAATTAAATTAAATTATTCCAAAATCAAGCCGATCTTTGAATTTTATTCAGAAATGAAAATAAAATTCTCCACCGGACTCGACGGGCCTCAGTCAGCAGGTCAAAGGTCACGGTTGTTTGACAGGAGAACCTCTTCCTGTCCTCAGTGTCCCAGTGAGACGTACGACGCTCAGCACAAGTCCACCAAGGACTTCCCGGACGAGGTGGTGAGCTTCATGCGGCAGCACCAGCTGATGTGGGAACCGGTCCTGCCTCTGGGGGGCCGACCGGTCCTGACCCGGGTCAACTCCCCCTACATGCTGAGCAAGGTGGTGGTGGACAGAGTGGACGCTGAGGACGGACAGTATGATGTCTTACACCTGGGGACAGGTGGGTGAGAGGTGGAGAGTAGCTGTTTCACTTCCTGTGTGTGTGTGTGTGTGTGTGTGTGTGTGTGTGTGTGAGAGACGTTCTTCTGTTTAACACACGTGTTCTGTTTGTTCCGTGACGTTCTGCAGATGATGGGAAGGTTCTGAAAGCTTTGTCTGTCATCAAAGACAGCTGGGAGACGGAGGAGATCCTGCTGGAGGAACTCAGCGTCTTCCAGGTGAGACCACCTGCAGAACCTTTAGTAAGGTTGATACAGTGTTCTCCTGTGACGTTCTGCTGCAGAACCTTTAATAAATATGTAGTTTCAGGTTGATATGGTGTTCTCCGGTGACGTTCTGCTGCAGAACCTTTGACCCAGACTCACTCTACGGGACTTTTATGGCTACAAGTTAGTTTTTGTGTGTCCTGCTGCCCATCATTCCTGCAGCACATGATGTCCTGCGTGAGGCCGTCTCCTGTGGGACACATTAGTCCAGAAAAACTACAGTTCTCTTAAAAACAGATTATAGTGCACATATTTCCCAAGATCCTCGGAGTAAATAATCTGACCGGTGAGAGAGAGAGAGAGACGGGAGCAATGACAGAACCTGAAAAAAGAACAGAAGCAAAGACAGAAATGTTCTTAATGATGTTAAATAAAAACACAAAGAGAACAAACTGTAAAGTTTTATTTCCTGCAGAATAAATTTCATTAGAACTGTTTAATAATTTAAAGTTTAATGACTCTTTACTTCCTGTTTAGTGTCTTTATTATCAACCTGATTATTTAACATTTGTTTAGTTTATTTATGAAGTTTTTTTCTCCAACAGAGTCCAGCTCCCATCCTGAGCATGGAGCTGTCCACCAAGAGGGTAGGTCTACCTGTCGGGTTCTTCCTGCTGAACCTGTTCTCACAGGTTCCTTTGGTTGTAGTAGAACATAAGAACCTGTTCTCACAGGTTCCTTTGGCTGTAGCAGAACATAAGAACCTGTTCTCACAGGTTCCTATGGCTGTAGCAGAACATAAGAACCTGTTCTCACAGGTTCCTTTGGCTGTAGCAGAACATAAGAACCTGTTCTCACAGGATCCTTTGGCTGTAGCAGAACATAAGAACCTGTTCTCACAGGATCCTTTGGCTGTAGCAGAACATAAGAACCTGTTCACACAGGTTCTTTTGGCTGTAG
>NW_013952529.1:476195-481244 GCF_001266775.1 Austrofundulus limnaeus | reverse complement strand
TGTGTGTGTGTGTGTGTGTGTGTGTGTGTGTGTGTGTGTGTGTGTGTGTGTGTGTCAGGCGGGCTCGCAGACAGGATGTGAAGTACGGAGACCCTTGGAGTCAGTGTCCGGTCACAGAGGACGGTAAGGATGTCTCACTCTGAGAACAAACAGCTGCCGTCAGACATGTTTTACTGTCATCAGTGACGCCTGTGTGTGTGTGTGTGTGTGTGTGTGAGTGTGTGTGTGTGTGTTCTCAGAAATGATTCATACACATTTAAAGATTCATTCTGATTGGTTTTTATTTGATGCAACAAAATGTATTGCTGGAATAAACAAAAAAAATCTGAAAACAGATGAAAAAGAACTGAGTATAAATGTAAACAAATTGTTTATAATTTCAGAACAAATTAATAAATTTTATGATTGTAGATAATCAGTCTTATTCTCACTGTTTTTATTCAATAAAACCAAAGTATCTGTGATCACAGCTGATCAAAGCAGCTCATTAAGTCTTTATAACCACAGGGTTCAGGTGGAGATTTGGCGCCCTCTGGTGGCTGTCCTGTTTAACTACAGATTTCATGTTTATTTTTTAAATTCTTTATTTAATGCTTGTTTCTTCCTGTCAGACTCAGATTCGGTGGCGGTGAAGGAGGTTTACGGCGTGGAGGGAAACTCCTCCTTCTTGGAGTGCCTCCCTCGGTCTCTGCAGGCCGAGCTGAGGTGGGCCATGTCAGACGGTCTGGACAAACCCTTCAGACAGGTGGGTCCTCAGACAGAGGTCATAATCCTCTTCATCATGTGGGATTAAATCTGTTTGTGATTTCTAATAACATCATCAGTGATGGAGCTGAGAAATTCTTGTGTGTTAGCGAAATATCTCATGAACCACAGGACAGGTTTTATCTGAAACTAACACTTTAGGTGTCGACCCGGTTCACTGTGTCACCTGGGTCAGGTGGGTGTGGCTTCAGCCACCTTTTAGCCCCGCCCCTGAGAAGTAACTACTTCCTGGTTGTTAAATTTGAAACTCTCGAACGTCTCGCCTCTCAGCTGCAGAACGATGAAGATCGGATCCTCCTCCTCAAGCGAGGGTTGCTGGTTCAACGCCTGGACCCGAGCGACGCAGGTCTGTACAGCTGCACCAGCCACGAGCACTCCTACAGCCTGGTTCTGACCCGGTACCGCCTGCACGTCGTCCCCAGCCACAGCCTCCACCCGACCCGCCACCTGCAGAACCACAGCAACCACCCAGCCCCTCTGAGTCCGTCCAGGACCGGCGGGTACCTGGGCCAGCCGGGCGGTTCTGTGCCGGGTCTCGGGAACTCTCTGAGGAGCTACAAAGACCTGCAGATGGTGGGGGGCACCGGACTGAGCATGGACGAGTGCGAGCAGCTGTGGCACCGCGAGAAGCGCCGGCAGCACAAACTTCGGGCTCTGAAACTGAAACAGGAGAACCGCAAGGCCCGGGTCAGGAGGAACCCCCCCGAGACCCCCCTTTAGTCCCCCCGGAGGACACCGAGACTCTTTAAAGGACAACAGAGGAAGAGGACAGGTCCAACAGTTTTAATATAAACTAACATTTATCAACTGGTTCTTTTATAAATTAAATCATTTTATCCATAAAATACTCTTAAAGTTCTAATAAGCTTTTAGGTTCTTCTTATTATGGGATGTCTGCAGCACCTCAGGAGCTTCTTTCAGTTTTACACTGTTAGAATCACAAAACGATGAAAAATCAAAGATAAATATCTGATTTCAGACAGAAGAATAAACAGAATCTGAACTCAAATATAAAAAGTTTCTGTTTGTTCTCAAACCTCACTGAACACAAACTGTTATATTCTTGTATAATAAAAGTTTTCATTATGTAGAATTTATATTTTGTGTTTAAATAAACCGTTTCTCTTTTAACATTTTAATGTTTTGTATGAGAAAAACAAATGAAACTTGTTTTACAGTAAAATTAATGTGTTTGTGTTTTTATTCTTTTGTATAAATCAGAAATAAAAACAACTTTTTTGGTCTTATTTGTTTAAGCATTTTGGTTCTTCACTGACAAACATAAATTTATAATATGAATTCATAAAAACACAAATATCCTCATCTGGATTCATTTCTTAATATTTTACTGTAAACCAAGCAGACGATTTAAATCTTTTAAAATAAAGTTTTTTATTTAAAAAAAAGTTGTTCTCCCTTTTTACTTGCATCAGCAGTTCACGTCAATAACAATTTGACATATTTCTGCACTGACAAAATTGATCCCAGAGATCTATAAGCTTAAAATCATTAACAAATGATAGTAATCTGGTCTGATCAGTGAAATGTGACTGTTTTAATCAGTATCACAGTAAAACTCTGCTGTTTGCCATTTATTTTACACTTTTTCCTTTTTAAAAATTGCCTAATCGGAGCTGAAACGACATATTTGAAGCTGTAGTTCTCAGTTTGTGCAGCAGGGGGCGGTGACGCACGCGCACATGTGACCGTCGCTGTAAACGAACCGCAGAAGAAGAACTGGCGGCTCGCTGCTGTTTGAACTGATGGAAACAGGAGCAACAGTTCGGGTTGGGAACGCGGTTTGTAGGAAAACAGGCAGAACTCTGATTTTACTCCGAGGATAAAGGTGAGGAAATGTTCATTAACAAGTAAAGTTGTTTCAGTTTGAGCTTCCGGTTTGATGAGCGAGTTTTTACCGCCGCTTTAAGTTGCTCTGTAGTTAGCATGTTGGCTAATAGTGTTCTCAGTAATCAAAACTGACTCCTGTGTTTCTGCCTCACGGCCCGGGTTTACTCACTCAGATGTTTGTTTTCTGCTGTAATAGAAGCTGTTCAGTTTATAATATATAAATATATAATTACCTGCTGTTCAGATTCAGACTGGGTTCAAAGTGGACTGAAATAAACCCAACATGACTGCTCCTACTCTGCAGCAGCCCAGCTTCCTGCTGGTGAGTCTGAGGTTTTTAAAACCTTTACGTGTTTTAGTCCTCAGGAAGTACACATTACTGATATAAAGTGGTAGTTCTGCTGTAAAGTTGATTGTTGTTATTTTCAGGCCAACCTTAAAGCTGATTCCACAACCAAAGCTCTCCTGCAGCGATGCCAGGATCTGGTCAGGATCATCGAAGAATATCCTGCAAAGGTTCAAAACCCACAAACTGTGATGCATCGTGGTCTCTGTAGTCCCTGTTCCTGAACGCATCACGGTGTTGATTCCTGTTGTTCCAGCTGCTTCAGAAAGTTTTCAACTCAACTTTATACATCAAATTTAAAATAACTGCTGTTGGCTGAAGTGTTTCACTTAAAACAAATAAAAACACAAGAGCATAAGAACAATAAAAACAAGTCACAGTCAACTCTTATGCAAATGTTTTAAGACTAGATTAAAACACAATTAGCTGAAAGTGTTTGTTGTTTGAACTGATGATAGTTTAACATATTAGAGATGTTCATCAGTGAATAATAAAAACTGATTAATTTAAACAAAGAATGAGCCTGCAGTCTGTCAAAATAAAAGCTTAGCTTCTGCAGCTTCAGGCACTGATAGTTTTATTTTCTCATCAGGAGTTTCCTGTTTTAAAAGAAATCAAAGTAAAGCTGCTGATTTTAGTCGATTAAAACCATGTGATTAATGGCACTCAGAGTACGTGTTGGCGATGACTCTCAGCTACCACCACACCAGGGTTTACCTGAGCAGCTGTCACTCTGACTGGGTTCTGCTCCTGTGTTTCTGCAGGAGCTGCACTTGATCTTTCCCTGGCTGATGGAGAACGTCTTCGGCAGTCTGGATGGTGTCATCGCCGGCTGGAACCTGCGTCTCATCAGCTCCCGGAGCAACGAGTACGGCGTGGTCCTGGACTTCCTGAACCCGGGGTACATGCAGTTTGGTTCTAATCTGACAGAGAACTGGTCTTTGGATCCGAACCAGGCGTGAGTTTTCTGTCTCCTGGTGTTTCAGAGGCCCGATGATGAAGCTGGTTTATAAACTTCAATCAGAGGAATATAAATATGAAATCCCCGTCAACTATCTGCCGGTAAGACGGTTATAACTCAGCCTTAAGTGTTTTTTATTGTGTTTCAATTGTTGTTTTTATATCTGTGATCTGTTTTATTGTTTTTAATTATTTTTAATTGTTTATTGCTTTCTGTGAAGCACTTTGTGATGTTTGTGTCTGTGAAAGGTGCTATAGAAATAAAGTTTACTTACTTACTAGCCTGACATTTGTTGCATTAAAAACCATTTGAGCTCACCGTTAGCATGGATGCTAACTTGATTTGTGTTTCAGGGTCCTGTGAAGGCCTGCATCCAGGAGGGGGTTCTCCCAGACTGTCCTCTGTTCCACAACAAGCTGCAGTTCCCTCCGGCGGGGGTCCTGACCCTCAACATCGCCCTCAGTATCCTTCAGAACATTTTGATGTTCACTCTGAGCTTCAGCTCTGTTTCAAACTGGAATTATTCCTCAACGTTCCTGCAGATCCTTTTGAGTTCTTCATGTTTTATTTTGCCTTCTGTCTGATCGCTCCGAGGGTGAGAAACCATAACCCTGCAGCTGTGTGAGAACCGTCTGAATCGAAGTGAAACACCGTCTGTTTGATATTTGTCAGAACTTCCCTCAGGGCCAACAGACCGGCTCCACGGACAGCGCCTACTTTGTCCTGGTGGACCTGTACCTGAAGTACTTCCTCCCCAGTGAGGGAAGTGTTCCCCCGTCCCCGTTCTCCGACTCCAGAGGTTCTGTCGCAGCTGCTTCTCCACGGTACCGCTCAGATCAGAGCAGAGCTTTTTATGTCTATGAAGTAATCTATAAAAGAAAAACTGCTTCAGCTCAGGTTCTTCAGCTCAGGTTCTTCAGCTCTGATCTTCGGCTGTTTTCTCATTTTTAACTCTGATCTTCGGCTGTTTTCTCATTTTTAACTCTGATCTTTGGCTGTTTTCTCGTCTTTAACTCTGATCTTCGGCTGTTTCCTCGTCTTTAACGTTGGTCTTCGGCTGTTTCCTCGTCTTTAACTCTGATCTTCGGCTGTTTTCTCGTCTTTAACTCTGATCTTCGGCTGTTTTCTC
>NW_013952529.1:472307-473912 GCF_001266775.1 Austrofundulus limnaeus | reverse complement strand
TCTGATCTTCGGCTGTTTTCTCGTCTTTAACTCTGATCTTCGGCTGTTTTCTCGTCTTTAACTCTGATCTTCGGCTGTTTTCTCGTCTTTAACTCTGATCTTCGGCTGTTTTCTTGTCTTTAACTCTGATCTTCGGCTGTTTCCTCGCCTTTAACTCTGATCTTCGGCTGTTTCCTCAGCTCCTCCGGCACATCGTTCTCTGGTCACGGCGTTCACAGCCCCAGCCTCCTGAAGCATCACATCTTCCACCAGCCGTCGGTGAACGCAGACCCCGCAGCGCAGGAGATCTGGAGGTCTGAGACGCTGCTGCAGGTGAGGCTGTCCTGACAGCTGTCAATCAAACCTTCAGGTGTAGATCTAAAGGAACTGGAGGACGTTGTTTGTTTGTTTGTTTTGTAGATGTTTGTGGAGCTCTGGCTCCATCACTACTCCCTGGAGATGTACCAGAAGCTTCAGTCTCCTCAGGTAAAGGTAAGACTTTTAGCTCCACCTCCTCCCTCTCTGCTCCTGCACTGCAGCGTCACACAGCTGGCTGCTGATTGGCTGAACACCTGCTTCACCTGCTTCATGGCGTTTCTCATCAGTTACTGTGGTAACAGACGAGCTGCTGCTTCACCACTAAAACTTTAGCTTGTTTTTATTTTTCAGCTCAGGTGAGGTTTGATGCAGCTGAACTCTGAATCTTTGCTTTCCATTAGGGCTGCGCAGTATGTGATAGATGGTAGTAATTTATCATCTACCTGTCGTCAGTTACATCATCACACCTGTGTCAACAGGGCTGTGAGTGCAGACACACCTGAGCAGAAGTTCCAAATATAATGAAGAATTATAGTATTTTAAAACACGTATAGAGAGGATAAATCCTGTAAATATCCCCTCATTGTAGAAAAGTTACGTCACACAGAGTGAAACTTTAACAACAGTAGTTTTTTACACARAAGTTGTCGAAGAAAAAACTAGTATTTTATGTGTTGTTACCCACAGAGATGATAAAAAGATGTGGACGTTTGTTCAGTCATAAATCCATCTTGTTAATGTAACAGTTCTGCTCTGATGATGAAGATGATGAAGATGAGAGCGGGAGGGGATATTTAGAGCAGAGATTCTTAACCCATGGCCCGTGTCCCAATTGCGGGCCGCGAGCGCCACCTTGAGGGCCTCAAAAGAACAATAGTTTTTAACTTTGGGCCACAGAGGGCCGTGGGACTGCATTGATTTTGAATAAGGTGTAATACACTTTCTCACCACTAGTAGCAGTAGTGCACCACTCAGATGTTAAACAACTTTTCAATATGTAGAAGAAGAACKTTAGAAACCTGCTGAGAATGGAAACTTATTTTAAATGTAAAGTAGAAACAAAAATGAAAMTAACTCATCAAAAAACACCAAAGTTTGTCACTAATATGAAGAGCAGCTTCTGGTTCTACTATGCAATGTTTTAAAAGTTCAAAACATCAAATACAGTTGTAGATACAACTATATTTTAATTTGCACTTCATCAAATTAATTTTTGTAGTTTATTTTTAAATATTTTTAATGTATTTTAAAGAAACTTTAATCTTGTCAAAAAGCTGTTGTTACTGTTATTGTTTGTCACTAATATGA
>NW_013952529.1:469426-470294 GCF_001266775.1 Austrofundulus limnaeus | reverse complement strand
ACAATCAGAACCATTAGAACCACCATTAGAACCATCAGAACTACAATCAGAACCATTAGAACCACAATCAGAACCATCAGAACCACAATCAGAACCATTAGAACCACTATTAGAACCATTAGAACCATCACAACCACAATCAGAACCATTAGAACCACCATTAGAACCATTAGAACCACAATCAGAACCATTAGAACCACCATTAGAACCATCAGAACTACAATCAGAACCATTAGAACCATCAGAACCACCATTAGAACCATCAGAACCACAATCACAACCATCAGAACCACAATTACAACCATCAGAACCAAAATTACAACCATCAGTACCATCAGAACCATTAGAACCACCGTTAGAACCATTAGAACCACCGTTAGAACCATTAGAACCACCATGAGAACCATCAGAACCACAATCAGAACCATCAGAACCACAATTAGAACCATTAGAACCATCAGAAGCACAATCAGAACCATCAGAACCACAAAAAGAACCATCAGAACCACGATGAGTTCTGCAGAGAAGTATCCTCGACAGCAGCAGTGCTTTCAGCTGATTTTTACTGGTTTTTCTGCTTTTTAAGCATAAAGTTTATTTCTGCATCATCATCTTCATCATCTTCATCACTGTTAGTAACTACAGCGTCATGAAATTTTTAGTTTCTTTGCATTGAATCATGTCTGTGCTGCACTCTGATTGGCTGCTCGGGGTCTGTGCTGCACTCTGATTGGCTGCTCTGCTGCTCTCTGATTGGCGTCTGTGCTGCACTCTGGCTGCTCGGGGTCTGAGCTTTGCTGATTGGCTGCTCGGGGTCTGAGCTTTGCTGATTGGCTGCTCGGGGTCTGAGCTTTGCTGATTGGCTGCT
>NW_013952529.1:466241-469398 GCF_001266775.1 Austrofundulus limnaeus | reverse complement strand
CATTCAATAACAAGTCTTTTAATGCAGGTAAGAAAAATAAATAACTTTTGCAAATAAAAACTTCAGATTTCTTCACATTTATTAATGGAACCATCATGGTCTGTCCTGTTTAAAATGACAAAACACTAAATTATTTCTTTACTAAAACCTCTGTAACTTTGCTCCAGTTATTTTTAGCAGCATGAATCTTTGTACAGGTGATGTTCACAAGTGGATTTATGTTTCCAAGAGTTTTTAGCCTGATTTATTATGGTTTATAAATGTTATATACTGTCTAATGAAAAAAAAAACTTCAATTAGTCTAAAACAGCAGCTGTTTTAATTCTGACACTTGTAATAAAATCTGCAGGTGTTGATTTATTTTGATATCAGGATTATTTAAGTCGAGTTTCAGTCTGATTTAATGAGAGAAAACATGAAGAAAAGCCCAACAGAACCGAACCTGTCCCGTGTGTTCAGGTCCTGGAGACGTGGCTCAGCTACATCCAGCCCTGGAGGTACACCACAGAGAAGAGCAACCCCCAACCGGACCAGAACAGAACCGTTCCAGACAAATGGTGAGTTCTTGTGCACGACCCGCTCCGCTGAACGTGGTTCTCCTCCTGACAAACGGGCCGGGCCTTGTTCTGCAGGGAGCCGTTTGTCCACGAGAACCTGCTGTTCTACACCAAGCTGTTCCAGGGCTTCCTGAACCGGGCCCTGAAGACGGACCTGGTCAATGCCAAGAACGCCCTGATGGTGTTCCGGGTGTCCAAGGTGTTCGCTCAGCCCCACCTGGCCGACATGGTCCAGAAAGGTGAGTCCACCGGGTTCTGGTTCTGGTGGGGCGGGGCAGTTTGTACCTGGTTCTACCTGGTTCTGTCCCTGCAGGCGAGCAGCTGTTCCTGGAACCAGAACAGGTGGTCCAGCACCGGCAGCCCCGAGGCTGCCTGGCGCCCGGCCCGGGGGGCGGAGCCTTGTGGTGGCGGCAGCACGTGGTGACGGACAGCGTGAAGGTGAAGAGTCACGTGTTCTCCCTGGAGGGCCCGGACTGTCAGTACCAGCAGATGTTCGGGTCGGACCTCAGAGCAGCGGTGAGTCCCCGGGCTCTGGGTTTGTGGTCCGGGCCCGCTCCAGGAGCTCACAGCTTCCCGGTTCCGTCTGCAGATCCTGAACTTCATCCAGATCATCGCTCAGGCCCGGCAGACCGCCAAGAGGATCTCGGACCAGTCCATCGAGGCGGCGTCCAGCTCCTCCTTCCTGTCCTGGTTCGGACTGGGCTCGTCCGACAACAACAACACTCTGACCGGCGCCGAGCCCGAGGACAGCGGCGAGTGTCTGAGGAGGACCCACGAGTTCCTGGACCGGGCCCTGGAGAACCTGAGTCTCATCTTTAAGGTCAGTGTTCCTCTCCTCCCGCCACAGGAAGTAGAACCTCAGCTGTGTGACTCACTTCCTGTGTGTCTGCAGCTGAACCAGGGTCAGCTGGTCCAGCTCGTGTCCAACCTGGGCTCGGCTCCGGACGACGGACTCTCCAAGCAGCTGCCGGACTGCGTCCAGAGCGAGAACGGGCTGGTTCTGACGGACCTGGGCCGGAGGCAGGTGGGTGTCGGACCCGCGGGGGCGGGGTCAGGGCTAGCAGCTGTAATCTGACTCCGCCCACTTCTGTGTCCCCGCAGATCATCAACGGACTGCGCCGCTTCGACCTTCAGTACCAGGGAGACCCGGAGCTGCAGCCAATCAGGAGCTACGAGAACGCCCTGCTGGTCCGGTTCCTGTACCGGGTCTCGTCTCTGGTCAACATCAGAGTGAGTGTGCAAAAGTCCTGATCCGGGTCAAGGCTCTTTAAAACTAATGTTTATTTTTACTCAGTTAAAGTTGGTTTGTGTGTAGTAATGAATATCTTACCGTTTCTGACTGGATTAATGAGCTGAAGGCTAGTCTGAGCAGGACCAGGACCAGGACCAGGACCAGTCCCAGCTGTGTTCAGACTAGCCTTTAGCTCGTTAGTCCAGTCTTTCTTTGGAGGTGATTAACCCTCAGGTTCTGTGTTCCTTCCTGTCAGCTGGAGGGTCACATGACCGCCCTCTGCTCGCGCCCGGACTTCCTGGGCCGGCTCGGTCGGTACTACCTGACGGATCGGGACTCGTGGGTGAGACTGAGGCAGAGTCCGATGAACCGGCAGACCGCGGAGCGGGTCCGGCGGCCCCGGCTGAGCCTGCGGCCCCTGGCCAGCTACCAGACCCTCCTCCTGCTGCTCCTCTTCTATGCACTGGGGGCCCTGCTGTCCTTCGGACCCGTGTCCAGCACCGCGCTCCTCATGGCGGGAGCGGTTCTGTACGGAGTTCTGATGACGCTGTTTGGAGACAAACTGAAAGTTCAGTGAGCCCCGACAGGAAGCTGAGGTTTGGGTCGGTTCTGATCGTTTCTACGACTGGATCTCAGAGGAGAATACGACTCGACTTCTTGTAAAGAAAGTTTTGTATTTTTTGCTCCTGCAGGCCGAAAGGCTTTGACTGATGGATTAAAGTATTTTATTTTGAAAATAAAATTTCAATAAAACATTAGTTTTGTTTTCTTTCTGCAGAGAATTATTTTNGGGGTCTGAGCTTTGCTGATTGGCTGCTCGGGGTCTGAGCTTTGCTGATTGGCTGCTCGGGGTCTGAGCTTTGCTGATTGGCTGCTCGGGGTCTGTGCTACACTCTGGCTGCTCGGGGTCTGTGCTGCACTCTGATTGGCTGCTCGGGGTCTGTGCTGCACTCTGATTGGCTGCTCGGGGTCGGTCTGCACTCTGATTGGCTGCTCGGGGTCGGTCTGCACTCTGATTGGCTGCTCGGGGTCGGTCTGCACTCTGATTGGCTGCTCGGGGTCTGAGCTGTTCTCTGATTGGCTGTGGTTCTGGAAGCAGGTTTAACTGACCCGTGTGGATCATTTCAGGAACCCTTCAGTCCGTCAGAGGAACACGTGTTGGTGGTCCGCCTCCTGGTCAAACATCTGCACTCCTTCTCCAACAGCCTGAAGCCTGAGCAGCTGCCTTCATCCTCATCATCATCACCTTCAGCCCACTCACACACACACCCCAGCCCACTGGAGGAGTTCAAGAGGTCAGCACACACACACACACACACACACACACACACACACACACACACACACACACACACACACACACACACAC
>NW_013952529.1:460698-464208 GCF_001266775.1 Austrofundulus limnaeus | reverse complement strand
ACACACACACACACACACACACACACACACACACACACACACACACACACACACACACACACACACACACACACAGGAAGAACAGGATGGTTCGGTTCATCTAGGTTCACACTGTGAAACACTGAGGTCTCTGCAGGTCCAGACCCGGTTCTGACAGGTCTCTGTATATTTTATCTGATGTAATTCAGAACCAAACAGAATCAGAACTTTGAGTCCAGGTTTTATGTAAAGCTGAAGTTCTGGTGCTGCTCGGCTTCACATCAGAACCTTTTAAGAACTTTATAATTAAACATAAAATAAAAAGTTTGTGTTTTTTCCTGACAGGAAGTGAATAAAAACATTCAGGAACATTTGGCACCACAGACGGGTCAGAACCTGGACCCGGTTTGGACTCAGAACCTCAGTGTTTTTGACCAACATGAACACGTCTCATTCATTCTGATGAAAACATGAATTCATGTCACAGCTGCAGGAGCTCTTTGTTCTGATGGGGTTAGCGTAGCTTAGCACAAACACTGGGAGTGGAGGGAAACTGTTAGCATCCATTAGCTTCACAGAGAATTTAGCCTGAAACATTTGATTTGTTTCCAATAAGTTCAAATATTTGAATCTTTTTTCTTTCTTGAGAACAAAAAGGTCAAAGGTCAAAGGTCAAAGTTCTG
The DNA here is from genome assembly GCF_001266775.1 of Austrofundulus limnaeus. NCBI lineage: Eukaryota > Metazoa > Chordata > Actinopteri > Cyprinodontiformes > Rivulidae > Austrofundulus > Austrofundulus limnaeus. The sequence goes on along the minus strand of NW_013952529.1, from coordinate 463,546 downwards.
ATGAAGACGTGAGAATAAATTCATCTGATGTTCTGTGGTGACACACGCTCTTCAGCAGAACCACGAGTTCCACAAAGACCCGAACAAAAGTTCTGCTTCCTGTGAGTGGTGTCTGATACCATCCATCAACCTGACTGAGCCTCAGAGTGACCTTTGACCTCTGCTGTCTGTTCACCCTGATGATGGGACTGACCTGACAGAACACACACACCATGGATGGATGAAGGTTGAATGAAGGTTGGATGATGGTTGGATGGATGGATGATGGTTGAATGAAGGTTGGATGATGGTTATATGATGGTTGGATGATGGATGGTTGGATGAAGGTTGGATGATGAATGCTTAGATGTAGGTTGGATCATGGTTGGTTAGATGAAGGTTGGATGATGGATGGTTGGATGATGGATGGATGATGGATGGTTAGATGAAGGTTGGATGATGGATGGTTGGATGATGGATGGATGGTTAGATGAAGGTTGGATGATGGTTGGATGGAGCCAGCCTGAACCTGAGGCCTGTTTCCTGTCTGTCTGTGATGAGTTCAGGGACACTCTGTAAACCTGAGGTGCGAAGGTTGGAGGAGGCGATGGAAAAAGAATGTGATGATGTTGTGTGTCTGTGTGTGTGTGTGTGTGTCCTTGTTTTTGCTATTGGTGGGGACAATTTTTCAGGAAAATGCAGCCTCTTGGGGACTTGATGCTCCTTGTGGGGACCGGGCTTTGGTCCCCTTGACTTGTGAGGCTGATTTTGGGTGGTAGGTTTAGGGTCAGGTAGGTACCTGTGAGGTTAGTTTTAGGGTGAATGGTCAAGGTTAGGATATAAAATTACATAAAAACAAACAAACAAACAAACAAAAAAAAACGGAAAGTTCCCACAAGGATAGAGAGATATAGTGTGTGTGTGTGTGTGTGTGTGTCCTCACAGTGCAGTGTTCGGCGTGTGTGATGGTTCATTCCGTACTAAAACATGCAGAACACAGAACATTGAACAGATACTGAACAGTTAGTTTTCTCCAAATGCAGTTTTTCTCTTATTTCAGTTTTTTTTATGTGTTTTTGGTTTTTTACACAGAACACGACAGAACCAATCGCACCAGGTCGGACATATTGCTTTAAACCACCAAAGTCTGTATATATGTCATGCATGCCACATAGATGATATCATGTTTATACAAAAATAACACCAACGCCTATTACTGGGTATCATAGTAATTACAGAACAAAAACCGTTTCAGTCTTTTTTGCAGTTAAATAATATTTATATCTTTATATTTATATCTGATATCTCCTCACACACATATCAAAGATAAATACTCAGAGGATATAAATATAGAAGTAATTAGGACTTGCAGCTGTCACATTCCAGTTTGTTTGAAGCTTTTTTTTATTTTGGAGCTTTGAAGATGAGCAGGTTCTCTGGAGACTCTGCCGACAGGAAGTGGCGCTGCCGACAGGAAGTGGCGCTGCCGCCGCTCCAGTCCTGATGGCAAACTGCAGCGAGTCCAAAAACGAACAAGTCAGAAAAGCAGGTGCAGGTTCAGTCCAGGCTGATGGATCAGAAGAAACGGGTCGGGCCGGTCTGAGCAGCCCCACACACCTGCTGAGCCGGTGGTTGTTAAAGCTATGCTGCGTGCTGATTGGCTGGTCGCCCCTCTGCAGGTGGGACAGTATTTACACACAGGTGTTCAGCAGGAAGAGGAAGTGATGTCACGAGAGCTTCGACTGTCCCGCTCTCCTCTCAGGAACAGGTCCTGGATCCTCTGCAGCCGTGTCCCGCCTCAGGCTCCACCTCAGACCTGGTCAGAACCGGACTGGACCGGACCAGGTTTTTATTTTTACCTTCTTTGGTCAGAATTTAAAACGATGTTTTAAACATTCAATGAACAGAAAACTACATCTGGAAGCAGCTGGAACCAGAGACCCGGGTCAGACGGGTCCAGAATATCAGGTGGGTCTAATGAAGTCCGTCTCATGTCCAGGTTTGATCCGGTTTTTGGGTCAGACTGTTAGCTACATGCTAGTTAGCACATGTAGCAGGAACCACTGCTAGCTACATGCTAGTTAGCACATGCAAACAAATGAGACTTCCTGTTAGGTCCAAGCTTGTTTTGAGTCAGATTTCTTTGAGAAGTGGGCGGGCCTTCGTGGACCACGCCCCTCACTCTGAGGCGGAGCCTGAAGCAGGACGCAGCTGTGACTGGACCTGCTGACAGCTGAGAACAGACTGAGTCATGTTTGATGCAGAGAACCAATAAAAACCTGAAGCCTCCTCACAGCTGGACTGCAGCTGCTCATGGATCCAGATCTCAGTGTTCGGCGTCACAACATCTCAAAGGAATAATGTTCATGTAAAAAAAGGGCTGATGACACGACATTAAGGTTCCAACTAAATGGCCGACAGGAAGTAAACAAGTTGCTGCAGGTTTCTGAGCCCTAACATCAGGATGACACACGTGGCAGAAATATTCAGAGCTGTAAAAAGACAAGAGTCCACGGTAGATACTGCTCATTCATGTACGCTGCTGTCACCAAACTCATCAGCCTATACATATTTATTCATATATCTCCAAAATATTAAAAAGTACTTAATATAAAAATACAGAAGAATTGTAAAAAATGAGCAAAACATTGAGTTTTATATGAAAACCATGCAAGAAGTATTCCTTAGTTAGTTAAATAGTAACTCTAAAGATGGAGGAAAGAAAGGGAATGAAAGGGAAGTGGTGGGATGAAGGCGAACTGCCAACAACACCTTTCATGTAAACATTGTAGAGGTCCTTCAGACTTGGTTCGGCAGTGACAACTGAAGATTTTCTCTGGTATTTTTGGTCATGTTTGGAGTGCCGTGC
>NW_013952529.1:454104-458936 GCF_001266775.1 Austrofundulus limnaeus | reverse complement strand
TGGCCCACCTCGACGGGTAGGTTGCGTCCTCCGGAGGACCCAGCCCACCGTTTTGGACACAGCCTTCTTGTCTGTTGGACTGAACTTACTGTCTGTCGGACTGAACTTCCTGTCTGTTGGACTGAACTTCCTGTCTGTTGGACTGAACTTCCTACATGGCTCAATCTGCACTCAGTGTTCTCAGCTGAGACAGGGGGTGAGATCTAAAGGGGACAGGTTTGGACCGGTGTTGGATCAGAGGAGGAGGGAGGTGGTCTGAAGGTCTAACAGGTACTCAGTGAGGGGTTCCTTCCTGCTATTAGAGGAGCGTGAAGTTGCTCCGGTCCTTTGGACATTCAGGACGTTGGGCTCTACAGACAGGAAGTTGATGGAGCTCTGAACCAACTAACAAATAATCCAATATTCATTCAGAAGTTCTGGAGACTCAACATGAAGGACAGAAAACGGACCACGGTCCTGTTTCCTACAGACTGCAGGTAGAGGGGGAAGAAGGAACCAGAACCCTAACGGGATGAGATGAGATCAGAACCAAGCCCTCTCTGGATGCGGTCATGTTTGGTCATTTTTAGAAGTAAACATTCGGTTCTTCCACATGCATCACGGAAACTGAAGGAACATAAACTCACACAAACACACCAAGAGGAAGAACAGTTTTAACGCTTGACGAACTGTAGTGTCGCACTAACGAGACATTCTCAGAACTGTGAGTCTACCATCGAGGAACATTCATTTAGTCGTGTAATGAATGTTACGGCACATTAAAACCAGCCTCAAGCCTTCTTTGGACCCCCGACAGTTTATCTTGGAGCCAACCGCTCCACAGATGATGTCATCACACGGACGGAGCACCATCTTATCCCACCCAGAGAAACAGAACTCCTGAGCCAGGACTCGGGTTTACAGTTGGGCCCTTGGCTCAGACTGAAAACACACAGAACTCATTGGCAGCTCCACAGACTGAGCGCAGGGGTTCCTCAGGGATGTGTACTCAGTCCTGGACTCTGCTGAAGACATGATGGTGGTGGACTTGCAGCAATGATGAAACATCTTACAGAGCTGCAGCTCTTACTGATAGCAGCTCCAGGTCTGGGGGGTTCCGGAGTCCACATCACTGAGGACCAACACCACAACACCTCACACCTACAAAGAAAGCTCAGCAGAGGATGCAGGCTGTTAAAACCCGCCTCCATCCTCACCACTCTAATTGGACACTACAGAGAGCAGCACCAGACTGCATCACTTCCTGCTGTCGAGCAGACAGTGTGGTGAGAACCACTGGGAACGTCACCAAGACCATTTTTACGAAGATGCAAGAAGAAAGACTTAATTTTGAGAAAGATTCCTCTCACTCTGCCCACAACCTGTTCGATTCCCTGCCTTCTGGAACAAGATACAGCTCCAGTAAACCAAGAACAGCCAGAATGTGCACCAGCAATAAGGCTGCTAAACTCTAAGTAACAAGAACAAGATTTATTTTACGTTTTTCACTCTGGCTGAGAAAACGCAGTTTCATTTTGTCATCTTTAAATTTTGAAAAAAAATGACAAAATACTGGAACTAGATGTCTTAAAAACAAACATAATTAACATCTAAAAAGAAAAGAAAAAGAAAACAGTTTTGCATCAAAATATACAAACATCAGCGTCACTGCTCTCACAAAAGTTCAGTGCCGTTTTCAGAACAAAAGGAATGAAGCAAACAAAAACTGCTGAACGCTTGGTAAAATGCTGAGCCTAAAAAACTTTTTAAAAAGATCGAAGCTAAGAGATGAACAGGAACAGGCCTTGTCATGTGGGGACTGATGTCACCTGGACTGAACAGGTGTGCTGGAGGCGGAGGGAGGGACACACTTACAGTCAGAATGAGAACGTGGCAGAACACAGGTGAACACAGAGTGAGGTGTGGATGGGTGCAGAGTGAACGGAGGCGGGGCTTCCCTCCTTTGAGTGACAGTTAAGTTGGCGGGGAGCTGATGAAGAGGAGGGAGGAGGAGGGTGGTTGTGTTGAGAAGGCGCGGGGTGCTTCTCCTCCCCCCTCAGCCTAAGATGAGGACTAGGAGAGAAAATCCATGTCGGTCTCCGCCTCCTCGGAGATGCGAGCCTCCTCCTCTGACTGTGGAACGAACTCTGGATGGACCGTGAAGTTATGGATGGAGCTACGGGACTGTGGGCTCTCCAGCTCAAAGAGGGAGCTTCTGAACGCGTTCACCACCTTAATCTGAAACAAACAGAGAAGGAGCGTCAGAGAACATCTGCAGGAGCTGCTGCAACAAGCGTCTGACACCAAACAGGCAGCGGGGGCTGAGGGGAACACGACTCAGGTGCATCTGGTGCAAATCCACAAAACAACAACAAATGTCTGGGGTCAGATCATCCCAACACGTCAACACAACAAGGTACAAAATAAAAAATAAATAAATAAAAAGTGAGCACACAGTATGAAGGTTGCTCCTCACCAAACATGTTTTTTCTGCATGGCTCTCCTCTAAACATAAACATTTGTTAAACATATGTTTGACTAAATAAATCTAATAAAGACTCACTGAACCCAACTGACTCAGACTATAAGAGCAATAAACCTTTTTCATTTCAAACCTTTTTTATTCCCTAAATCTTCTCTTGGCCTTTGATTTGTTTTTCCTGAAGCTGTTCTTATGCTTATTGTTTGAGTTCAGGGTCACAGGAGGTCAGAGATGTGAAACAGGAAGCTTGGAGCGGTCAGGTTCCAGAACCTGAAGATGCTTTAAAACAGAGATTCTTAAAGAGCGCCACCTTGAGGGCCTCAAAAGAACAACAGTTTTTAACTTTGGGCTGCAGAGGGCCACGGGACCGCATTGATTTTTAATAAGGTGCAATACACTTTCTCACCACTAGTAGCAGTAGTGCACCACTCAGATGTTTAACAACTTTTTTAATACAGAGAAGAAGAACCTTAGAAACCTGCTGAGAATGGAAACTTATTTTAAACGTAAAGTAGAAGCAAAAATAAAGGTAACTCATCAAAAAACACCAAAGTTTGTCACTAATATGAAGAGCAGCTTCTGGTTCTACCTTGTAATATTTTAAAAGTTCAAAACATCAAATACAGTTGCAGATACAACTATATTTTAATTTGCACTTTATCAAATTAATTTTTGTAGTTTATTTTTAAACATTTTGAATGTATTATATAGAAACTTTAAACAAGAAGCTGTTGTTACTGTTATTGTTTGTCACTAATATGAAGAGCAGCTTCTGGTTCTACCATGCAAAAGTTTAAAAAGGCTTTATTTTCATTTGCAATTTATCAAATTTATTTTTATTTGAAACATTTACATTGCACATTTTGAATGTATTTATAGTATAACCACAAATGTATTTCTTGAATTGTCTATTTTTGTTATTGTTTATGTTAAAATATATGTATATTTTTTGTGCTGATATGCTTGAGTGGTCTGTTGACTGACCTTTGTATTTGTTCAAATAATTGTTATGGGCAGGTTACAATATAAAAATGTTTGTCATAATCATGTCTTGTGATTATTTGACAGGAGTTTTACTTTTAAACTGTAAGTGTATTTAATTTAGTTATAATGTAAATACAACACAAATTAAACCAAGATTTATAATAATTATCATGTTGATCCGTATGGTAATGTGTGACTGGGCCTCGTGTCTCTTTATGTTCAACAGATTGGGCCCTGAGGTCAAAAAGGTTAAGAACCTCAGGTTTAAACTAAACTCAGAAGCTCAGTGCTTGGAGCTGCTCCATCAGGGGTCTGCAGGTCTGCCACATCACATCACATCAGACACTAAAAGCTGGAACATGTTGGGTCTCTTCAGCAGTTTAGTCAGGAGAACTTTAAATTTTAGATGTGTTCCAGTAAACAAACTGAATATTTTCAGCTGGTTTAATCTGATGGTTTCCTTCTGATGAATCCAGCAGCAGATCAGAGTCATGCACACCAGCAGACACTCTTCATTAGAATTAATAAGCAGCTCAAAGCTCTCTGAGCTGAACCACAGGAGAGCTGCAGGACATCCATGCAGCTCAGATACACAGAAACCAGCAGAGACCTCCAGAGCCTGGCACATTTAACTCTGCTCAGGATTAACCCATCAAATCATCTTGTGACCAGGCCTCCAAGGAAAAGCAGCAGAAAGGATTTATATATTTAAGGATTTATTTCCCTCGCTGTCTGAATCAGAGGGATTCAGACTCTTTTGTTTCTCAGCTGTGATCCGGGTCTGACCGGGTCCAAACAGCAACAAGATGCAGGAGGACGGGCTGCAGAACGTCTGGCTCCAGAGGAAACTTATTCAAATCAGGAAAAAGGTTCAAACGCAGCAGTGAGCAGTTAAAAAGCAGCTGAAGAAAAGGAGCAAACACAGATCAGACTGCCTGCATGTCCTCTGAACTAAAAACAACACCTCCAAAATAATAATGGAGTGCTTTTAAATGAGAAAAATGATTTAAAGCACCAGAAATAGTTTAAAACAAAGGATATGATCCTACAGAGCAGGTTTTATTTCACAGTAAAAAGACTTTTAGATTTTTTTATGAATTAAACTGAATATTTGCTGCAGCTTCTCAATAAAAACAAAAACCCATCATTTAACAGAAACTCAGATTACACAAGCTTTGTTTCACTTTCTAATTTAGTTTTTCTCACAAATCAAACTTAAACTAAGCCTTTCAAAATAAAAGCACTCCACGTATGTGAATAAATGAGAATAAAAGGGTTAGATATTTAGGGTCAGGACATGCAGAGGGACTGAGGACATGCAGAGGGACTGAGGACATGCAGAGGGACTGAGGACATGCAGAGGGACTGAGGACATGCAGAGGGACTG
>NW_013952529.1:452648-454084 GCF_001266775.1 Austrofundulus limnaeus | reverse complement strand
AGAGGGACTGAGGACATGCAGAGGGACTGAGGACATGCAGAGGGACTGAGGACATGCAGAGGGACTGAGGACATGCAGAGGGACTGAGGACATGCTGATCTTGTTAGCTGGCCTCCAGGCACAGACTCACTGCCTGCAGTGGAGGAGGAAGCGGCGGCAGGGGGCGGAGCCCCAGCCGAGTTGGTGACAGAGGAGGAGGAGCTAAGCCCTAGGTGGGTGGGGCTAGAGAGAGTTTTGGCAGCGGTGGCGTCATTGTGCTGGCTGACGACGGAGGGCTGACGGCGCAGGGCGCCGGGCACGGCCGCCTGGCCCGTCTGGAAGGTATAGACCACATCCATCTGAAGGAGGACAGCCAGATCAGTGTTAGACAGCAGAGACAGAGCGAGAGGACAGGACAGAAGACACCTCCAGAGACGTTAGAGCACAGTGTTAAAGAATGTGGTTTTATCTGAAACCAGTTGAACTGAATGAAACTGATGTTAAAAACAGATCTGTTATCAGCAGGTCACATAAAGAGGAAACGTTTAGTCGGACAGTAAAGGACAGAAAAGATTTTTGTTTTTTTGTCTTCAACAGAACAGCTTTCATTCCTCTGATGTTCAGAAACTGAAGGAAAAATAACAAGAAACTGAAACAAAAGAGAACAAAAAGAAGCCAATTTCTGCACGACAAGAAATGTGAAGGAAAACCAGCTGATTGGAATTAAAGCTGTAATTTAGTGACAGAATGTGAGAGAAACCTCTGCAGGAATGAAGGGATGAAAAGAGGAAGAAGAAACAAAGAGCTTACATCACTCTGACAGAGGAGGAGGAATGTCATTTTCAGGACTGATAAAGTTTCAGCAGTGAGGTGCTGCTTGTACCAATTATCCTCACTGTGGCTGCCTGTCGAGGCGTGGAGCTGCCCACCCTGATTACAGAGGAGGAGGACAGCAAGAGGAGGAGGAGCGATAAGAACCTAATTAGCTCGCAGCCTTTTGTCGCCTCCTCGTCCTCCTGTCCCGAGAGGACGACCGAGTGATAGAGCAGATACACAACCACGAGGAGGAGCAACAAAACGTCTTCCTCATTTCTCTACAGCACAGGAGACGGAGGAGGACAACAGCTGTTTGTGTTTCTCTCAGGTAAAGGTAAGAATCAAACATGGAGGATCCTCTTCTTCCTGCTTCAGCTAACAAAGTTTTCACATCAGTTCAGCTCCGTTCTTTTCCTCTCTTTACCTTCTGGCCTCAGGAAGTACAAGCTGAGTGCACCTGACCTGTGTGTGTGTGTAACAGGCTGATCTTCCTGTAAGTGGGTGTTAGCATCAAGGCTAATGAAGCCTATAGGGACTGAATGGACTGCCTGTGGACATGCTAATGTTGAGTACATTTTGAACCTGTAGGAGGAACACACACACACACACACACACACACACACACACACACACACACACAC
>NW_013952529.1:444829-452608 GCF_001266775.1 Austrofundulus limnaeus | reverse complement strand
CACACACACACACACACACACACACACACACACACACACACACAGAAGCACCTGTCTATAAAAGTTTTATCAGATGTAAAGTATATTCACAGTGAGTAACAATAAATAAAATAAACTGTAATAATGTAGCTCATAACAGGAGCATATACTGTATGAGCCCCACACAGACGTCACCAGAAAGGATTTATTGTTTTGGGTGGGGGTCCGGGGACTCATTGGTGGGCTCGATGGACAGCCCTTTATCAATACTGAGCAACAAAAAAATCTGAAGCTCCCATGCTGAGCAGTTTTGGGGTTATGAGCATTTTTATACGTCCAGACGCCCCATTTCAGATGGAGCCCCCTCCCCAACTATGGGGTCTATGGTAAAACCATTGGCTGGTGTAGTGTAGGTCAGACACAACTACAGTCCTGACAAATTTCATCTTGATCAGTGCAGCCTTTATTTTTGATCTAAAATCTTGAAAAAATAAAATAAAAACAAAATAAAATAAAATAAATAATAAAATAAAAGTAAGTAAATAAATAAATAAATAAAATAAAAAGTATGAAAACAATAGGACCCCCGTGTGGGGGTCATAAATAAGCTTCGTCACATCAACGTTTCTGTTGTAAATGGCTGATTAAAATAAGCTGTTATAATGTCAATCTACAACAGGTAAGATATTTATTACTCTGAGGTGTTGAAGTCAGTTTTCTCTCAGTTTTACAGTAAAAACAATAAAAACAGAAGAAGAAGAGATGAAACAGCTTACAGTGACGCTTTACTGACTCGTAATCTTCAAAAAGCTTTTTGTTGCTCAGTTTTTAATTTGTGTTTTAATGAAGTGGTTCTGTGGTGAAGATCAGCAGCAGAGTGTGAAATTAACTGGACTGCAGCTGCAGAGTGTGTGTCTGTGTGTGTCTGTGTGTGTCTGTGGTCTAATCTCCACTCTGGATATCTTCTGTTCTTTGAAGAGCAGCAGTTTGTGTTGTGAGGAGATGAACCGGGTCATGAGGTTCTGTGGATCATGAACAAACCCAGGAGAAGTCTACACTCAGGTGGAGGATGCTGGCGGCCATGTTTGAAAGTTAAAGCAGCTCAGATTAGATTAGATTATTCTTCACTTCTTTAAAGAGCCTGTGACGTGTATATTCTCCAAATACAAAAAGTCAAAGTTTAAGAAAGTTGGAGTAAAACACAAGATTTAACCTATTTGGTCTCATAACTGTCATATTTTCTTTTGAACTTGGCTCAGCCAAAGTGAAACAGGAAGTGACATCAAAGGGGAACTCTTTAACAAAGAAAACTTTCTGGTCTTTATTTACTGAAACAATATTTGAACTCTTCGTCATCTCTCTGATAGAGACTCAAAATAATTTTAAAAAACATCAGATTCTTCTCTACAGTCTGGGTTATTGGCTGTTGTAACAACGCTCTGTTCACATGCAGACATTCCCCTATGACATCACTTCCTGTTTCTTCACACGCAAATATCTCAACAGCTGTTCATCTCAGCAAAATTAAATTTATTTCACAATATTTTATCAATGTCCTCTTTCTAAAAATGCATTCATATGAATTATAAAAATTTGAGGTCACAGACACTTTAAGATTGTTCTGTTTCACCACATCAAACACAAATCATCACCAGAGAAAACTAAACCAACAAGTCTAATAAGACCTGCAGGGTCACCATGTAACCACTCTCTCTCGGGGGTACCTGAGTCTGGATGCGGTTCAGACCTCTGAACCACAGGATCTGGCCTCTCCTCAGCTCCATCTCTGCGTGGTCGATCTCGTCCGTGTCCTCCGTCAGCTCCTCCTTGTGGATCTCCTCCTTGGTGATGCCGTGGCCGGCCTCCTTCAAGAACTTGAGGTGGTGGGTCGGGATGGATGTGATCAGCTGAGGTTTGGAGAGAACAGCTGTTAGCAGGTGGGCTCAGAGGTCAGTGTGAGGTCTGTAAACGAGGTCGACCGGCCGGGTTCAGCTGCTCTCATCTTTAATCTTCCTGTTATGAACACAGAATCTCAGACTGGGATCATAAAAACCAGGAAGTGTTTCAGTTTGTTTAAGGAACTGCATGAATCTGTTCTGCTGACTGTCAGACAGTCAATAAATGTTTAGTGAGTCTGAAGCTGAACGACTGTTTAAAAATAATCTGTTAAACAAGCTTAGAAAAGACAAAGTATGAATTAAGCTAAAAGAAATATATCCAGTGGTGGGCGGCACTAATCTAAAAATTAGTTGCACTAATCCTAAAGCACTAACTTTAATATTTAGCTCCCCTAATTCTAAAGCACTAAAAACCCAGCTGACCCATGGAGCATTCCTCAGAATCAACAGGAGAATATTTTCTGTGTCCAGAATATTGTTAATATTGTTATATTATTTATTGTTAATATTTCATCTTGTGTAGTGGTTCCCAATGTAGGGGTCGGACCTCTTTGTGGGTCGCAAAACATCAAGTGAGGGTCCCCAGATGATTTCCAAACATCAATTTAAATGCAAAAAAATGCTAATGAAATATTTTTATCATGATTGCAACTTTTTAAATGATCATAAATGCCTAAAAATTGGTATCATAGTTGTTTGTTTATAGTTATTATTCCCATGTTTAACAGAGTTATTAGCAAAATTTGCTACATAAAAAAGTAATATCTGGAGTCACGAGTGTCTGCAGCTGGTATTTTGTGGGTCGGAAGCAAAAAGTTTGAAAACCACTGATGTAGTGGATAAATGACACATGAACAACACATCTGACAGATTTCACCCTCAGCTGTTGATCAATAATGTTGATCAATAATATTTAAAGAGCTCAGTTAGTGCTTATAAATTTAGCAAGTGCTAATCCACTAATGAATTAAGAAATTAGCAAGAGCACTAAAGCACTAATCACGAAATTAGTTCCCCTATTAGRGCTTTAGTGCTTTAGGGGAACTGTGCCCACCACTGGATTTATCTATGAATGTATAAATGCGTCAATAGTTTTCAGATATATTAATTAAAGTTTGTTAATTGATGATTTTTTTCGTTTTAGCTGTAAAAGCAGATAAAATCTTTTCATAGTTATAAGTTAATTGTTATATTTTGAACCAACAGTTTTGAGTTTAGCATCAGATGATTGTTTTTCTCAGTATTGTTTTAGGATCATTATTTATTTATAGTTGCGTTAAAAATAAATGCACTTCTCACAGTGTGAGAGATTTACTTTTTAAATTCTGTCACTTTAAAATAAATCCTGAGGTGAGCTCAGAGTGTTTCTGTCAGCATCTTTAACTCTTTGTTCTCCAGTTCTGCCTCAGTCTGCAGGCAGCAGGTCTAGATGAACGTCTCTCAGCTGGTGAATGTAACAGGATCGCTGCTCGTGAGCAGGAGTCGCTGCTTTCATGTGCCGAGCTTATTGCCATGCCGATGGTCGCGATGGCAACGCTGCAGCAGTGAGAGCGTTTCTCACGCAGCAGCAGATTGAACAAACATCACAGCTGCTGCTGGATGTGCGTGGGCTCTGGTCTCACCTGTCCCCACAGCAGCTCGCCCACACCGATGAACACGCACCACAACCACTGGTCCAGGGTCAGAGGGTGGCAGGAGAACGGCTTGCCCCCCAGCTGGACAATGACCACCTGAGAGGGAAATAAAAACACAGTTTGGGTTATTGGTTTAAATAAATCCTGTCTGTCTCCAGTTCGAAGCACAGATCTGTCCCTGAGAAACAGTTAGAAATCTTCTTCTTCATTAGAGCAGGAAGCAGAGACAAGTTTTATCTCCAAGATCAACCTGTGATCAGGAGTGACATCATCAATGAGTCACTCTTAAACTGAGATTTAAAGTTGATTAAAAACATGCAGGGATGCAGCTAATGATTATTTTAGTAGTCGATAAATCTATCCATTATTCTGACGATTAATCGAGTAATCGTATATAAAAAAATTGTCATGTTCTGCAGTAATTATTTTAAATTATTTTATGAGAAATACAGTTATTTAATATTGTGAAGGGGTAATCTACACCTGCTGGTGACCCTGCTGCAATCTAAATAAAATGACATCAGTTGTATTAATTAATGCATTTTAAGCTCCATTTGTTTGTATTTATGTGTGTGAGGTTTGAGGAGGCATTAATTAAAAACACTGAATCATTTTAAACAATCACAGAAAAATAAAAATGTTGTAAATGTATTGTTATGGATTGGAAAGCTGAATGTTTTTTAGAAATGTAACAAGTAAAATGGGTAATATAAACATTGGGGTGTTGCAGTTTAGTTTTGTAGAGTTCACTTGTTAATTGTAATAAAAAAATCTTATTTTTTAAGACTGTTATTAGGTTGGTGCAGGGTTCCCATTTAAAGATTTAGTCTTGACTGCTTYGCTWCAAACAAATATGACAGTAGTAATGAAYGCTAAAATCATAAAAAGCAGCAGCAAATAATTTAATAAATCCAACTATCTTCTATAAATACTTTTAAACTTGAAATATTTACTCCAAGTATCATTTAAATGAAGATAAAAACATAACAAATTAATGTGTTTCAGCTCAAGCTGTCGATCTGTTGTGTTTTTATTTTTATCTGACAAACTTACAGTAAGTCTTGTTTTTAATCGCACAACTTACACACTGTTTAATAAAACCCTGCCAGGTCACCATGATTAGTCAGCACAAATAATATTAACTTAAATATACCTCCTCCTTTTACATCTGTAACCTGACAGATTATCACAGATTAGGTAACCAAAGGTAATGTGAACGATACCTGTTGTTAACTCAGGATGTGTTCGGTACACGCAGCAGTTTTTGTTCCGGTGCAGAAACATCGAGGATGTGCAGAGCATTGTGCGTTGTCGTCTTTTCTGTTTAGTTTTAAATGTTCCCATGTTTTTTATGGTTTATTGTTTTCTGAGTGCTTTGTTTCGTTACTCTTCATCTTCTTCTAAAGCTAAATATACTGTAGCTCTTAGCAAGCATACACACGTCGACAGTGTAACTGTTAGCGGAAGCGCTAACGTTGTAGCATTGTGTAACACAAATAACATTCCGGCTGGATGAAAGTGTGTTGATTAAAACAGTGTGTATTTATACGAAGCTCCAAGGCAGATCATTTGCCTCGAGGATATTTTGTAATCAAATTATTTGAGGAATCGTTTCAGCTCTAATTAAAAGTAAAATATGACGGTTTTTAAAATGGCAACAAACCAAAGACGCATCAAATCTGGTTGAGTTGAAACATTAAAACAAGCAGCAGATCAGAACCTGGTTCTGAGAGTCCTGTTTACTGACACCTGTACAACGAGTCATCGAGCTCGTCAGCTCGTTAGCTCATCAGCTCTCCACCTGCACTACAGGTTGATGTCTTACCTGCAGGGCGAAGGTCCCCAGCACCACGCCACAGAAGATCAGGTTCTTATAAATGCCCTCAAACACATTCCTCTCGCCGTGGATCTTTCTGGCGTTGATCTCGTTAAAGAGCTGCATCATGACGAACACGTTGAACACGATGGTGTAGTGCTCTGACGGGGGCGCGTGCAGCGGCGTGTTACGGCCGCTGTCGATGTCAAACAACTTCTCACCTGAGAAACAGGAAGGAGAGCAGAAACTGAGTCTACCTGTTTCATCCACACGTCTCAGAGCTCTGAACATACGAGCTTCACCGGCGAACAGCAGCGTGAAGATGATGGTCAGCTGATACACGGCGTGGCCCAGGATGTTCTTCATCATGGTCCTGGAGATGAGGGGCTTCTCGCGGCCGTAAGGTTTACGCAGCAGCAGAGACTCTGTGGGAGGTTCGGTGGCCAGAGCCAGAGAGGCCAGAGTGTCCATGATGAGGTTGACCCACAGCATCTGCACGGCCTTCAGAGGAGAGTCCTGCAGGAGGAGAACCCACCAAACTCAAACAAACTGTTTAAATTATTTCTTCAGTTTTACAACAAAGAACAAAGTTCTTCTTTAAATATCAGATTATAAATGAGTCATCATCTCACCTGTTAACCTTCGGGCAAAAATACCATAAAACGCCTCAAAAAGTACACAAATTAAATGAAGTACTGCTTTTGAACCCTTTAGAGTAAATTCACAAGCTTGGTCTCTTTTTAAAGCTAATAATCTGAAATTTTAACTTCATCAGTCATATTCTTTGTAACTGTAACTAGTATTTAGTATAATGAAGTAAAATACACAAAAATCAAGATATTTTTCTCCCTAAATTTAWACTTTTTATTAATAAAGTATCACAGAATATGAAGGGAATGAGATATTATCAAACAAATTTTACTAGGATAAAATATTAATTCCCAACTATTACCAGCTCAAATTTGGTAACAGTAGCATAAAATATGAATATTTGAGACATAGTACAATCCAGCATGTCTCATTTGTACATTTGTACACATGTACGGTATGTCCAAACTGTACAGTTTGTCTAAAACACTGTAATTTATAAATGCTTCAACACAGGGACTTCACACTGGGCTCAAATTAAAGATAAAACCCTCAAAAAACACATTCGACCATCCATATTTACTCACAGCAGGATTAAATTAAAATATATATTAATGTTCAGAAATATTTAGACCAACTGGAGTACATTC
Source organism: Austrofundulus limnaeus (assembly GCF_001266775.1). Classification (NCBI taxonomy): domain Eukaryota; kingdom Metazoa; phylum Chordata; class Actinopteri; order Cyprinodontiformes; family Rivulidae; genus Austrofundulus; species Austrofundulus limnaeus. The sequence continues at coordinate 446,043 of NW_013952529.1, read as the reverse complement.
AGCCAAATTTCCACCAATAACCAGCCAAACCACAAGAACAAACAAATATATCCTTATTTCTTTCAGAGCATTAACATTCCACACAGCTTATAAAACCACCAGCAGCAAAAAAATATTTGTTTTTTTACTCACATTTGATGCATATTTGTCCTCAAATATGACAAAATTAGCGATTCAAAATGGCGACCAGAAGTCTTTTTATCCAAATATTTTTACTTCTCCTGGCCACAAAAATCACTCTTCCATGTCTTGAAGCACTCGAAACTCTTCATAACAAATATATTTTCATCTTATCAGCAGGTTTAGACAGCTAACTGGCCAAAAAACGATGGAAAAGAACATTTTCCTGTGAGCGTAGCTTCCATTGTTAGCATAGCTATACTGCCCAAATATGGCAACCTCCTCCGTATTATCCTCGTCCGTCACTAAACAAAGTTCCCACCCCCTCAATATATACACCAAATGAAAGGTACGGTGATTGGCTACACAGCTGTGGCATCAGAACGAAGCTCGGAGCTGATTGGCCAAATCTACAGTCAATCAAACTCAGGATGATGGAAACCGGAAGTTGGTCACTTCTCATATATTATTGGCTCTGGACAGCCGATACTTGAACCCAGTTGGTCAAATGAGTTGTCAATCGAAAGAGAAGGGCCTAGACGTCCATTTTGATGCATTGAACACGGACACAGGATGAAGAGAAACACAGGGCGGCCTTTCAAAATAAAACGAAACAAAAACGGCACGCGAGCGTTCCGCTGAACGTTAACAGGTCAAAGGTCATGACTTCTTCTCTCTAAATCCAGCACGGCAGCACAACTTGGGTCCGTTTCATCTGGAAGAACCACAGAACCTCTGGACCCAAGTTGACCCTGTGGTGGGACCTTCAGACACCTGAGCTGTGGGCCAAAACTCCTCCACAACCATGAGAGACACCAACAGAACCTGAAGCAGACTCTACAAGCTGCTGGGTCAGGACCTGGGACCAGTTTTTATCACAGGTTCTGCACTTTGTGTTTGTTTACTGAACAATCGATGGAATCTGTTAAAATAAAATCTTTAGATTGTTTTTATTTCTTGTTTTGATCCATAAATAAATCAAATTAAGCCTGACAGCTGGTTTCTGTATTTATACACTCAGTGAGGTCTACAGCTGGAGCAAACAGCAGCAGCAGCAGCAACACACACACACACACACACACACACACACACAC
>NW_013952529.1:438133-443959 GCF_001266775.1 Austrofundulus limnaeus | reverse complement strand
CTTTATAAGGACATCAAAAATCCCTCATTAAAATGAGATAAAATTAGGATTCAGACCAAATATTTATGTATTATTGTAACCAACAAGACAAATTAAGTCATATATATGGATTTAATGATGATATCAAAATGATCCAGGTGTCAAAATGTAGCTTTTAAAGACAAGAACCTGAAAATGTAATTAGGTCATTTTGACCAAATTTGACTTAATTTCGATATTACAGTCATCCAACTTACAATGTGGTAACATTTTTAAGACTTGTGAAGATTGACTTAAGACATTTTAAGGCTAATAAAGGCCTTATTTTTGGACTGATGAATTCAAGGCCTTTTAAGACTTTTTAATGACCTGCAGGAACCCTGGAAGGGCCTGGCCCATCTAGAGCAGGTCAGGACCCAGTCTAGAATGAACCAAGTCCAGCCTGTGGTCAGCTCACCTGTGTGATGCAGGCGCCGGTGAAGGCTACGATCACAGCCACCACGTTGACGGTCAGCTGGAACTGCAGGAACTTAGAGATGCTGTCGTACACGTTCCTCCCCCACATGACGGCTTTAACGATGCTGGTGAAGTTATCATCAGTGAGGATGATGTCTGACGCTTCTTTAGCCACATCTGTGCCGGCGATTCCCTGTCAGCAAACAGAAACAGGATCAGGTCCATCTGTTCTTCTACATGTCTGCACAGTGGAGAAGTGGCTGGAGCTGTCGCCTCACAGCTACAGGGTCCTGGGTTCAAATCTCAGCAGTGGATTTTCTCAGGGTACTCTGGTTCCTCCTACAGTCCAACCCAGGCCTATTCAACTGGAGGCCTGCGGGCCACATCTGGCCCATGAATGACCAAAGTTCGGCTCACCACCTGATTCATTCATTAAGCCCAAACTCCTGGTTTTCTACTTTAATTACTACAAGTTCATTTAGTTAAACAAACATGTTCGGTGTCTACAGAAACGTCAGAATCCTGGCTACAAGCTGATAAAAAACATTTCTATAAACACTCAAGAAAGTTAAAACTACAAACAGTCGAAGATAAAACTATGAAAGTGAAAATAAAATTGGTTTAAAAAGTCAGAGATGTTAAAATATTATTTGTGTTAAATAGGAGGCAGAATGTGGTTGTTTAGTTTTTGATATTGTTTAATTTTCACTACTTTTATTATAGGGTTCTGTATGTTGTAATCACGATTAAATGCAGCAAAATAAACTATTTCAAAGGTAACAGATCTTTGTAATACTTGGTTTATTTACAGAATGACTTTAATTACTGGATGTTCGGCCCCTCAGCTGTTGACCTGCAGTAACTGTGGCCCCTGGTTAATTTAGTTGAATAGCTCTGGTCCAAACACATGCACTGGTACTGGACACCAGACCCTCAAGACCCTGAAGAGGGGGTGGATGATGGATGGATGGATGGATGGATGGATGGATGGATGGACCTGGCTTTAACCAGGAGAAGTGTGGAGCTGCAGCAGAGGAGCTGAGATGTTTCTACTTCCTGTCTCCTCTGATCAACATGAGCAGAATAAACTCTGCTGGACACCAGGAAGTGGATAATTCTGCCCCTGGAGAGACACGACTCTAAACCCTCTAATGTCCAGCAGAACAAAGCAGAAGAATCCAGGCTGAGCTTGGACCTGTGATATGATGTGAGCTGCTGAGATCTTTAGACAAAGAAGTGAGTGGTGAACAGAACACCTGAAAATCCTCCTGAGTGAGGGTCTGCAGAGCTGTGAGGGTCTGCAGAGCTGTGAGGGTCTGCAGAGCTGTGAGGGTCTGCAGAGCTGTGAGGGTCTGTGAGGGTCTGCAGACCCTCTCAGGTCAGAAACTCATCCTGAGCAGAAGATCTTCAAACAGCAGAGAAACTTCAGGTTTCAACCCGTCTCACAACTGAAGCTTTAATCAGTAAATCTTTGAGTATAAAGCAGTTTAGTGATGATCTGAGTGAAGACTAATGGTATTTAACTCCACAGCTTTCATGAATGATGCTTCAAGGCTGCATTAAAAACAGAATTAACCCTTTAAATGCTGTTTGTAATGAAGCAGAGGAAACTGAGGCGACATGTGTGAATCTGTGATGAACTGAGGAATGAAGGAAAGAGAAACAGTTACCATGGCGAAGCCAACATCAGCCTTCTTCAGAGCGGGTCCATCGTTGGTCCCGTCTCCCGTCACTGCCACCACCTGTCGGGTTTCTCCCACAGTGCTGTCGATGATGCCTGATGGGCACAGAGCACAACACATGAGTGGTTTTACAGCTGTGAACTCAGAAGCACAAGCAGCTCACCTTTGACCAGAGTGTGTTTGTCTGTCGGTGACGAACGGGCCAGAACTCGCAGTTTGGGCCAGACCTTGTCCAGACGCTCCTGTTCCACCTGGAAATAAAAAGCAGAGCGTTGGTCCTTCCAGCTGAAGGAACAAAAGGTGGAAGGACAGCTCTGCTTCACACTGATTAAACTTCCCATCATTCGTTTCAACATGAATGAGCAGCTTTTATAATTAACACAGAGCAATTATCTCTTTACTATGTAGGACACTTATTATTAGCAAATGGACCTCATTTCTGTAGAGCTTTTCACACTGTGACTGTTCAGTACAGAAGGGGGGCAAAATAAAAATCACCAGTCAAATATAACAGGTTCAAAGACTTTTACTGAAACATTTAACAAGTTTTATTTAACTGTAAAAAGCTCAACACTTAATATTTATTAAAAATACAAATACCAGCTGATACACGGACAATAAGACTCTGAGTGTAGGTATTAGGGCCCTAACCCTGGCCTAAAATCAATATCACGATATATTGACCCGTTCACCTCGATAACAATAAATACACAATAACTCTTACCACCACCACACACAAGTATATTACAGTCATAACACCACACTCTGTGTCCATGTTCTTAGTCAAAGTTCAGTTTAGATTTTGAACAGTTTTTCTGAAGTTTATATTTGTCATTTTACTGTTTTTAATATATTTAATAAAAAACTTTTTTGGCAAGACTTGAGTCAGATATAATCATACAAATAATTAACCATCTCCATAATGTTTTAATACAAACACATTATGTATGTACTATAATTTTAAATTTAAATATGTATATCAAATGTGTCTTTTGTAATGCACAAAATAAATACATTTTTTTATTTGTTAGACTGATTTCTCTATTAAAATAACCATTTCTTTCAAAAAGACTATATAATTTAGAGAGCTTATGTAATCATTTAATACTATTTATTCTTCATATTTGATCATTTATTGAATCACAGAGAAGTTCAGTCACAGTATGATTCTAAATATAAGCATGATATATTGTGAAGAATGAAATTTGTAGATATTTATAATAAACTACATAGTGGTTTTATCTTTTTTGGGGGTAATGCTAAGCGGAGACTTGTCTTTTCTATAACATGGGACAAACAAAAGTTCATCTGTTAGAGTTAATATTGTTTCATTAAAAGAGCTGAAACAGTGTCTCTCTCAGAACAGCCTGTGTGCACCTCGCTCCTGTAACAGCGCTGTCGAGGAGAGGAGTTTGATCACGCGAGCAGAGTTGGACATATCTGTTAGATAATGAAGCTCTGAACACATAAACTTATAGTGDGTTAGATTTTAGATACKAACGTCTCTGGTAGCTCAGGAGCGAAGTYTGGAGGATGGGGTTTGTTCACTCAGGACAGGAGCTGCAGGCTGACCGGTGTTTATCCTGCTGCTCCGACATCAGAAAGCTCCGCCCTGCTCTGCTCTGATTGGATAAACTAAGCTGTGGGGTTCGTTTGATTTGTTGAAAGCAGCGTCTGTTTAAACCTGTTCAGACTGGGCAGCTTTAACCAGACAACAGAAAACGAGCAGGTTTCTCTTTTCCTCATTTTTAAATACTGAAAATACCAACATGAGCAAAATGACGTCGGTTATTATCGTACATGCCAATATCGGTTATTTTTCAGTTTATCGCCCAAGCCTAGTAGATATAAAACATAAATTACCAGAACCAGAACATATATTTATATGAAATATGTCAATGATTACATCAGAACCATCAGATATTATGTGAATCTTTTTAACCTCAGATCCATCAGGAGTTCAGAACCAGGACTTGCAGTACTGAACTAAGCGTTGCCATGATAACAGTTAATCAGAAACCTCTCTCCATGTGCTGTGAGGAGGAGCAGACTGTTATCTGTTAGTTTTGATCTGAACACATGAAGCTCTGAGCTCTGCTTCATGTTGATTTGTTTGATTATCTGATGGTTGTTTTATAACAGGGTCAGCTCGACTCACCTCTCCTTTGTCGTTTCTGATCTGCTGGTTGAACTCTTTTCCCTCCAGACACAGGAAGTCCTCTCCCGGCAGCAGGATGCCACACTTGGTTGCGATGGAGCGGGCCGTGTTGATGTTGTCTCCGGTCACCATACGCACGGTGATTCCTGCTCGCTGGCATTTAGAAATGGCCTCAGGAACCTGCAGGAGGAGGAGAACTTTAGAGGAGCCTTTGAGAGCAGAAACACTGTTCCTGCAGGACAGACGGTGCATGTTACAGACAGTACAGGTCATTTGATTAAAGATCCTCCAGCTGCTGCCTCAGAGCAGGATGTGTCCATCTCACAGGTACAGTGAGCAGCTGATGACCTCCTGATGTTTCCATCCTGTCACTCATCTTTGTGCTCTGACATTAAAGGAGCAGCAAGCTTCATTTATAGATTATCTGTGCTACAGAGCAGGCCAGGACACAGCTCTGTTTGTGTTAACATCACATTTCCTCCTCACACCAACACAACTCAGCGTCTGGTTGGACAAGAATTTGAACAAGTTTGAACCATAAAGTCTAGTTTCAGCTAAATGACATGAAGCGTACCTCAGGTCTGACGGGATCCTCGATGCCTACAACAGCGATGCAGGTGAGATCACTGAGGATCTCATTCTCTTTGTCCCAGTTGGGCTCCCCGTCTTTAGCTGGGAAGTCCCTGAAAGCCACACAGATGGTCCTCAGCCCGTCACAGGCCATGGGTTCGATCACCTTACGTACCATCTCATCACGGTCTTTAGGTTTGAAGATGCGGGGCTGGCCCTGAGCGTCTAGGATCCGGGAGCATCTAGCAGAGGGGGGGTGGTGGGTTAAGGTTTATTCTGACAGACAGGAAGTTCCTGTCCTCCAACACACAGATCTGTTTTCTTACTTCCTCAGGATGATCTCTGACGCTCCCTTGCTGTACATGCGGAAGCCTCCGTCAGCGTTCTGCAGCACTGTGCTCATAGACTTGCGGGAGGAGTTGAATGTGTAAACCTTGTAGAGTTTCTCCTCAGGTATCTCCTCTCTGATTGGCTGGTAGTCCCTCTTCAGGTCCAGAACCAGGCCCAGCAGAGCGCACTCGGTCTTGTTGCCCACATGGCGGGGCAGGCCACCTTCTTTCTCCGGAGGCTGTGAAGACACGAGTGAGAAAACGTCCATCCTCGTGTTGTTTTCCAGAGTTATTCCTGAAACGTTCTGAGGAAAACACAGGTCTAGAACATTTCTAAAGTCCTACCAGGATCTTGGTGGTGTAGGCTGAATTGACAGAGATGCTGTTGATCAAGATGTCTACGGTCTCTGGGTTCAGGACGTCTGGTTCAGGGATGCTTTTGTGGTGTGTGTCTCCAATATAGGCCTGAACCACGGTCATCCGGTTCATGGTCAGAGTTCCCGTCTTGTCTGAGCAGATGGCCGTGGCGTTGCCCATGGTCTCACACGCATCCAGGTGACGCACCAGGTTGTTGTCCTTCATCATTTTCTACAACAGGAAGACACAGGTCAGAGAGGTGAGACAGGTCAGAGGGGGGTGAGACAGGTCAGAG
>NW_013952529.1:431128-436893 GCF_001266775.1 Austrofundulus limnaeus | reverse complement strand
GAGTGAGACAGGTCAGAGGGGGTGAGACAGGTCAGATGGGGTGAGACAGGTCAGAGGGGGTGAGACAGGTCAGAGAGGGTGAGACAGGTCAGAGAGGGTGAGACAGGTCAGAGAGGTGAGACAGGCCGGGGGTGAGACAGGTCAGAAGTGGGTCAGACAGGGTGATACAGGTCAGAGGGTGAGACAGGTCAGAGGGTGAGACAGGTCAGAGGGTGAGACAGGTCAGAGAGGGTGAGACAGGTCAGAGAGGGTGAGACAGGTCAGAGAGGTGAGACAGGCCAGAAGTGGGTCAGACAGGGTGAGACAGGTCAGAGGGTGAGACAGGTCAGAGGGTGAGACAGGTCAGAGGGTGAGACAGGTCAGACTCTTGGTACCTTGACAGAATAGGCCAGAGAGATGGTGACGGCGAGCGGCAGCCCCTCAGGAACAGCCACCACCAGCACCGTCACACCGATAATGAAGAACTTTACAAAGTACTGAATGTAAATGGGCGTGCACTCAGCCAACCACTGACGACCCTGGACCCCAAAGGTGTCAATCACAAAGTACAGGATGAGGATGATGACGGTGAGAGCGGACATAAACAAACCTGAGGAAGAAAAACACAAGTTCAGCTAAAACAACAAGTCTGTCTCACTGATTTATGGTTCCAAATGTTTGTTAGAAATAATAGAAAAAAATAATAACAATAATAACAATATATTATTATTATTATTATTATTATTATTATTATTATTATTATTATTATCATTGTAAATTTTAAAGTGATAAACACAATTAGATGTTTTATTTTCTTCAGTCACAAACAGATGAAATCACACACACTGTGTCTGTAAATAAAGAACATCCAGTGCTTTAGTCTGAATTTTGTTTCTATCAAGTTATGAAGAGTGTTTTATTTCTGAGACTTCTGAGACTCCGCCCCCACATAAATCCCAGAGTGCATTAGGGTCAATTGAAACGACAAAAAAAAACCACCTTCGATTCCAGAACGACTCGTTTCCAATAAAAACAGTCCATCTAATAAAGTAAAGTGCATTTTGACCCCGGGGCTGTCCGTCCCGTCGCCTCCTGATCACTCTGAGATATTAAAGGAACAGTTCCACATTTCTGTCAAAGCTAAGGTCACATGATGTTTGCAGTGGGACGGTCCCAGAGACGATGCATTCACCACAATAAATCAGAGCTGAACATTGCAGCACTTTACCCCCTCAGCCCAGGTGTGTGTCACTCACCAGCCTTTCCAATCTGCACAGCCAGCCTGGTGAGTTTGCCCTGCAGCACAGACTTCTCCTTCTTGGTGACGTTGACCTTCTTCACCTGTTTGACCTCCTCCTTCTCCTCAGACTCGGCAGCCTCCTCGCTCTTCAGAGGCTGGATCTCCAGAGCGATGCCGTCCTGGGTCTTGGCTGGTCGAGGGGGAGGGGGGGTTAGGGTGACAATGAGTGAGGAGAAGGAAACAGAGTGACCACAGATGAGGAGGTGCAGGTGTGGGTGAGGAGGGGATGAAGATGGGTAGGGAGAATGTTTGTGGTTAGGATCAGGAAGATCGGTAAATAAAAAAATAAATGAAATAATCAGGAGACGGAGGAGAGGCGAGGTTCAGGAGTGGTTTGGAAGTAAAGGAAGAGAGGTAGAAAACAACGTTACACATTCAGTTACGTCTAAACATCAGCCGGATGAGTTTTCTCACAGATACACCAGCTGCTTGACACTGAGTCAGGACAGTCGTCTCATTGGCTGAATGCAGAAAAAACTGCTGACTCATGGTTTTACAATCACACACCAGGTCACTTTAGAGTCAGAAATCATTTAGGAGCATTTATTAATGAGGAGCAGCGACAGGACAGGGGTGAGCAGAACCACACAGAACCACACAGAGCTCAGAGTTCTGACGACCCAGTTTCACATCCAGCTCAGTGGCTCTGCAGCTTATTTCAATAAACAAACTCTGCATTTGCCTTTGAAGTCAGCTGTGATCCTGTTAGAACTGGAGTGGTGCACATGGAGCTTCTGGATCAGAACTTCATCCTCTGCTCTTTGTTAGTTATGAGACACAATCTGCAAACAGATGGACTCTGACACCCTCCAGTCTGCCTTCTGTCCCCTGTTCAACTCTTCTGATCTGACTTTGATTTATTAGCTTTGATTTAACCAGACAAACCCCACTGAGATCACTGAGATCTGAGATCACAGATCATTAAGATCACAGATCAGAGATCACTGTGATAAGAGACCACTGATCACTAAGATCACAGATCAGAGATCCCTGAGATATGAGATCAGAAATCACTGAGATCATTGAGATCACAGCGATCACAGATCAGAGATTACTGAGATCACAGATCACTGAGATCACTGAGATCACTGAGATCAGAGATCACAGATCATTAAGATCACAGATCAGAGATCACTGAGATCAGAGATCAATGAGATCACTGAGATCAGAGATCATTAAGATCACAGATCAGAGATCACTGAGATCAGAGATCACTGAGATCTGAGATCACTGAGATCTGAGATCAGAGATCANGAGATCACTGAGATCGCTGCGATATGAGATCAGAAATCACTGAGATCATTGAGATCAGAGCGATCACAGATCAGAGATTACTGAGATCTGAGAGACCACCGAGATCACAGCTTTCACAGATCACTGAGATAACAGATCATAGATCACTGAGATCACAGATCACTGAAATCAGAGATCACAGATCTGAGATCAATGAGATTCCTGAGATCTGAGAGATCATAGATTACTGATCATTAAGATCACAGATCACTGAGATCACAGATCACTGATCATTAAGATCATCGATCAGAGATCATTGAGATCTGAGATCACTGAGTTCCCTGAGATACGAGATCAGAAATCACTGAGATCATTGAGATCACTGAGATCAGAGATCACAGATCTGAGATCAATGAGATCTGAGATCATTGAGATTCCTGAGATCTGAGAGATCATAGATCACTGATCATTAAGATCAGCGATCAGATCACTGAGATCTGAGATCACTGAGTTCCCTGAGATACGAGATCAGAAATCACTGAGATCATTGAGATCACTGAGATCACAGATCACTGAGATCAGTAGATCACAGAAATCAGACATCAAAGATCACAGATCATTTTGATCATAGAGATCAAAGAAATCAGTGAGATCACAGATCACTGAGATAATTGAGATCATTGATCAAAGACATCAGAGATCACTGAGATCAGATCACTGAGATCTCACTGAACAGAGATCACAGATCAAAGAGATCACAGAGATCACAGATCAAAGAGATTATTGAGATCAGAGATCAAAGACATCAGAGATCACAAATCAAAGAGATCACAGAGATCACGGAGGCTTGGTCTGAAGGAATGCATATTTTTCTGTCTGTTGGAGGAAACCGGAGTAGCCAGAGAAAACCCACACAAACACAGGGAGAACATGTAAACTCCACACAGAAAGACTCCAGGTCCGGACCAGGGATTGAACCCAGGACCATCTTGCTGTGAGGCGTCATTGCTAACCACTGAGCCATCGTGCTGTCTAACCATGTAAACAATGACAATTCTGTTGTCGTATCAGTAATTTATGACCAATTAGACAAATGTGTTCACTGTGTATTTTTTTGTGTGTATCACATTTGGAAGCAGCAACATGTTCAGATAATGCTAAGAAAAGTTTGTTTTTCTGGATTATCAAATGTTTCCTCAGAAGACTAAAAAGTAAAGAAAACTTTATATAAAAGTGCTTAAATAAAGTTTGTAGGGCTCCAGTTCCTTGTGTAACTGAATTAAACAATGAACTCTGTTCAAATTAAACACGTTTAATAAAAACAATTAAAAATAAATCTAAAGTAAAACTCACTAAAATTGTGTGAATGGGTGAATAAATGTTGTATAAAGAGCTTCGGAGTCTGAAGGGACTTCATCAGGCGGTATACAAGTTCAGACCGCTTGCCATTTAACTCTAAAATGTCTTGAGTTTTTGTTTCCTTCTGTTTAAAAATCGACCTTTCTACAGAAAATAAAATATAATAGTATTTTTTACTTCTTTAAAACCAAAATGAAAACCTTGTTTTGCATGCTCTGCTGTTCTGACTTTTACTGAAAGGAAAAATCTGAGTGTCAAAACTAAAAATTTTCACACCAAGCTGACAGAACATATAAAAAACATGAAATTAACTTTTGCATAAGACTCAGTACCTCTAACAGATCCTTTCCTTTTGGACTCATTTTATATCTGTGTTGCAAACATTCAGTCAGAATAAAGAACGTGTTTGATCCCGTCACTCAGAACTTGTATTTTCAACACAACATGACCTCAACATGACATGAAACATTCTGGATGTTGGAATGACTCATGTGTAGAACCAGGAAGCTGTGAGCTTTATGCACATGGTCCAATCTGAAGACGAGCCACAACACTGCACTAACTGACACAAACAGGACTGAGACCCACTGACCCACAACAAAACCAGAAACAGGCGCAGAACTGAACCATGGCAGAACGCACGGCGAGCAAAAAAGGAGAGGTTGTGCGTGACAATCAAAAAATAAATAACTCAAAACAAAACATGAAGGCAAAGGTTCACCCCAAACAAAAATGGACTAACATGGATGCTGAACTACGACAGAGAGACAGCAGGAGGAGGGGGAGGCTGCAGAAGACGTCAGCAAGACAGAAAGGACCAGAGAGAAGGAGTCAAACAAGACAACATCAAGTCCTGAGCAACACCTGCAAGAAGGCAACAGTAAGAGGAAAGAGCCGAAACAAACACAGGACAGGTGCTACAGGAGCCCACAGCCCGACTGCAAGGGTGCAACTCCAACAACACAGGTCGTTACCTTTGGGTTAACCTAAACAGGTCTGGATTAAACTACACAGGTCTGGATTAAACTACACAGGTCTGGATTCAACTACACAGGTCTGGATTAAACTACACAGGTCTGGATTAAACTACACAGGTCTGGATTCAACTACAGGTCTGGATTAAACTACAGGTCTGGATTAAACTACAAGTCAGGATTAAACTACACAGGTTTGGATTAAACTACAGGTCTGGATTAAACTACAGGTCTGGATTAAACTACATGTCTGGATTAAACTACACAGGTTTGGATTAAACTACACAGGTTAGGATTAAACTACAGGTCTGGATTAAACTACAGGTCTGGATTAAACTACACAGGTTTGGATTAAACTACAGGTCTGGATTAAACTACAGGTCTGGATTAAACTACACAGGTTTGGATTAAACTACACAGGTCTGGATTAAACTACACAGGTCTGGATTAAACTACACAGGTTAGGATTAAACTACAGGTCTGGATTAAACTACAGGTTGGATTAAACTACACAGGTCTGGATTAAACTACACAGGTTTGGATTAAACTACACAGGTCTGGATTAAACTACACAGGTTAGGATTAAACTACAGGTCTGGATTAAACTACAGGTTGGATTAAACTACACAGGTTTGGAGTAAACTACACGTTTGGGTCAAACTACACTCAATTTTTTTTTTTTGGGGGGGGGGGGTTGCAGTCCTGCTCGCATATCTATAAAGGAGCAAATCTGTTGCTCGCATGTTGAACTGTTGCTTTTGTCAGTTGATCTTTGCCCATTTCATTTGTCTCGTGAACACTGTTATAACGTCAATACTCTCATGTTATAACGTCAATACTCTCATGTTATAACGTCAATACTCTCATGTTATAACGTCAATACTCTCATGTTATAACGTCAATACTCTCATGTTATAACG
>NW_013952529.1:412230-428759 GCF_001266775.1 Austrofundulus limnaeus | reverse complement strand
ATATATATATATATATATTGTCACTTTGAAAGAATTAACTCATCAACAAATAAACAATTTCCTCTTGGGGATCAGTAAAGTATATTCTATTCTATCATCAGGTTTGGGTCAAACTACAACAAATTAAATATGAATCAGTTTTTCTACATTTGACAGTGATAGAATCACAATAAAGTGAGTGAAACTGAGTAAATTAAGAGTTTTAAGAATGTTTGTTGTCTGTATTTTGATATGATATTGCTGTGGTCTTTTTCTCTTGTTCAATGAATGTGGTTAAAAAGTGTTTTGAACTTCTGGAGGTGTTTTGGAGGTTGTGTGTGACAGCAGCTCTATGATTTATTTCTGTGTGTTTGTGTGATGATCCGTGTGTTTCCTGGTACATCAAGAAGCCGTCTGTCTGCAGCAGATGCTTTAACCACAGGAGCAGGGAGGAGGGGGTCCGGGTGTGTTCAGAATCACGTAGAAAAATGGAGGACAGTTGGCTGATTTTGTACAACAAACAGATGACGTCATCAGAAATCAAATCTATTAAGAATGCCTCAGAGGTCAGAGTGAGCCCATGGAACTGTCACTGCATCAAACTTCATTGTTTTATCAAAATGAGTCTATTGAATATTCAATGAAAAATCTAATAACTACAGACAAATTAGGAGTGTTTTTATCTTAAATTACTTTAGCTGGTAATCTCATCTTCAAGATGAAGATGCACGGGCACACTGACTGCAGAGCTCACATCAGCTGCATGATGGTTGTGGACATGCTGCTCCTGCACACACCTGTTTTCAGGTCAAAGTTTGGTTTACTCTCCAAACCAGTAAAACTTGGTTATAATTTTAACAAAACATCTGAAGTTGAGGTTAAAAACTATCAGCAGGTTTTTCTACTGAAGCACTTGATGCACATAAGGAGTTAATATTTCTCTTCACAAACAATAAAAACATGTTTATGTTTTAACAAAATTGTTTGTCTCAAAGCATCAGTTATTGTTGTTTGTTAGTGATTAATCTGAAATGTTCTGTGTGGTTAAAGAAGTCTTTAATGTTGGTTTTCTTTGTTTCTCTTCCAGAAGAAAATACAGCTGGACCTGTCCTTCAGTCTTTGTGTCTCTGTCCTGTCCCTGGTTCTGGTTCTGCTGGAGCTTTCTTCCTGTTAAAGGGAGTTTTTCCTCTCCACTAACCGTGTTTCCATCAAGGATTTTTGATGCGCATTTAGAAGTGTTGCATTAAAAATGCGAAAAAAAGTCGGATGGAAACAGCAAAATTCGAAAAAAAAAATTCCTCAATTACCTAAAAAGTTTTTACACTCGCTTGAGGTGGTTTTTGGATGATTCACAAAGTAGTTAATGCACAAAACGGGAGATGGAAACATGTTTGCTGAATAAATTCTGACGTAGCGCAAATTTACCTCACGTGACGTTCAGCTGTTTCCGCTTTCCTGCCTCGTCCCGGCGTAGTTGCACGTGACTTTCTGCTGCGTGGTTTCATTGCGTTTATTTCCCTACGTCTCCTGGCAGCATTAAACATAGCCTGTACTAGCTGAACAGATAGAATAATTACAACTTGCCCAATAGCAAGGCATTCACGAAAAAATCTCTCCATTGTCCTGAGATGATTAGCCTCTGCTAGTTAGCAAGTTTCACTTCCTGTTTACTACCGCAAAGCTTGTCGTCGACGTCTGACGTAATCACGTGTTGCGTAGCCTCGTCTGACGTAATCACGCATTGCGTAGCCTCGTCTGACGTAATCACGCGTTGCGTAGCCTCGTCTGACGTAATCACGCATTGCGTAGCCTCGTCTGACGTAATCACGCGTTGCGTAGCCTCGTTTATTCGCAGCAAACAGTCGAGAGGGAAACTAGATGGAAACGGTGGAGATTCGAATTTTTATTTATTTAATTTTTTGCCAATTTTGTGAAAGTTCGATAAAAATTCACTCTACAACTGGATGGAAACAGGATTAGTGTCACCACGTGCAGCTCAGGATGAAGTGAAGATTCAACAGCTGAGACGACGTTTGTTATTTATTAAAAAACTGAATTGAAAAGCATCAGATGAATGTGGACTGTAACAAAATATTTAGTTATTTAGTTTAACATTTATTATTGTAACATTAATGATTAGTTGCTGCTCATCATCTGGTCTCACACCAACAACCAGCTGAGTGGAAAAACTTTTGTTCTAAACTCAAATCAAGCTCTGACAACTAATTATTTATACAATGACAGGAAATGCTTTCTTTCCTGAGGACTGAGACACTGTTTGGTGTCACCGTGGCAACAGTGGACACTGAATGGCTGTTAAAGACCTGATGGGTGGGAGTTGCATCCTTGCACAGCTAAAGCGAGGTGAAAGGCCATCCCCCCTTTATTCAGCAGAGAGAGAGAGACAGAGAGATGGAGGACAGCCTCCCCTCCCGCCGCTGGCTGGGGGTGAGGAGGGGGTGAGTCACAGGGAGGATGGAGGGACAGAGGGACAGATGGATGAATGGAGGGGTTACCTTTGTTGCGATTTTCGGGGGGTCCTTGTTTTTTACCTGTTCGGACAGAGAGAGAGGGCGGAATGCTGATAAATGGCTCAAAGGAAAAGATCGAATCAAACTGAGGGAGAAAACAAAATTCAAACTGATAGAAACCCACAGGTGTGTGTGTGTCGTGTGTGTGCTGTGGGCAGGAATGGACGGATCAGACGAGAGAGACAAGAGATTCAGTCTGCAGAGAACCACCAACACCTGACCATGAAACAGGACCGCAAACAGAAAACACTGGGTTTATTACAGCTCTGTTCATGTTTGTGTTTTTAGCTAATGGTGGAACATTTGTTAAAAAATAAAAGGTGGTTGTGATGTTTTGTGTGCACGTGTGTGCACGTGTGTGCTTGTGAACTTGCAAAGCATCTATTAAAAACAAATTGTCTTTTTAGAAAGTCAGGATGTTTTCAGATAAAGTTTTTAGTTTAGTTTGGTTCTTCAGATGGATTCTGAACATTTAGGACGTGGTTCTTCTCAGGAGGTTGTTTGATTGTTTTGGTTTGTTAGTTTGGAACTGGTCAGCAGATGATAAACTCTGAGTGTCTCTCTCTGCTGAGCTGCTGCATTCAGCCGGTTCACAATGAATGCCTGACAAACTCAAACTTTAGCCAATAAAACAAATGGTCAGACAAAAACAAAGTAAAGAAAAAAGACGAGGAAAAGGGTGTTAGCATGATCACAAGCAAATCTAAAGCAGTAGAGACGGACTGCAGAAGCCTGTTGGTTTGTATCAATCTGCTCTGAGACACTCAAAAACATGCTCTAATCAACTTTACACCATTAACATCTGCTGCTGCCTTTCATTCCCACAAACCCAAACTCTGAAATAAATGAGACCACGAGGAGAGTTTGTTCAGGTGGCCAATCACACATTGTTCTGAGGAAAGGATGGGTCCAGAGGTGGATCAGTTTTTAAAAGACCACCATCAGACTCTGTCAAACCTGCTGAACGCAGGAAACTCTGGTGAAGGACAAACAAACATGGCTGACAATCAGCTCGCTGCTGCTGTCATCTGTGCAGCTATCTGCTTTTCTGACGCCACTTCCTGTGCCCCGCCCACTCGTTTTCATTGGCAGTTGGCAACATGTGTGCAGCTGGGTGGGGTTCATGTGCCGACGAGCCCACTGTCCCCAACACTAGAAACTGGGTCAAATCTGCAGTTTGTCCTCAGTTTGACAGTTAAAGGAAGAACACATTGGGTCAGATCAGAACCTTTTGGGCAGGATTCCTGTTACCTGATCTAAAAGAAATATCTTAACTGCATAAGTTTGCTCATCAGTGAGTAAAATGAAAGTTGGAAACAAACAACGGGTCGATACTTGAGTCTTGAATGTGATGCACCACATGAACTCATCTTTGGTCTCATTTATTCAGTCATGGTCAAACTGCAGGACTCAGCAGAAAACCAACACAAGCTCAGACATGTTCAAGCTCTTCTTCAGAAGCTTCAGGACGGTTACTCTGCTTGTCTCAACACTTCATACAGTCGTATGACCTCTGACATTCGCTTGTGTTTGTGCCACGTGTGACCGCTTCTTTTGCACGTCTTACTTTTCTTGACCTTCTTCACTTCGTCGTGCTCACTGCTGCCCATCAGGGTTAAGATGATGCCCGTCTGAGAGTTGAGGCCGACAGCTGACACCACCATCCTGCCAGATCCTTCCATCACATGAGTCCCTGAGGAGACATTTCACAACCCAGGTGTCACAACACAACCGGCTTTTCTCTGGAAACCTGTGTTTCAAACTCATGCCTCTCCTGTGATCAGTGTGTGTGTGTGTGTGTGTGTGTGTGTGTGTGTGTGTGTGTGTGTGCGTGTGCGCTCACCAGACAGCAACATGGGGTCCTTCTCCAGTGATTTGCGAACCTGATCGGTCTCTCCGGTCAGAGTGCTCTCATCGAGCTTCAGGTCGTTTCCTTGGATCAGGATCCCGTCAGCAGGCAGCAGGTCTCCTGCAGACAGGGGTCAAAGGTCACAGGGTCATATCTGAGTATGCACACAGTCTGAGGATCAAAACCAAAACAGTTTATCTGCTACTAATGAGCCAAATTCATCATCCAGGTTTATAATAAAACCAATTATATCCAGAAGTTTTAGTCTGCATTAGAATAAAGTGATTCTGAAAGACACACTGTGCAGACCTGTACATGAGACAGGTCCAAATATTCAGAACCGTCCTGCTGAGAACGGTTTTATTATAAACCCTGTCAACAAATTAATAATAAAGCCTTTATTATCTCACAATCGAAATGCGATAAATGTAACAAGCTCATCCCTAATTAACAACATCCAGAACTTTAACAGGCAGAACTTTAACAACAACAACAACCAGAACTTTAACAACAACAACAACAATCAGAACTTTAACAACAACCATCAGAACTTTAACAACAACCATCAGAGCTTTAACAACAACAATCAGAACTTTAACAACAACAATCAGAACTTTAACAACAACAACAATCAGAACTTTAACAACAACAACAACCAGAACTTTAACAACAACAACAACCATCAGAACTTTAACAACAACAATCAGAACTTTAACAACAACAACAATCAGAACTTTAACAACAACAACAACCAGAACTTTAACAACAACAACCATCAGAACTTTAACAACAACAATCAGAGCTTTAACAACAACAATCAGAGCTTTAACAACAACAACAATCAGAACTTTAACAACAACCATCAGAACTTTAACAACAACCATCAGAGCTTTAACAACAACAATCAGAACTTTAACAACAACAATCAGAACTTTAACAACAACAACAATCAGAACTTTAACAGGCAGAACTTTAACAACAATCAGAACTTTAACAACAACAATCAGAACTTTAACAACAACAATCAGAACTTTAACAACAACAATCAGAACTTTAACAACAACAATCAGAACTTTAACAACAACAATCAGAACTTTAATAACAACAATCAAAACTTTAACAACAATCAAAACTTTAACAACAACAATCAAAGCTTTAACAACAACAATCAAAACTTTAACAACAATCAAAGCTTTAACAACAACAATCAAAACTTTAACAACAATCAAAGCTTTAACAACAACAATCAAAACTTTTAACAACAATCAAAGCTTTAACAACAATCAAAACTTTAACAGCAGGCAGAACTTTAACAACAATCGGCAGAACTTTAACAACAACAATTAAAACTTTAACAACAACAATCAGAACGTTAACAACAGGCAGAACATTAACAACAACAATCAGAACTTTAACAACAAAAGGCAGACCTTTAACAACAACAATCTGAACTTTAACAACAGGCAGAACTTTACAGGCAGAACTTTAACAGGCAGAACCTTAACTACAGGCAGAACCTTAACTACAGGCAGAACTTTAACAACAGGCAGAACCTTAACAACAGGCAGAACTTTAAAAACAGGCAGAACTTTAACAACAGGCAGAACTTTAACAACAGGCAGAACTTTAACAACAGGCAGAACTTTAAGTACAAGCAGAACCTTAACTACAGGCAGAACTTTAACAACAACAGTCTGAACTTTAACAACAACCAGAACTTTCTCTCTGTTCAGAACTCTGCTCTGGATATACGTATATCTGGATTCTGATCACTGGATTCTACAGATTGGCTTGGTGGTCTCCTGGTGTTCTACAAAACAGCGTCTGTGGCTGTTCAGGCCATTTCCTGGCTGCCTGACCAATATGAAGGATTGCTGTTCTATCAGCACTTTTTACACACTATTTGTCTGATTGGATTCACCACCTTGAGATGTACCAGCAAACATTAAGGCAGATGAAAAATTGTTATTGTCTGTCTGAAATGTTTTCTTCTGTCCCCAAACAAGTTATTACAGATTACCCCCCACCCCACCCCCCAACACACACCTCTCACTCCCGTCTAATCTAATCTCTTGAAGAACAACCTGAAGCTGAACAGAATTAACAAATCAACACCAATATTCTGGACAGTGGCTGAACTATGGGGTTTATCTTTTTGGGGACTGGATTCTTTGGACTCATTCTTCAGATATTCACACAAGTGCATACAACATTCATGGCTTCAGACACACACCTTCTAAACTCACTACTCCTCTGGCTAATAAATGTGCTCTTGCTTGCAGAGGTTTTTTCTATAAACACCATAGTCTATCATATTTCGTTGATATAATATGATGTTTTGTTTTGTTTTCCTCATCTAACCTTCTGTGGGTTTTTTTTCTGTTTTCTTTTTAAAAGGTAGCACGACCCCTGCTGGTTGCTGCATGACTTGTTCCACTATGTTTTTTTGTCATGTGTCTTCTTGAATGGGTGTTCTTGAATGTAATTTCATTGTGTTCTGTACAGTGACAATAAAGGCATCATCATCAACTTTAACTACAGGCAGAACTTTACCAACAGGCAGAACTTTACCAACAGGCAGAACTTTACCAACAGGCAGAACTTTACCAACAGGCAGAACTTTACCAACAGAGGCAGAACTTTACCAACAGGCAGAACTTTACCTACAGACAGAACTTTACCTACAGGCAGAACTTTACCAACAGGCAGAACTTTACCAACAGGCAGAACTTTACCTACAGGCAGAATTTACCTACAGGCAGAATTTACCTACAGACAGAACTTTACCTACAGGCAGAACTTTACCTACAGGCAGAATTTACCTACAGACAGAACTTTACCTACAGACAGAACTTTACCTACAGGCAGAACTTTACCTACAGGCAGAACTTAAACTACAGGCAGAACTTTACCTACAGGCAGAACTTTACCTACAGGCAGAACTTTACCTACGGGCAGAACTTTACCTACAGGCAGAACTACAGGCAGAACTTTAACTACAGGCAGAACTACAGGCAGAACTTTACCTACAGGCAGAACTACAGGCAGAACTTTACCAACAGGCAGAACTTTAACTACAGGCAGAACTTTACCAACACGCAGAACTTTAACCACAGACAGAACTTTTAACTACAGACAGAACTTTACCAACAGGCAGAACTTTATCAACAGGCAGAACTTTATCAACAGGCAGAATTTTAACTACAGACAGAACTTTACCAACAGGCAGAACTTTTAACAACAGGCAGAACTTTTAACAACAGGCAGAACTTTTAACTACAGGCAGAACTTTTAACTACAGGCAGAACCTTAAACTACAGGCAGAACCTTAAACTACAGGCAGAACTTTANCAACAGGCAGAACTTTACCAACAGGCAGAACTTTACCAACAGGCAGAACTTTACCAACAGGCAGAGCAGAAACTAACAGTCACATCTGGTTAAAACCTGAACTCCACTTTTAAAGGTTTAATCTCTGTTACCGTATTTGATTTGAGCGATGTCTCCGACCACGATCTCGGCCACTGGGATCTGAATGACCTGTCCTTTACGAATAACTGTGAACTTCTGTTCCTTTTCGATCCGGTTCTGTAGTCCACGAAACTGTTTTTCCTTCGACCAGTCGTTGAAAGCCGTCACCAGGACCACAATGATGACTGAGAACAGGATGGCTGCACCCTCGATCCAGCCTGCCTGAGCTTCTCCTTCATCTTCCACCCCACCTGCAGCTTGTCCACAAGCTGGGAGACAAAACAAGATAAAACAAGATTTAAAACAAGAACAAGCAACTGTTACATAAAACTTTTTTTTCCAAAAAAAAACAGAGACTTGTGAAGAGGGCAGAAAGGTCAGATAAAAGATCTTCTCAGGTTTATATGCAATATATTTTTGTGAAGTGCAATTGTAATGACGTGTGTGTGTGTGTGTGTGTGTGTGTGTGTGTTTGTGTGTGTGTGTGTAACATGGTGTTTTCCACCATGCTGTTGTTTTTCTGTTGTTTTTTTAAATCTTATTTTGTATTGGTTTGTACCTGCTGCTCTGATTTCTGTGCTGTCCACTTCCTGCCGTGACAACCTAAATTTCCCACCTGTGGGACTAATAAAGGATCATCTTATCTTATCTTTCTAGTTGATAACAGAATCTTCTGTCTTCTTTCAGCTGGAGGGTAAAACAAGGAGCTGACCTCTGAGGGTTTAAGGACTGAGCTGTATGTAAACATATTAAAGGGACAGATTTGTTAGTCGTGGAGCTAAAAATGGTTTCAAGATAAACCGTGTTAAAAAGTCAACCATTCCCAGAGTTTAAATAAGTTTTTGTTCTGACAAAAAATAAAATTTTATAAATAAAAAACTGATCATAGATTAGTGTAAAATCTGTCCTGAGTTCAGAAAAACAACTGAACTGAATGACTGTCATCAGAATCACAGTTGAATTGTTTATAACCGTGCATCAATATTAAATTACTATAAATAATTATGTATAAACCTACTATACCTATAAAATGATAGCTATAAAAACGCATCAAAAGTTATGATTGAAATGTTGTTTTAATGCTGTGAAATGATTGTATTTTTGTCCAAACCTCCCTCTTCATAGCTGTGGTACAGTTACTTCACCACATTCACAGTTTTACACATAATGAAGTCTTTCTTGTCTAGATTAAAGAGTTTACAGCCAGATGGCTACACTGAGACATTACATCAGTTCCAAAACTGATTTTAAGATGTGTTTAAGACTAAATAAATTCTACTTTTCAGTCCCACTGTGTCCTGAAGTTTCTGATATGGAGCATATTAAAAGGAAAAAATAAAAAAAGTCTTTAATTCAATTTGGAAAAAAAATCTAAGTTCCCACACAACAGAAAAAATAAAGCGTGTCCAGCTAACCCTATAAAAACAGTATAAGTGACATGGATTCGATCATCACTGATCCAAGTCATGACAAACTCCTGATAACAGAAGATCTTTTAAGCTTTCGAGGCAGAATCTGACCCTGGCAGGGACTGACCTTCAGCGTTGCCGCCTGGGGGGTGGTAGAAGGACAAACCCAATGAAATGATGGCAGCAATTTCCAGGATAATAAGTGTTACATCCTGCAGGGCTTCCCACACCAGCTGCAGGAATGTTTTTGGTTTCTTTGGGGGAATAAAGTTCTTCCCAAACATGGTCTGTCGTTTCTCCAAATCCACAGGGTTTCCAGACAAACCTGCAGACACAAACAAAAAAAATCAACATCTCCACATCTATTTCAGGAAAGTAGTTTGGATTTTTCTAATTGTTTGTATCACTTGCATCCTGAGTGACCACAAACAGAACACCTGACACTCTTTGGTGTTGCTGTAAAACTGAAGGGAATCTTTTCAGGATAACCACACTGCTCCAGAGCCTGTCTTGTGTGTGACTTCTCTTTCTGCCTGGCTCCTGGGTTTGTAGGGACACTGTCTGCTCTGTGCTACAGAGTCCTGATCACTCCTAACTTGTGTTCCAGTGGGTGGTGGGAGTCAAAACGCAAATACTGGTCTGTATGGGTGGGTTTGTGATACACGTCAGTTTCTAACCGTCCTCCATCTGAAACTGCGACATCACAATCCAACATTTCATGATCACATCAACTCTGTGGATAAATACAGTATATAAAGTTCACATGAGAGGAGGTCAAAGATGGCAGGTTGGCATTCCTGTACATGGCAATAAAAATGAAATATGATACTGTGCAGGTAAATTACAATCAGGTGTGCAGTTGAGTCAAATGAAGTTATTGCCAGTAGTGTGCATAATGTGTGTGTGTGTGTGTGTGTGTGTGTAATAAATGTTGTAAATGGCAGATATTGACAGTGTTACAGTACAGAAAATAGATGTGCGACAGCCACATGATGGTTACAGCCGTCCCTACAGATCTTCCTGAAAGAATCCATCCAGACAACAACTGTTAGCTTCATGCTAACACATGAAGGACAGTCACTCAGTGTTTGTTGTCTGCAGAGTTCTGCAGCCACTCGTGGGCTTTCTGTCTGCAGTGCTGATGAATCCATCCAAGCTTGAACTGAACCTGAGTGTCCTGCTGAAAACACAATCTGTTGCTCCATCAGAGCCAATAACAGCACAGCACCACCTGATCAGACAATCTAATCTTTAGTAAAGCTGTTTACAAATAAAAAAAACAGACATTATTTTATAATGAAAAGAAACGCTGCTGCCTTGGTGTGTGATCACACATCAGCTCATTGAATTAAAGAGCTGCTACTCACTCAGGATCTCATATCATTTGTTGTTTGTTTCTCTTCTTCACAAACATGAAGGCTACATCCACTTTGAGCTCTTTCCTTGTGGGCTTTATTGAAAAGGGGAGCAAATTAAATTCTAAAAGCAGAAGCATCATCTGCAGTTTGTTAGACTTCATTAATTAACGAGGCTCGTCTCTACCTCCACATCCAGCGTCTGAATGATGCAGCTGAACTCTGAGCTCCTGTGTGAGCGGCAGGCTCCAGGTGAAAGCAGGACGTGCAGTGGAACGTGATGTGAATGTGAGCAGATGGAGGCCCGGTGCTGTTCGTCTGATAACGAGCAGAACAATTCAGAATCTAAAGCCAACAGCTGGATCCTCCAGAGAGAAAGATGAAAACTGTTCAAGTGATCAGAAGATCCAATTAGAGATGAGATGAAACACAATCAGGTGAGATAGATTAGTGAGAGGAAACACGTTCAGGTGAGAAAGAATCCGTCAGAATCAGAAAAGCAAAATAAAGCCTGACTTCCTGTCTGTTGGTCCAACTGTGACATCAGCAGGAGGTCTGACCATCAGTCCAACATCTCAGAGCTGCAGAGGAGGTTCTAACAGTACAGCAGCAGTCAATGTGTGGTTCTGTCCACAGAGCGGTTTGATCTTTAAATCCCTGAGCCTGAGCTGAAAGCTGCTGTCACACTAACATAAAGCAGCAGAGAATCACAGAGAACCTGTTCTGCTCTCATGTTCTGATGTTCTGCTGGCAGCGCCTCACTCCCACAGGAAATGTAGATTACAGCTCTAAGATGATGTTCCAACATCTCGCTGCACACACTGAACCTGCCTGCTGCAGAACCGGACCGGTCCGATCTGCAGCGTTATCAGTCTGCTTCGAGCAGTCGGTCAAAGTTCAAACAGCAGAACCACGGCCCGGCTCACCTGACGCACCTGCAGCTTTCTTTAGGTTGATGTGACGATGAGTCGCCTCTGATCTGCAGCAGAACCAAAGTGGAACCAGAGGCTTAATGAGCACATTGTTCTGAGCCAATATGGTGCAACGGATGTGTGAAAAAAGCAACAATCTTCACTTTCATTAATTCTGTTACAGAGACGGAGGCTGCTCCTTCATCTACCAGCTGCCTGCTTCTACAAATATCACCACTCCTGAGCAGCGCTGACAGACACACAACTAACTGCTGTCGCTTTGGTCAACTGTAGGACTGAATCAAGCCAAAAACTATTAAAACACAAAACTACTGGACTTTAACCCCCAACCTTCCTATCCTGGAGACTTTTTTCACTTCAGAAGTCCTGTTAATGTTTTTTTTTATTGTTATTATTTTGGTCATTTTAAAATTTTCCATTTACAAAACAGCACAAAACACAGAACAATGAAAACAAAACAGAATAATTCAGAAAATAATACACAATCTTTAAATTCCTGTCTATGCCAAAAAGACAAGGTTTTGACTGAAAAAAGTGTTGGTAGAAGCTTAAGCTTTTTATACTTTCACTTTTTATACATTATCAAAATCAAATCAACATCTTTCCTATAGATTTTATAAAAGAAAATCTACAATGAAATTCTAACCAAATTTGTAACAAAACTATCAGCAGCAAACAATCAAAACTTGGTATATTTCTGTAACAAATAGTTCCCTTTCAGTCAATTCACTCGGTACAACACATCATGTATGGGAAACCATGCCCCTGTGTGTCCTGGCCGAAGGCACCTCTAATCATGCCTTTAAGCAGGTGATGTGATGACGACAGATGTCAGGCTCCGCCTGCACATATAAATACTGTCACATCACAGTCACTCCTTAGTTCTACTGCTCTTCACCTCGCAAGAACACCCACCTCTTCCAACCTAGCTGCTGCTAATTAGCTTTGTTTGTTCGAAGGTTCTCGGATTTAGTTTAACGGCTTTTGTTGGTGTCAGCTGCAGCTGCCTACTGGTAACTGTGTCTGCCCGCGGAGCGCTAACTTTGAGAAACCTTTCTTACCTCGACGAAAGAGAATTTTGTGGTTCGGGATAAGCACAAAATTACTCAAGAAGCAGAAGTCTTCAGTTCGCCCRTGTCCCCAGGGGTGCGGCTTCTCGCTTCACGAAAATGACCAGCACGAGGCTTGCCCGGTCTGTRTGGGGATCGTCCACGCTCGCAGAGCGTTGACGGAGCCCGAAGCGCGTGCGTTTTGCCGCCTGCTTCGACGCTCAACCCTGGAGAGACGGGTTAAGTTCTTGGAGAAAGTGCTGGGCGAGGCTGCAGTCGTGCGGCAGGACCCTCTCCTCTCCGAGTCTAGTAACCCGGTTCCGTCCGAGTCTGACGAGGAGGAGCCCTCGGTCGAAGTCCCCACTTCCAGCAGGGCAGACCAAGTGGAGTATATGGAGGGGTTAGCCGACGAAGGAGGAGGCCTCCCAGTTTCATCTGGACCTGCATCACGGTTTGCCCCCGCTGCTGCGGGGGCAAACCAGGAGGACACGTCTTTTCTCTCTTTGTGTCGTCGTGCTGCTCAGAAACTGGAGGTGGAATGGCCTGCTCAACCTCCTGCACAAAAACCGTCGCGTTTCGCTAGATTTTTTCCTCCCCACTGAACCGACCGCGGTGAAAAACCGCCTTCCCATGTTCCCAGACTTCGTCTCGGAGCTGACGTCCTGCTGGACCAAACCTCTGTCCACCCGCGTCACAGTGCCCGGCTATGGACCGTATTTGGATTTGGAAGGAGCTGAAAAAGCCGGACTGGTGAACATACCTCCCATGGAGCCATCCCTGGCAGCGTATTTGGCCCCGTCTCACAACCATGGTGTGAGCGGACCCACCACGCTCCTGTCCAAGCCCTGTAGATTTTCTGCTGCGCAGTTTGAAAAAATCTACAAGGCTCAGGCCACCGCCGRTCGCGGCCTGAGCTCCATCAGCATGCTCCAGACTTACCAGGCTATGGCTCTGGCGGAGCTCGGAGCCCAGGTACCGGCCGAGAGTCCTCTGCTGCCTCTCTTAAATGAGATCAGACTCACCGCGGACTACATCCTCCGTGCGTCCCGCGGCATAGCGCTCTCCCTGGGCAGAGGGATGACTTCAACCGTGGTGGCGCAGAGACATTTGTGGTTGACACTCTCTGATGTCCCCGACAGAGACCGGGCCACATACCTGGATGAACCAGTTATGGTGGCTGGGTTATTCGGTCAGTCCCTCGACATTATTCAGGTGAAGTTCGAGCTGAGGAAGAAGCAGGCAGAAGCTCTGCGCTGCATTATCCCCAGACGGGACTCGAGACCCAAGACCAGCACACAGAAGCCGGCCGCACAGCCGCCTCCGGCGAAGAGAACGGTGCTGCCCGGGAGCCTAGGCACCCAGCCACTGCAGCCTCATAACCACGGAGCAAGGGCCCCCCCCCTCCGGGTCTTCTGAAAGTTGCGACGCCTCGGAGGAAGAAGACGCAGCCCTCCTAACTGTGAAACTGTCACTGCAGGGACTTCAGGACCAGGGAGACATGTTCGCCAGTTTTCGGCTGCCGCCCAAGAGGCATTTTGTTTGTACTGTTCAGGAAACCAGCCCCAAGAGGCGCTGCGTTTCTATAACACAGTCTCCCAAGCACCAGTCCCACCCCACACACACACTGTTTGTTCCAAAAGCCCCCAGTTTGGGTGCGCTAAATGTTCAAAATGTAAATGTTCAAAATGGTTGTGTAAACTTGTTGAATGAGTCAATAAAGGAAACACTTCACACCCAAAAAAAACAAAAAAATCAGAAATGTTGTGAGCGACCGTCATATAATGCTGCGCCTCTTTCATGCGACAGAGGGCAGCAGGACTTTGTAACACAAGTCGGTCGCCTAGCGACGCGACTCTCTCTCTGGTGCGCATGCGCACCATCCCCTTGGGTAGAGAGAACTGTCGCAATGAGTTACCGGCTACAGTTCTGCATACGGCCGCCCCGTTTCAACACCGTGTTAAACGTTGTTGGAAACAAAGCAGCCCTGGTTTTGAGAGAGGAAATAAACACGCTACTGGCGAAAGGAGCCATACGTGTGGTCCCCTCTTCGGACATAAAAGGTTGGTACAGCAGTTATTTTGTCGTTCCGAAAAAAGACGGCGGCCTCCGTCCGATTTTAGACCTGAGAGTGTTAACAAGTTTCTACGAACATACAGGTTCAAAATGCTAACACTCAGGCAGCCTCTGCATTCGGTCAGCCCGGGCGACTGGTTTGCGACCGTCGATTTAACAGACGCTTACTTCCATGTAGCGATTCACCCGGACCATAGGAAATTTCTGAGGTTTGCGTTGGAAGGCGTAGCCTACGAATACCTAGTGCTGCCATTCGGTCTGTCGCTGGCGCCCCGCACCTTTTCAAAATGTGTCGAAGCAGCGCTATCTCCTCTCAGGGAGAAAGGAGTTTGCCTGTTAGCGTACCTAGACGACTGGGATCTGATAGCCAGCTCCAAGAAGCAGGCTACAGAGCATCTGTCTCAAGTCTTGTCGCACATTCAGGTGTTGAGGCAGTAGCAGTAATGATTAGAACAAAAGTTCAGAATAAGGGGTCACAAAAACAACTTGTAGAATATTCTGGAAAAGCTGACATCATCAAGTGGTCCACAAAAACACTTCGTGAGTGTGTATGGGGTGGTGTTGAATTTCCAGCCCAGTTCTGGGAAAGGTCCATCCTTCCTGGCTTTGTATTATCACAAACAACTGGGGTATAAAAGGTTATGGTTTTCTAAATGCGTCAGTTCAGTTTGGAAGGTCTGTACTGTCGGTTAAAGCGTGTTACTGACTGGACTCAATAAAACTCCCTCTGGCTGGCCGAAAGTCGATGTCTCCTCATCATTTTTCCATCTCGACAGTGGTTCTTTTTGCCACTACACAGGCTCTGGATTTTTCTGTAAATTTTCAGAAAAGCTTATTGACTCCGAGTCAGCAGTTTTCTTTTCTCGGTTTAGAAATATGCTCCCTGTCGGGCAGAGCGCGTCTCTCAGAAAACAGAGTAGCTGCGTTTCACCGCTGCCTCGCTCAGTTTCAACTGGGACGCAAACTGCGTTTTCAGACCATTCTGCAACTGTTAGGCCTGATGGCTTCTATGATCGCAGTAGGACCATTCGGGCTGCTAAAAATGCGCCGGTTTCAGCATTGGTCCCGCTCTCACCGGCTGTGTGCATTACGTCACCGCCACAGAAAACTAACGATAACTGCCTCATGCATGAAGGCTCTCAGTCCTTGGAGGGAACCCGGCCTACTATGCCGAGGCTCACAGATAGGGAGAGTGTCCTTTCACAAAGTGGTATCCACAGACGCCTCCCTGGTGGGGTGGGGGGCTCTGTGTGATGGTGCAGCAGTGAGCGTGGTTTGGACTCTGAAGCAGTCCAGACTCCACATAAACTGCCTGGAATTGTTAGCAGTTCTGTTAGCAATGAAACATTTTTATACGGTTCTGAAGAACCAACATGTTCTGATCAGAACAGACAACACGACTGTAGTGTCATACATAAACAGACGGGGGGAACGCGGTCTCTTCCCCTGTTGGAACTGTCTCACACTCTTGCAGTGGTGCAGCGTGCATTTCCWGTCTATCAGGGCCACTCACGTGCCTGGGAGACTGAATCTGGGCCCAGATCTGCTCTCCGGGGGCGGACCTATGGTGAGGGAGTGGAGGCTGCATCCCTCAGTGGTGGACCAGATTTGGACCATGTTTGGCAGGACAGCAGTGGATCTCTTTGCCACAAGGGCCAACACCCACTGKCCTCTGTTCTTTTCCATAACAGATCAGAACGCCCCACTGGGGGTGGACGCTCTAGCCCACCCGTGGTCCAATGTACTGCTGTATGCATTTCCCCCAGTGGAGATGATACTGCCTGTACTAGAGAGGGTACGCAGACAGGGTCTGTCTCTGATTCTGGTGGCACCCCATTGGCCAGCGAAGTCTTGGTACGCCGAGATAATCAGCCTGCTGGC
>NW_013952529.1:402476-405597 GCF_001266775.1 Austrofundulus limnaeus | reverse complement strand
GTGTGTGTGTGTGTGTGTGTGTGTGTGTGTGTGTGTGTGTGTGTCAGGCGTGCAGCAACTGCTTTATTAAATATTACATTCAGTCAGGACCACAGGCTGCAGCCTCACATTACAGATCATTTACAACCAGATAAAGACTAATGGATGCTATCATGACTGCACACTATTTTCCTGCTCTCTAAATTAAGTTGTTGAACATCATTAACTGACTGGAGTCTGTCCTTTATATTATAAATATTTAAATTAGTCCATTAAAACACAAATTTAAAAGTTATTTCTTTTGTTGTCTTACAAAAACGACTAAAAAAGATTATTGTGCTACAATTAAACCAGCCTGATAGAAAATAGCTGTCAGGATTTACAATAAAAAGGCTCTACAGAGAAAACTGTAGGTGTTGTAGTTACCTATAAAGACTGGAGGCATGAGGACCGACTGCCAGACAGCAGCCCTGCAGGAGGGTTCTGCTGGGTCGAGGCGGGTCACACAGTACCTGTGACGACCCACAAACCTGAACCCTCATAACAAACTAACTCAAGTCTGAGCTGACTGGACTGAACTCAGTCACGGTTCTGGAAACTATTCCAGGTATGCAGATCAAAATATTTTAATAAAAATAAAATTAGCTTCAAATTAAACAAAATCACTAGAGACCAGTTTAATGACGTGCAGTTGTTTCGGTCACTAATTAATCTCCATATAAAAAGGATCAAACTCGTATGTGTCGGCTCTTTAACGGGACAGAAGAAAAAAGAACTCGGAGGAAGTCTACAGTGATTTTAATCAAACACAATCAAGTCAGATCGTTCTAAAATTAAACCTCTTTAAGCTTCAGAGTTGTTTAAAAAACACGTGAAGAGATAATAGCAGAGCTTTTATCTGAGTAGTGACAAGAGGAAATGTTCATTTGATAATCCTAAAATAACGTTTTATTTTTAGAGCCGTGTGAGGCTGTGATTCTGTCTGCCTTGAACCCGTCTCCTCTCAGACTGGAGGTTTAATCCTGGAGGATGGTGCTCACTCACAGTTAACGCTCCTGGAACTAAAACATCCAATTATGACAGGAGATTGTTGGAAATACACCTGATCAAAGTTTCAGATCAGGATCTGTGCTGATGTAAATCCTGTCTCTTTCTCCGAGCTTGTTAGAAACACGACTGGATGCAAAGAAAACACTCCTCAGGGTTTACAGATGGTGGACATGGTGTTTACGTTGTTCTGTTAATGGTTTTCTTCACATTTAAAACCTCTGAAACATGACCAAGAATCCTGCAGGAATCGGCTGTGATACAACTAAAGGCCTTTCATAAACGACACAAAGTGACGTCTGTTGGCACACAAACATAAAGCTTCAGCACAAAGACAACATGATGATTCCATACGCAACGGGAGATTCAGAGCAACTGAGACGTTTATTCTCTAAACATGACGTCCCAGTGGCCTTCAAACCCCAAAACACGTTACYACAAAGATTAGTTCACCCCAAAGATCCAGTTCCCCGGCAAAAACAGAGTAATATAGTGTATGCTGTTAAGTGTCAGGAGGACTGTGATCAGTTATACATTGGAGAAACAAAACAGCCACTAGTTATTAGCGGTCCTGCATTTTAATTTTAGAAAGCGCAAATCTGCTTATGAATTAAAAAATTAGTAAAACCGCTAAAGCGCAATTGACATATTTAGGTCCACAATTAGCGGATTTGCGCTTTAGCGGACTGGTGCCCACCACTGCAAGTATGACTCCATGATCCAAACCAATAAGTCAGGTGAGGGGGCACATGACCCTCTGTGAACAATAGAGCTAATCAAGCCTACTGTTAGTCGATGGCACTATTTTGCATGTGACTAACCTGTTTGTCCACCAGGTGGAGGCAGTGCTTATAAGGCTGAGTTCACCTGAAACTCAGACTGAAGAAGTCTCTTGGAGGAGAGACGAAACATTTCATTAAAGAACCATCCAGAGGACCTACTGATTTTTTCTTTTTGAACAAGGCGTCATTTTATCAGATTTTTAAATAATCTGATCACAGCAGCACACCTCCAACGTGTCGTTTTTAAATGTTGCAGTTTGTTACTATTTTTGACACACTATAGTCTTTGTAGTGATGTTTTTAACAGCAGGTTAAGTTAAAAACATACCACTGTCACACCAGCAGCACAGCAGATTTAATGGATATTTAGATTTATTAACAGAGCTGAAGAAGCCAAATTAAACTCAAGAGTCCACGGTTTCCAGTTCAGGGACTTTTGGCAACAAAACAGAAAAATCAACTACTGCAAATAAAAAATGGATGAAAACATTAAAAGCCCAACTAAAAGCTGAAGCAACAAATAAATCAGGCAAAAAGAAGTGAATCATGACAAAGCCAGATGGCTCCAGCAGACCACTGTCAGGCTTTCATCAGGGGGTTCCCTGAGCTCAATATTTAGCTTTTGGTTTTTCTTCTCCACTAAAGCCACAGTCTCAGGGATCCAGCAGTACTTGTAACATTAAACTGGATTTGATAAACATTTACTTCAAGTGTTTAGTTTTTATACCTTTTTTAAATATTGTCACATTATTTTACCAACTACACTACATTCTCCTGTCCATCAAGATGCTCTGGTTTCATTTACAAGTTCTGATCATCACATATGTTCTGAACAAGGAGGTTCTATAAAACACCTGGAGCTCAGAAACCAGGTGACTCTGTGATCAGCAGGTGAAGCTAACGGCTAACGCTAAACAGTCAACAGTCTGGATTTCCTGTTACTGTACATGTTGACAACAGGGCAGAAAAAAACCAACTGAATATGAAGAAATCATTAAAACTATTAATAATAATTTTAATCCAATTATTATTAATATTTTACAGTTTATTTAATCAATCGAATGTTTTAAATAATGTCAGAAAAGCTGTTTTTGTTATGGATTTATTAACAAGATAAACAGGAAAACGTCTCATTTTACAACAAGTCAGCAGATTTGATCTTATTTAGCTCAATGTGATCTGAGCAGAACATAATGTAACAGTTTAAAATTAAAATAATCTMATAAAGTCCATGTAATCACTGTTATTATTGAACTGTTAGCAGATATTAGCTTGTGGAGCATAAATACAGAGTTTAGCTCTGTTGAATCATG
>NW_013952529.1:396402-401327 GCF_001266775.1 Austrofundulus limnaeus | reverse complement strand
AATTATTAATTTATTGTAAAAACATGACAGATAATGTGTGAAACAGATCCAGTTCAGCTTGTTGTTTATCTATTAGTTTCTATGTTTGCTGTTGACCTGTTTGGTCTGTTTCTGCTCCTCCATGATGTCAGAGGCTACCTGTGGACGGGCTGGGCGGGACTCAGTCTAGTGATCTTTATATTTAAGTCTATGGGTTTGAATAAGACCTCGCACTGGAGGAGCTAGTGAAGGTCATTTACCCAGCATGCCTTGCAGCATTAATAAAATGGTGCCATCCATGTGACAATTTATATTTTAAATTTATTTTTTACAAACATGGATTGTTTAAAATATATCTGCAGCTGTATAAATATGAAAAGCTTCATTTCAGACATGAATTCAGATCTCAGAAGTAGGCCTGCATGCTCTCATTTCTGATTAAAGAGGTTCTGTTAGATTTTTGGAACCACAGTCTGTGCACTGATGACGTGAGGCTTTAAGCCCCGCCCACTCTCTGGCATACATCAATGGAGTCACATGACTTTAAGCATGAAATAACTAATGTCAGACTTATTAAAGTGATGAATACTGAAGAAACAGAAGTCAAGAACTACCTGAATCATTGACAGCCGACACCTAAAAGACATTTCTAAAAGAACAAACAGAAGTTTGTTTTTATAAAGAACAAAGCCCCTTTTGTTTACATACAGGGGCAGGACTTAGAACTTGGACTACATCCTGGGAGGCGCAGTAGTGGCTCCAGCTTCCATTACGATGTAATTTAATACATCTCTAAGAGCTTTATGAATTGGAAGACTCAACATTCATCAAGGCTTGTTGAAGCAAACACACGTTGATTATTTATTGTTTGGTATCAGGAAGACAGGACTGTGACACAGATGTAGTCCTGTGGGTTCTACTGGAGCCACTTTCATAAAACCAAAACACTGATTACCCTGGTGCTAATCAATAAACTAAAACCAATCAGGTTCCAGCTTGTCTGAATATATGAAAAAGGTGAGGCTGGACCATGTCCACCTGGTCATGTTGGACCACCTGACCCTCTGCTGGCTGACTTTAAAACCCACCAGGTGACGTGACGACAGCACAGGTGGACAGATAATATCTGACACTTGTAACAGTCTTGTTTTTTACATCCCTCCACTCATTTTTCCTCCTTCCCTCGTCTCTCCGTGTGCAGTGAAAATATAATTACACTTCTTTCATTAAAGTGAGTAATTTTTAACGTAGAGGACACAACTACAAATGTCCTCTGATTACTAAATGGAACAGAGCAATGATCTATGGAGCCATTAGGGGAACGGGCTGGAACTAATTTCAATCCTGGAATGGGCCGATGGAAACACACACACACACACACACACACACACACACACACACACACACACACACACACACAGAGGGATCAAAGGATGAGGGAGGAACAAACAGCAGCATGTCGGCCATTTTCTGGTCTCACTCTGAGCTCTGAGCATGACCCAAACTGATCGTCTTCTGTCAATAAATGAGGAATGTTTCATCTTTAACCAAACATTTTGTTGGTTGGGTCAGACACACACACAGATTAGTGAGTGTGTCAGTAATTACTGAGGTGTTTCTATCAGCTGATGGGTGTTTCTGTCACAGTTCAGTCGTTTAAGCCTGACTCTGTGCTGCAGACAGCAGCAGATTAAACAACTCCAGGAGGTCCGTACACTAAATGAAGATGAGCGATCTGACTTTCATTCAGCTTCTCTGCTCGTTTTATCAACAGGCACACATGAAGAAGAGACAAGAGGAACATCTGTGATGATATTTGATCATGAGGTGAGCTCAGAGAGGCTCTGAAGCTTCCAGGACCTGTGCTCTCCTCTCAACAGATGATGGCGTTGATTTTTGGAGCGGTTGTTTTCCTCACAGTAATCAAAATGAAGCACTTTACTTTATTCTGCGAGTTGCATAAAGAGAATGACACGCTCCTTTTTGTTTCTGGAGCTACATCTGAATAGAAGCAGAAGCTGCCACTGAGACACACTGCAGAGGAAGACCAAAACTAAAGATAATATAACAAACACATTTTCTGTCTGAATAAAGACAAAAAGTCCAACAGGAAGCCAGAGATCCTGTTGAAGATGGCGTGCAGCTCACAGGGAGAAGTTGTCCACAATCAGTGTGACAGTTTGTCACGTTCATAGTTAGAGGAAAATAAATGTGTGTTTGAGTTATGTTGTTCGAATTCGGTGTAGTTTCATTGAATAGTCTGGTGTGGCGTGCTCAAAGAAGCCTACCTTCTATAGGAGATGTTTTCATGCGGCGGCAGATGCTCTGCACGTCTCCGTACACCTCCTGGATCTTGGTGACGGCCTCGCCACTCCGCAGCTCCATGAGGTCCCTCAAGTCTTTCACCGTCACCCCAAAGTCTCCATCCAGGTTGTCTTCTGCAACCGAATTCCCCGGCGGGTGGTCGGCCGTGTTATTGGCCATGTTGGTGCTTGTACAGTGCAGCTGCTCCTCTGACTGGCTTTACTGGAGGGATTAAACAAAACCATCATCAGAAAACAAAACATTCATTGAGTTTTTAATTTAGAACAATTAAATGATCATGAAAAATGGAAACAAAATGTAAAAATCTTCCAGATTAAACTCAGACTGTCGTCCAATGCAAAAGCGACGGAGCTTTGAAGAATAATAAAAACAGGTCTGGTTCTGAGTCATGGACACATGATCGATATCTATAGAAAATACATCTAGAACGTTGATCATCAGCTCACTCTTTAGTCCGTTAGCAACAAGCTGTGGACTAACACGCAGCAGCAGTCTCATGTTCTCTCAAAATAAAATAAAATCAGCTTAAAATAAAAACAATGAAAGGAGAAAATGATGCAACAGCTCCAGAACAAACTGTGGATAAAAGAGGAAAGGTCACATCAGCAGTTTGGCAGAATTAATGGTTCTTACTTTAAATAAGTAAAACAAACAACTAATAAATAATTATTAATATCAACAGATATGAAACACTTTTATTCTGATCTATTTTTCAGCCACAGCGCCCAGCCCGACTTCATCAGTACCATAATATGTGATGAATGAACAGAGGGGCAGGACTGTGGAAAGAAGCACCTGGTGGCACAGATTTGAGCAGAATTTCACAACATTTACACACACACACACACACACACACACACACACACACACACACACACACACACACACACACACACACACACACACACACGTGTGTTAAGAACACCACACCCCAGTCCAAAGGTAAACTTTTCCATCTTCAGACCTGAACAGCATACCTGTTCACAGCTGTTTTCGTACAGGTGGCTCACTGAGGAACTGACTTGTCCTTTAAAAAGCAACAACACAAAAACACACACACACTGACCTAAAGTGATACATGTTGTAATTTGACTTTGCTTAACAAATAGCCTGCTGCCTGTATTTAAATGTTGAACAAAGAGAGTCTGAATGACCTGTGAAGGCCTGAGTCAGCTGAGCATCACAGCTCAGCCTCTCGAAAACACAACAACACAAAAACACACACAAGTCTTCATTAATAAAAGCTACTCAACATTCAGCCCAGGTTTGTTACAAACAGAGCTGAACAGCTCAGATGATAAAATAAATCAAGTGTTTAGCTAAAAATAGTTAGACTCACAGCTGGACGCCCTGATGTGTTTCTAAACAAGCTGATAAAAGGACTCAAAGTTATTACAGCTCTTCTTTCATGTGGGACAGAAAAATACTTTGCAACTACAAAATCAATACAGACACAAACAGGTCTGATAGCTCATCATCTCACACTGACAAGCTGCATCCTGTTTTTATGGATTTATTTTTAACTCTTTACTTTATCTGCACAGATTTATCAGTCTGCAGTCTTCAGGCAGAACAACTCTACGGTGAAGCTAGTAGCAAGAGTTGTGTTTGTGTTGCACATATTACAACAAAAAGCTGCAGGAAACACAGTCATAACAACTACTACAACACATGATGTGCAGTGTTTTCCCTACCATTATACAGGTGGGGCGCAGAGCGAGGCTGAGCGCCGTGTGTGGTCCTCACAAAGATAGGAAGACATTAGTGTGATTAGACGTGCAGCTCTGCTTTTAATCACGTTGCACCGATGCAACAGCTTTGTGAGCTACTTTTTCTTTCTTTAAAATAAAATGTGACAGGTGAAGCCACAGCACTGTTACCTGATCAATAATTTAGAATCACCAACACAGACCAGGTGTGTGACCAGTCCCGTGAGTCCATTCATGTTGTATAAACAGCGCTGATCAGCAGCACAGCTGTAATGGTCCTCAACTTGGAAAAAAGTAACCAGAGTAGTTTGTAAACTCAAATCCAGACCGAATCAGCTGCTGTGCAGGTCCTGCTGGACTCAAACATGGAGCTGAGCTCCTCTGTCTCACACTGCAGGTCAGACAGTCGCGTTCAGGAGCATTAACCCTTAAGGGCCCAGATAATAATCCCTCTTTAAAGTGTGGTAAATAAATTATTTTCAGTGACTGAGAGGAAGTTTTTTTGATAGTTGCATAATTGCATTTTCTAAATGTTATCCT
The DNA here is from genome assembly GCF_001266775.1 of Austrofundulus limnaeus. Classification (NCBI taxonomy): domain Eukaryota; kingdom Metazoa; phylum Chordata; class Actinopteri; order Cyprinodontiformes; family Rivulidae; genus Austrofundulus; species Austrofundulus limnaeus. The sequence continues at coordinate 396,774 of NW_013952529.1, read as the reverse complement.
TTATATCTACAAGAGAGTTCTAATTCTTAGAAAGGACATGATTTGAGGTTTTTACTGACAATATTTTATTCAACAGAAGTCATAAGAAGCAGGTTTATTTTTGAACAAACATTACAAATGTGTTCATTCCTACAAAACTGCCAAATATATTTACAAACAACACTAAACTGATTCAGATTAACATCAAATAAATCCTGTTTTATAATTAAATGTCTGTTTCCTGCTATAAAGAAAAATCCTCCTCCTGTCCTCCTTGTTCCTAATCAGGGTCAGGGTGGGGCTGGAACCTGTCCTCACTGCCTTTACCTGGACAGGTCTCCAGTCTCCAGAGACACCTGGACAGGTCTCCAGTTCACCAGAGACACCTGGACA
>NW_013952529.1:393711-394843 GCF_001266775.1 Austrofundulus limnaeus | reverse complement strand
GTTTAAACTTTTAGTTTACTTATATTTTTAAACTTTTAGTTTAAAAATTATAAAAACTAAACAGCCTACAGTATTTTTACAGTCTTTATTTTACAGTTAAAATATATGTTTATCATATAAAGTCTAATCTTATAACTAATCGGGGATCCTTTAATGTCAGAGCTGTTATACCTTCCACTGCATCCACCAAAACTTTGTGTTTAGAACTTGGTTTATTATTTATCTTCTGGTGTGTTCAATCTGCAGGAACAAACAGCAGAACACCACACATACATACACACACACACACACACACACACACACACTGAGACAAAGTATTCTGTCATGAAGGCCTGTTCTTTCACATGTAAACAGTTTCAGAACCAGCCTACAGTCAGTGTGGGCAGGATCAGTGTTTATGCAACAGAGAACTATCTTTGATTTTCATCCAGTACTTGGTAAAAACAGCTTACAGACAAGTTTTAGCTGTGGCTAACATGAATCCACTTGATAAGTTCTGATGAAAGTTTCTGGAGCTGTTGTCTCAGCTCTGAACCAGGCAGCTCTATAAAAAACCTCTCAGCTCAGAGAAGAACAAATGAGCTCAGACATGAAGAGACTGATCACTGCTCAACTACAAACACACACTCTGAAAAACAAACTCTGATAAACATTCAGGTGACACAGTTGCTGCGCTGGCAACAACGACGAGACGTGAGCGTGTCTGCAGCTCACCAGTGTGTCTTCACTGAGACACAGTTTGACACTGTCCTGTTCCAGAGGACAAACACGTCTTTAATCCAACCTACAGAAGTGTCTGATTCACAGAACATACTGAAAAGTTCATCCAGTTCCAGCTCACTCAGAGGTCATCAAACAGTTAATCTGTTTTCATCTTCTTCTATCAGACCATCCCTCCATTCAGAGCCAGCACTCCTCCTCCTCCTCCTCCTCTTCCTCCTCCTCAGTCTCTGCCTCTGCAGACACACCTGCTCTGCATACTAACAGAGCAGCTGCACCACCCTGCTCCACACTCACAATAAACTCTGCTAACGCCCTCTGCATGAACAGGAACTGATTTTTCCTGTTGCACACACACACACACACACACACACACACACACACACACACACACACACACACACACACACAC
>NW_013952529.1:390141-393051 GCF_001266775.1 Austrofundulus limnaeus | reverse complement strand
ACACACACACACACACACACACACACACACACACACACACACACACACACACACACACACACACACACACTCCTGCATTGTGATGAAGTCTCTGTGGACCTGGTCAGATCTGTGCTCGCCCACACATATGATCTTATTATTGTAGTTAAATTCCCTCTGATGTGGGAGTTGTGTGTGAATGTGTGCAGGAGTTGTGTGTGAATGTGTGCAGGAGTTGTGTGTGAATGTGTGCAGGAGTTGTGTGTGAATGTGTGCAGGAGTTGTGTGTGAATGTGTGCAGGAATCTGTCATGTGGCAGAAAGTTCACTGAATCTCATCTGTACATGGGACTAACTGAAGCTTTCAGCTACATGGAGTTAAAACTGCTTTTTAAATCAAGTACACACGAGTCATGTTGATATTATCACACACTGACATACAAAACACACTAAACTCATTATTCTGCTTTTAATGTTAGTTTAAGACGACTTAGAAAATGTCCAGCACTAAAGAAGTCTGAGCTGAAATAAAAAAACTGACTGAAGTCTTTTTTGGACGTATAAATCTGTATAAATAAATGTAACGCTATCAATTAGAACCAATGAATTTTTTAGTCATAATAAAATTTCATGACGTCAGCATAAATTTCCTCCAATATTCCAGTGTGACAGGACCTTTAGGCCCAGTGTGAGGAAACTGATGGATCTACTGATGCTTTGAATCTCAGGTGATGAATTCAATCCTTCAACATCCTCTGTGGTGGGAGACCCGGACCACCCCTCCCCCCAGAGTCACCCTCTAGTTCATCATGGATGATACTGATGTGTTTCCAGGCCAGAGAGGATTTTACCTCCAAACAGTTCTGGGTCTGGGGGTCTCCTCGTGGTGGGACATCCTTTCAGATGATTAAATCTGTGTAACTGATTCACTTCACTGCAAATGAGTGGCAGCTGTACTCAGAGCGCCTCACCCTCTCTAAAGATTTATTTATGTGTTTGTCAATAATACACTGATTTGTGTGACGTTATACCTCCATGTTGTGTAATGGATAGAGGGTAGTGTGTGGTCATGCAAACATGAGTCATCTGAAGACTGGACCGTCTCACTTGTTTTATGCAGCCTGCCTGGACCGAGACACAGCCATAGATGGACCAGTACATGTTTCTGCTCAGCTCCTTCAGCACAACGGACTGGAGCAACATCTTCATTAATGCAGACGAGGCCCCAGCCTGTTGGTCCAGATCCATCTGGACTGAACTCAGGAACAAGGCAGACCCTCACCCTGACCTGGATCCAGCTCAGAACCAAGACCTCAGGCCTCAGCTTCAGACTCGGTGAGCAGTCATTTGGTCATTTTAATTTATCCTTTACTGAACCACAACGTCCCGCTGACATTAAAACACTCTTTTTGTCAAGAGTCCTGACCAAGAGGCAGCAAAAGTTACACAACAATTACAATAAGTTGCACAATCAAAATGCCATACAAATAATTACTACAAACAGAACCACAGCAGACCCCAAGGTTCTCAGAGCAGACCCTCTCCTCTGTGACTGCACCCTGAGGATCCTGGTCATGAAAACCAGCTGGATCAGAGTCCAGGAGCGGCTCAGGGGACTCCAAATATAAAATCTAAAATAAAGTTTCAATATAAAACAACTGGACTTATGTCCTGCAGCTGAAAGAGACAAATAATCATCTGCTCTTTCTGAAACACTAAAGCAGACTCAAAGTCCTGCCTCTGGACTTAACGTGGAGCCAGTTTAGCAAACACAGAGTCCGAGTTATTTTCCTGCTGCAGACAGAACCGTGGACGTTCTGACAGAAAGGTGTGTGTTAATTTATGACAGCAGAGTTCAAAGAGCCTGACTTCAATGAGCTCAGAGCATTTTCTGCTCCCTTCAAACAACTTGATGGAAAAAACACAACACACACCTTACACAACATTAAAACAAGTGCACTCTGAGCTACTGGACCCATCAAACTCAGACCAGGTCAGGGGCTGAAACAGAACTCTGGTGGGACAGAGAAGTGAGCGTTATAACTACAAACAGATTATTCTCTTAATTTCATCAGTTGAAACTGACCACTTAAAAACCATCATCCATTTCTGTTCATAATTAACCAACTGCAGCAGCAGCAGCTGCTACAGCTCATTCTAGACCATAATTTGTTTTAAAAGTTAGAAATCTCCTTCATGTTATTTTTTATGTAATTTCTACAGATCAGTAGATCACAGACGACTCACTCAGCTGATGTGAAACTGTGTGAACACACACTGAAACTCTGGTTTAACACAGAAAGCCTGAGATTCCTGAGATTCCTGACTTTCTGTCTGGATGAGTGAATTGTTTACAAAACTTTCCTGAGCTCCACAGCTATGTGTGCAGTGTGGACTGAACGTGCTGTGCATCAGATGATGAATATTTGAACAGAAAGGTAAGGAAACTCTTCTGTCTGCAGTTACTGTTCGAGGGCAGCAGAGATTAAAGACACACCCAGTAAAGCTTTTGTCTGAAACCTGAATAACAGCATAGAGGTGAGAACAGGTAGCCTCCTACAGCTGACAGGTACAACATGGATCTTAATCAGACAACACCGAACGACATGTGAGCAGCTCATTACTGGGTCTGAGGAGACCACCACTGTGGACTTTAACTTTCAGCCATAGACTTAAATATAAAGATGACTAGACTGAGCCCCGCCCATCCCGTCCACTGTTAGCCTCTGACATCATGGAGGAGCAGAAACAGACCAAACAGGTCAACAGCTCACAGCCTCCATAGAAACTAACAGATAAACAACAAGCTGAACTGGATCTGTTTCACACATTATCTGTCATGTTTTTACAAATTAATAATTATGTTCATTTCATTCAACAATCATGTAAAACAGCAGATTTATACCAGAAAAATATATAATTTATAAGTAAC
>NW_013952529.1:385916-389321 GCF_001266775.1 Austrofundulus limnaeus | reverse complement strand
TTTTCTGACATTATTTAAAACATTAGATAGATTATATAAACTGTAAAATATTAATAATAATTGGATTAATATTATCATTAATAGTTTTAATTATTTCTACATCGTCAGTCCTTTTTTTCTGCTCTGTTGTCAACATGTACAGTAATGGGAAATCCAGACTCTTGACTGTTTAGCGTTAGCCGTTAGCTTCCCCAGCCGATCACACACTCACGTGGTTTTTATGCACTCCAGCTGTTCTGTAGAACCTCCCTGCTTTCAGCACAAATGTATGCAGTAGCAGCAGGAGAGCACCAAAACACAGCCCAACTCTCAGATCTACTTCCACTCATTCATCACACTGCAGTTAGAGAAAATGAAGGTACAAGAATTATATTAGTGCTTTAAAATGTAAACACTTTGATAAAAGCAGAAGTTCTCCCACCATCAGCTGGATGGAGGTTTATCAGCTGCTTCTATCAGAAATGCTGGTTATTAAATCTACAGTTTAAATTATTTACAAAAATAAATAAAACAAGAGTAAAGGTTCATATGTTGGCAACCTTCAGACTCCAGGTAACAGAAAGCTCGAGTTTAAAGAGTTTTAAGGTCAAGAAGTCATTTATCTTCATTTAAAATAATCACAAACTACACACAGTCATTATCTGCTTCCAGTTAAACAGTTATTACTTATGAAGGTCGCAGTAACTCAATGCCACAAACTGGAGCTGTAAGATATTAGGAAAACTGAATATTTAAATGACAATATCATGTGTTTTAAAGCCACATTTCCTCATATTGTCTTCTGTAATAATCTAAACCAGGTGTGGCATCGAGCTCACAGACTGAGGGACATTATCAGCAGAAGATAATGACAGCACTTCAAACATAATGACCATCAATCACTGCAGTTCAATAGTCCTTACAGATACTCTGTGATTAATTTACAATATATTGGTTTTTGTTCTGGGGGTATTTTTAAGCCTGGAAGGAAAGGTTAAACTAGTTGAGTCTGTCTGCTACACCCAGCCCCTTTATGAGGACCAGTAATACCACCTTATAACAGCCGTCTCACCAGCTCCACTGTGACGGCCACCTGGAGCCAGGTTACAAAACCTGGTGGAGACATTTCTAAGAATAAGACAGTGTTTCCCCTACCATTATACAGGCGGGGCAATGAGTACTATCTATAGTTTCATAGTAAAACTAATCGTAAGTAGTGCTGTACTAAACGATTATTTTCTAATCGATTAATCTAACAATTATTTTTTCGATTAATCGATTATTCTACAACAAATCTAGAAGTTATTCTGATGTGAGTGCACTGGAAATTTAAAATGTTTTCATCAAATTAACAAGAACAGTTCTTTAATATTGTAATATTTTCTGTAATAGTTTTTTCACGGACACAAAATATGCACTCTAGAGTCAATTCTTTAAAAAAAAAGCTTAAAAGATTTAACATCAATATAAAATCTCAACCAAAGCATATAAAATTCAACTAAAAGAAATATAGTGCAAGATGTTAATCTAACAAATGAACTAAATCATGCAAAATTCAAGTCACTCTCTGGGAAACCTATAATGAACATTTATTTATTATTTTTTATTTAACATATTTCTCAATATATAAGAATTAACAAATATCAAGACAACATCCAACTCTTTGTTTTGTAACATCAGTTGTGTAACTTATTTCTTTAAGGTGAAAACTGTTGAAAACAACAAGACTGTTTTGTCTTATTACACAAATTAAAATCCAGCTCCACGTGTTTCTATTGAAGTCATTTCACCACTAGAAACATGTGTGATGGAGGTCCATGAAGGCAAATCAGTTTAAATCAAATAAACAAAAGAGGATGCAGTTAAAATAAATCAAAGGTATTTAAGGTACGTTTTGAACATCCAGAACACGTCCAACACTTGTTGGCTGCTTGTGCTCTTTAGGTCAGACGTGTGTCTGAAGCTCCTCTGTTGTTTCAGACGCTGGGGGAACCGTCTGATGGGGGAACCGTCTGATGGGGGAACCGTCTGATGGGGGAACGTGGCTCCACCTAACACCGCTCTCTGTTTAATGCTGGATGAAATAAAGAAAGTGCTGCTACTTTATTTACTTTGAGCAAGTGAACGTCATGCTCACAAGATAATTAATCCAGCAGATAATTAATCCAGCAGATAATTCAGAGGAGGTCTGTTTGGTAAATTTTGCTCCAGGAGCTGCGAGGCTTGTTTTCAAGCTTCAGACTGAACTGAAGCAGCAGCTGCTGACGTCATTACGCTCTTGTGATGCTGCGTTCAGGACAAGCATGGAAAACTCACCACTCTTACGTCAATACGGTCTCAATGATGTGTTTAGGTACCGAAATGGAATTGCATGAACATTCATGTGGTGGTTATTTAATACAGAGAATCGATAATAAAAAATCTGCGTCGACAAATTTACATAATCGACGTCATCGATTATTTCAACTAATCGGTGCAGCCCTAATCGTAACATGTTTATACTGTATTTTATAAAAAGGAAACTTGATGACTCAAATTAACCTTTAGAAACATGAAGCCCTCCTGCTGCTCCCACTCTGAGCTCTTTTCAAGTTCATTTCTTTAAAGGGATCTACGATTAGTTGTAACATTAGACTTTATTTGATAAACATTTATTTTAACCGTAAAATAACGACTGTAAAAATACTGTCGGATGTTCAGTTTTGTAAATTTTAAAAAATATATTTTAAAATAAATGTTTATCAAATAAAGTCTAATGTTACAACTAACCGTGGATCCCTTTAAAACGTTTCAGGACCTGAAGACTCCACAGATCACCAGCTCAGCTCACAGCTTCAACTACAAACATCCTGACTAAATAAAAGAAAGAACAGAGCACTGGGAGTACTGCACTACAGTACATTAAGAGTTTCCTGCTCTGGAAACTTTAACAACAAGGCAGTGTTTCTGCTGCTTATCAGAGGGAAATGTTAGGAGGACAATCAGCCTGTCTTTTCCTCTGCTCAGTAGGACGTCTCTCTGTGGACCCCTCCATGTTCCACAACACAAGTCGGGTCGCTGCACTCCATCAGCGCAGAGTTTGTCCTGGTGTCTGCTATCATTTGTCTGACAAACATCAGTCCTGATGATTGTTTACATTTCCTGTCATACAAACAACAGAACATCAGCCTTAAAACAGGAAGAAAAAAACTGTATAGGTCCTCTGGACGGGTTCTTCTCTAATGAAACGTTTCGTCTCTCCTCCAAGAGACTTCTTCAGTCTGAGAGTTTCAGAAAAAATTCAGGCTTTTAAGCCCTGCCTCCATGTGACTGATACTCCTGGCACTTAACAGTTAAGTGCCAGGAGGACTGCGACCAGTTATACATCGGGGAAACAAAGCAGCCACTGTTCAAAAGAATGTCCCAACACAGACGAGCTACATCTAA